>NW_017306416.1:1839203-1873806 GCF_000935625.1 Nanorana parkeri
AAGGGGGGGACTCTGATATGAAAGTGGAACTTCTGATGTGAAGGGGCTTCCTAATGTGAAGGTGGAACTCTAATGTGAAAGGGTGGACTCTGATATGAAAGAGGGGCTCCTGATCTGAAGGGGGTCTACTGATGCAAAGGGTGACTGATGTGAAGGGGGGTGACATTTTGAATTGAAGGGGGCACTTTAATATGAAGGGGAAACCCCACTCTTTGTGTGTTCTTGCATGGGGTCCCCCTTAAAATCCAGCATTTTAGACTGGGGTGCCTCAAGATTTTGCATACTTTTCAAGGGTGCCGTGACTAAAAAAAGGTTGAGAAACTCTGCCTTAGATGTTAAGCTGCTGACATACAACCCAACATGTGTACGGCATAATGACGATGGTGCAACTGCTTCAGAGGTACAGTGGTGGGCTTCACATACACCAGTGTAGACATAGGGACCACCATGTCTCACTGGGGCAGTTCCCTGGCCTCTCCCCTGTGGGATCTTGGGGATTTTTTCCAAAATTGCCCTTATCCTTCAAAAAAATGTGTGATTCAGACAGAAGCCTCCTCTTCCATTGTACACGAGGGTTTCATCCGATGCCAGGCTAGCAGAAGGCATTAGACAAAGCTTCCGCTGGCCGTGCATCTCCGGGTGAGATCCAAGCAGCAGACAAGCTCTAGAAATTGGTTGCTATTTCCATAGCGGAGTCCCATTAAAAAGTGACTGAAGGTTGCTGGAGGACGGTCATCGCTCTTATACTTTCTGTAATTACTTTGTTCTGCTCGGGGGGGAAAAACTCGCCTTTAAAAACTCCAGATCCGCAATAAATACTTTTCTGTGTTTTATTTACTTTTTGCTAACTCTTCTTGCTTAACATTTGCAGAAATGAAAGAGATTGATGGGAAATCTAGAATGGCGTCCCAAACATAAAACACGGAGATCTGATCATTCCGACCATCTTTTAAAGCCTGACTCCGAGCACATTAAAAATAAATACAATTCCCTTCACTCCCTCTCCCCCGGTGAAAAGTCTATGGCTTATATCTTCTAGGGGATGGACCAGCACACAATAGTACTCCCTTTAAAGCAGAACTCTGAGCATGTAAAGAATTAACCCTTAACCCCGCACTGCAAAAATGAAGTGCTCATTTTCATCTAGGGTCTAAAAAAAGCAGATATACTCATATGATCCTTGGTCCAGCGGCAGTGACTGCTCACCTCTCTACCCCTCCACTCTGACTTCTCACTCTGAATGTCCCTTGGCATCCTCACATCCAATGAATGTGAATGGAAGCGATGATGTTACGGGTCCTTAGACTGCTAAAGCCCAGGGGAGAAGAGGCGGTGGGGACTGGTCTAGCAGCCAGACAGTACCAAGGATAAGGGGAGTATATCTGCTTTATTTTAGACCCTAGACCACAGTAAGCACTTAATCCTTGCATAGGGCTGAACAAGAAAAATCATAAATGACAACAAAGAACAGCCAACGTGTTTCAGGGACACAAAGGCCTCCTCTTTCCTCAGGGCGGGTATGGGTAATCTTAAAGCAGAACTTTGGGCAAATATGTTCTTAATCCTGGCAATGGGGCTATCTGCAAGCCCCCTGCACTGCAAGGGTTAAGAGAACCATGGGGTAACCTTTTTATCACATAGTTTTCTTTAGGGTCGTGGGAGGACTATTACTAACCTCCTCCCGTGACCCAAAGTTCGAACCATGGAGTTGGCTTACAGCTTATCCGGTCTCTGAAGCCTTTCTCCTCCTCTCTGTAGTGATGGTATGTCCCTCAGCGTCTTCATATCCTATGCACTGTGTACAGGGCCGGATTTACTCTCCCTGCCGCCCCAAGGCCAGGTTCTGCGCCCCCCCGTCCGCCGAGACTCTCCCCTTCCCATCAATGGAGAATGGCAACCAAATGCGGGGCGGCGGGGTTAATGTCAATTTTTTTTGCTGTTTCTTTATTTATTTTTTTACTTTATCACTTTTTTTAATCTTATTAGTGTTTATTTTTTATAATTATTTTCTTATTTTTTAATAATTTGTTTCCTATTATTTTTTAATTTGTAATCACCTTTTTATTTTTTTATTTAATTATTTCATATTATTTTTTTAATTTTTATTTATTTCATTTTTAATCAATTTAATTTTTTTTCCACCTAACTTTATTGCTATCACACAGGAAAAAACAATCCCCTGTGTGACAGCAATTGGAGGTGACAGGTTCTCTTTATTGACCCTGTCACCTCCAATACAGGAGTTCTAGCGCAGCACTGTGCTGGAACTACTGTGACAAATGAAAGAGGAAGAGCACAGCTCACCCCTCTCACTGTCTACAGTCTGCACGGAGCGGCAGGGTTACTTATAACCCTGCCGCTCTGATCACTGCAGTGAGAGACTCGGGACTCGACGGCGGAGGACGGAACCAGAGGAGAGAGGTAAGTGCAGGGGGGAGGGGAGAAGGCTGCACACTGTTTACATGTGCAATCAGCGACATCGCCGATTTCACATGTAAACGAAAAATCGGCTGCCTCACTCTACATTTAGCTCGGCTTGTACAAAGCAGGACTAAATGTAGAGAGGGCAACTTCCCCACAAGGACACCGCTGCCGCCCTGAGGCCGGGCCTCGGTGGCCTTGTGGGGAATCCGGGCTTGACTGTGTATAGAATGTGATGACCCAAGGATCCTTGCAGCAGAGGGGGAGAGAGGCTTCAGGGACTGGTCTAAGAACAAGCCGTCTCCAAGGATCCGGTGAGTATAACTTATTTAGCACCTAGATAAAAACAAGCATTTACTCTTGCAGTGCGGGGGTAGCCCCACTGCAAGGGTTAAAAGAGAGCTATGGGATAACCTTTTTATCCCATAGTTCTCTTTAGGGTCACAGGAGGACATATACTGACAGAGCCAGCCGTGCCCGCCCCCTCCCCTGTCCGTTCCTTCAGTCAGCGGTGGAGGATCGGAGCAGGGGGGCGGTGGGAATCCCTGCAGTGACAGTCACTGCTCTCTGCGGGGATAGATGGAGAAGTGAGCGATCGCCGATATGTGTACGCTCACGTCCCGATCTATAGAGCCGACCTGTGACAGTTTCATTGTCACACGTCGCCTCTACCTGAGGCGACGAATCACTCACTCACCTCATACTTTTCTGCTTCAAGCACTCGAAGATGACACAAAATAATCAATAGATAATGATTTGCTGGATGGGGTTCAGCCAACTTCAGGGAGAATAAGAGACAATTTTTCTTTTTTGAAAAATAAAAAGAAGGAGTTCCCCTTTAGGATTCCATTTTACCGTCACACGAGATCAGCTCCGTGTATTCACTTTATCCGAGCGCGGTTCATAAATGAGATTAGCACATGTAATATAAACACTCTGCATGTTTATTAACTGTTAACTGAAATGTAATCCGCTCCGGCGGTTTCACATCGATAACATATATGCCCAGCAAATGAGTTTTCATTATAGGAGACGAGAGTCGATTAATTAAAGGAGACACGCGGTATGTAAATGATAAGACGGGGAGAGAAAACGAGTTTTGTATTAGAAGGTTTGACAGACAAGAAGATAACGGGTTTCATACTAATTCATAGTCTGCGCTTATTTCCCAAATGCTTCTTTGTCTTGTTGCTTCTCAGCTGTCTGTATTATAGACGAGCCAGGCCGGCGATCCTGCCGCTGGTGACAACTCGCTAAAAGCATGATCGCTAATAGACTATTTTCCTTATGGGGTCACCTCCTCCTTGGCCACACCAGACTGATGTCAATCCCTCGAAATTCTGCAGCATTCCGGACCAGCGACTCCATTAGGAGAGATGATTTTCTTGTCTGAGAGATTCCTGTTGGAATCCTCGTGATGTAGCAAGGAGCAGAATCATTCAACTGATATAGCTCTAAAGCTGGCCATACACCGTACAATCTGATTGTGCAATCTCCTTAAAGCGCACCACACACAATACAATCTGATTACAATTATTACAATTACAATCTCATTTAGGTCTACCAACAAGAATGTAGTACAAGAGCCTGCCTGACTGGATACAAATTGATACACTGGATACAAATTGATTGGTCAGATTCAATAAAGTTGATTGTACAGAAAGTGTATGGTCAGATTGTAAGGTGTATGGTCTACCATCAACTATGTAGTGCAAGGGACTGCATGACTGGATACAAATTGAATGGATTCTTTAGTTCTTATCAGGGATGCACCGATACTGGGTTTTCGGTATAGAGCACAAGTACCGGTATTTTTTTTTCCGGTACCCGCCAATGCTGAATACCGATACTGGAAGTCCCATTAAGGAAGCCAGGCGGCGTGTAATGACTCGCCACCTGGCTTCCCGATTAGCAGGGAAGCCGTCTCCATGCTTCTCTTCACTAGATGACGAGAAAGCATGGAGCCGGCATTCTGGCCAATCGGGAAGCCGGGCAGCGTCTAATGACTCACTGACCGGTTTCCTGGTACCGGAAGCTCAGGTATCGGGCTAGGCATCGGAGCATCTGGGCGAGTATGGGTATATTACAACATTTTGATAAAAGTACATTGTAAAATAAAATGCTGTGGACAGTGTGTAGAGCCTTTAGGCTCACCACATACGTTACAATCTGATTGTACGATCTCCTTTAGAACTACCAACAAGAATGTAAGGCAAGAGCTTGCCTGATTGCATACCGCTTGATTGCATCGTTTAGCTAGTTGCACACATTACATAGTTTGTGGGTAGATCTACTGTTGATAGTATAGAGATCGTACTGCGCATGGAGACCATTACTCTCTTAAGGAGTTCTGAGAGCGGTGCCTGTTACCATACAAGCGATCCGCCGGCTGTAGAGCCGGCGGATCGCGTCTATGGGGTGCCGATCGGTCCCCCCCCCCACCATCGTCGCGCTGATCCCGGGCTCTGCTGTGCCCGGTGCGAGCCCGGGATCAGCATGTCGCCTCTGTCACATGGGATCAGAGAGAGCTCGGTACACGAGCTCCCTCCGGTCCCCTCTACTCTGCAAGAATGCGGAAGTGTTGTATAATACATCACTACCGCATTCTTGTGTCACTCTCCAGCTTCAGAAGCTGCAAAGAAGCTGATAGAGCAGATCTGTGCTTCATCAGCTTCTTTTGGGGGGTCCTAGGTGACATTAGGGGTTTTTAAAGTAACACATAAAAAAGAATTTAAAAAAATTAAATTTAAGTCCCCACCCATAAATACACGCATGCAAATATGCGTCAGGGGCGCATACGTGCAAAAACCACCTTTACAATGAAAGTAAAAAAATGTGCATGTATATATTTTTTTGCAAAGGAGCCAAGGATCAGTAGATAGCAGGTGCAATACTCTGGCTCCTACAGACTCTCCCTCCCATCCTTGTCCGTATGGAGGTACAGATATTTATTAACATGGGAGGAAGCATCAGGGAAGAAGAACCCAATGACTCAGGTATGTGCTCTTATAATATGAGGGGGGTTTCAATCTGACCATGTTTCATGTCACACCATGTCACTCCATGGATTTAGCCGAGCAAATAGGTCAGATACTTCCATTGGATAACAGGTCTGGGTTCAGCAACATTATGTCCCCAAAAAATGAGGCCTACCTGAATATACTGAATGGCCAGGTTTCTCCATCAATGGATTTTTTCTTCTCTGATGGCACATTGAGCGTATTGCAAGATGACAATGTCAGGATTCCTCAGGCTCAGATTGTGAAAGAGTGGTTCAGGGAGCATGAGACACCATTTTCACACATGGATTGGCCACCACAGAGTCCAGAACCCCATTGAGAATCTTTGGGATGTGATGGAGAAGACTTTACACAGTGGAAGTTATGCTGCTCTCTGTATTTATTTAAGCTACGTGGAAATCTCAAGGCATAATCAGCAACCGCTTTTTTTAATACGTTCTTATATGCTAATGAAATCCAAAGGACAGCGTGTGCTCAGAGATATTACAGGCAGACCTGAGCCACTATGCTCTTTTCTGTCCCAGGACTAGTATAACCTTTACAACTTCCGTTTGCTTTTCTCGTGTTGTGAATATGCATTTTATGTCTTATAAAGGATTTGCTTCTTTGACCGTCTAGACAGAGATGGTGTAAAACAAAAATGCAACCCCCAGGAAATACGGGAAGGTATACGTGAAGATAAGAAGAGCACAGATCACAGTCAATGATGTCCGTGTTTAGGCTGCATTGATACAAACCGCGCACAAAAGATTGAAGAACCAGTTTTGATCTCTCTTAACTAGTAGCCGTAAGGACTCACATTGATTAATCTAACCTCGCAGCTAGCCGGTCACACAGCCCACGTGTTTGAGTCTATACAGTTAAATAAAGCGCAGTCTTCATTTTAGTTTCACACGTTCAGAAAAAAAAAATTGATTCTGTTTTATTTCATTTTTGGGCCTTTAAGCCTTTTGAAAACAAATGACCGGTGTGAATTATAAATGATAAGGTCAGACCCAAGCTTCAAAGATTGGAGAACAGAAAGAGCTCTTTGATGGGCACAAAAAGGTAATCTGGTAACACAAGACGGAACTTATCGCCATTGTCCCGTAGCGCCTTACAAAAGGAGATTACACTGCAAGAAAAAAAAAATACTTAGTTCAAAGAAACGTTCTGGGTTCTCTTTATCAACAGGTCAGTCCTGAGGTCATCCCTTTAGATAAGAGGAAATGTTGTTTTCAGGTTTGGACATGGAAAGGGCTCTTTAATGTAAGAGCAGTGGTGATGTTAAATATTTTGTTCTTTGTGAATATAATTAACAACGGGACAAGAAAGAGAAGATTAGAAGCATTTAATAAAAATGTAGAATAAAGAGGAAAAAATCAAATGAAATGGGATATAAAAAGAAAATCCAACTTGTCTTTGAAGGTTCTCATTTATCCAGGGCATGGTACAGCTAGAAGTAGTTGGTCACATTCAAATGGACTTGCGCTGCAAAAATAAAGTTCTGTATGCCTAAACCCAAGAACACAAATGTAATACAGTAAACTCTGTTATCCAGAATTCAACTAACCAGAACTCTCATCTAACCAGAAAAAAAATCCCCTGTGTACTCACTATTCTGCTGATCTGTGGCATGTATTATCCTGGAAACGATCGTGTGGGTATTTGTCTTAATTTGCTTTTGATTACTGTATTTCTATATTAATATGAAATCAATACAGAGTTTATGTTATGATATGGTATAGTGTGGGGTATGCCATTAGTTAGACCTACACTATATTGCCAAAAGTATTGGGACACCCCTACAAATCATTGGATTCAGGTGTTCCAATCACCCCCATGGTCACAAGTGTATAAAATCAAGCACCTGCAGACGCTTTATGGAATGGGTTTCCATGGCCGAGCAGCTGCATCCAAGCCTTACACCACCAAGTGCAATGCAAAGCGTCGGATGCCATGGTGTAAAGCACGCCGCCACTGGACTCTAGAGAAGTGGAGACGCGTTATCCAGAGTGACGAATCACGCTTCTCTGTCTGGCCATCCGATGGACAGGTCTGGGTTTGGCGGTTGCCAGGAGAACGGTACTTGCCTAACTGCATTGTGCCAAGTGTAAAGTTTGGTGGAGGGGGGATTATGGTGTGGGTTTTTTTTTTTACCAGGGGCTGGGCTTGGCCCCCCTTAGTTCCAGTGAAGGGAACTCTTAAGGCATCAGCATACCAAGACATTTTGGACAGTTTCATGCTCCCAACTTTGTGGGAACAGTTTGGGGATGGCCCCTTCCTGTTCCAACACGACTGCGCACCATTGCACAAAGCAAGGTCCATAAAGACATGGATGAGCGAGTTTGGGGTGGAGGAACTTGACTGGCCTGCACAGAGTCCTGACCTCAACCCCATAGAACACCTTTGGGATGAATTAGAGTGGAGACTGCGAGCCCGGCCTTCTCCCCCAACATCATTACCTGACCTTACAAATGGTCAAACATTCCCATAGACACCAGTGCTAAACAGCGGGCCACCTCAATATTTAAACCTTAAGACTACGACTGGGATGCCATTACAGCTCATGTGCGTGTAAAGGCATCCCAATACTTTTAGCAATAAAGTGTATTTTAAGAAACCAGAAACTACATTTATAGGGATTCTATCAATCCCTGTGGATGCCAGATAATGGGGAGTTAACAGTATATTGCAGCTTACTAGTCCTTAGATAGTCCTAAACTTTAAGCAAAACAATGTAATCTACCTTACGAATACTACTATTCCCACCATTCTCCTTGTAATGTAGATGAACAAAGTCAGAAATTGCTGTAGTCCCACCAGGATGACAACCACGGATACTTCCATAGATATTGTGAATGATTGAGGGTAGCCACCCAGGGGCAGGAAGTGTGTTAGCTGCAATATATATCATTTTGGGGTTTGGGTTTACATACACTTAACAGGAGTATCACAACCCATCTAAGTGGCTTCCTCAACTGAACTATGAGACCCGATGCAGACCTAAGCGATCCGGGACACGCGCCCCGAGATCGCACAGTCCTGCACAACTGCAGACAGCCATTTCCATGCTGCCCCATTGATTTCAATGGGGTACATCTGTGCGGCAATCGCAGAAAAAAGGTACATGTACCTTTTTTTTTGTGAAACACGATGCACGGCTGTGTTATCGTGTTCGGATGCACAGGCGGAATCGCAGCGGAAAACCACACGATCTGCCCAGCGAGACTGGGATGCCCTTTAAAAAATAATGGCACCCACATTGCGACCGTCGGGGATGGGCGACTCCGTGAGCTTGCGGCAATCCGCGTGGTATAGTACACGATTGCCACAAGGTCACAAATCGCCTAGGCCCTGAAAGCAGCTTAGATGAGTGATGCCACGCCCCCCCCACCGCCACCTGCAGTGCGATCGTCCCCACCAGAACGTGTGGCATATCAGTGTCTATGTTCCGCTCCAGTGCGATCTGCAAAAATGCTATATATTTTTTCAGATCGCACTGGACCGGAACTCAGGCACTGACTGTGGTGCCATTGAGTTTAATGCACCATCACGCCCCTGAACGCAGGAAGCCAGCCGGAATGCGATACAGTGCTTTCTAGAGGCTGACCACTCTGCAACGCACTGTTTGTGGTGTGAACCGGCCTTCAGGAAACTTACACTCGAAGGTCCATATTGCTCATGCATACAGGGCCAATTAACCTACCAGCATGTCTTTGGGTTATGGGAGGTTTCCACACTCCAAAGACATGCTGGCAGGTTATTTGACTCCTACTATAACCTCCCACACTTCAAAGACATGAGTACCTAGTGGAATCCCACAGAAGCACAGGGAGAATATGCAAAAACTTTGCAGGTAATGACCAGGATTTGAACCAGAGACCCCTAGGGCTGCAAGGCAGATGTGCTAACCACTACACCACTGTGCTGCCTACCTACTGCAGAACTTTGATTATAACAGCTGACAGGTTCTCTTTACATAAATCCATTACTGGTGGTTGGGAGTATTTAATCAATGACAATAACATGGAGAAGATTCTGTAATTAATACCAACAGCAATGAAATGATCGCGTCATGTTGCATTAGTATAAATCAACAGTGAAGCCTCAGATTTCAAACCGGCTTTTCCCTCCGGGCAATTGGAATAATAATAATAATGAATAAAAAAATCTCGAGGTCGGTTTTTGTAATTAGGCAGATGTCAAAAAACGCTCAAATTTGTGAGAAATAAAAAAAATCAAATCACAGCTCGACCGCCTGAAACATTGCTCTGCCTCTGATAGGAAAAGGGGTATGGAACACCTTCCCTGCTGCAGCTGCTACGCATGCTTTGAGACTACTTATCACTGTAATTCAGAGTAATCTTATTGCTGGAAATGGTAATATCAGCACTTGAAAAAAAGCTAAAAGAAAGGCCTACTCTGAGATCAGAGCTCTGAGGAGAGGAAGGAACAGCTCGGAGAAATGTTATGTTCTTGGTTCTCTTGCAGGTGATGTTATTTATCTGTGCTGTTATTGTCATCCCTGCAGCTCTACACAGGATCTGTATATTCTTCTATAACCGCAGCCATTATCCTGACTCTATAAACATGCCGGGCAGATACCGCGGCTGAGAAATTGGAATATTTTTGCAGCCGCACCACTTTTCTGTAACTATTTTGTGTTTTCTTTTTTCTTTTTCTTTTTTTTCATCAAGCCAAGTTTTTTCTTTCACTTTTTATAATAAAAAGAGCTTGAATGATCACCGCTTATATCTAAAATGTCAGCATAAAATAACAAAGTCATTTTAGAAAGGGAAAAAAGGCTTTACGTGGTATGGGATTTAATTTAGGAAACATGACGGTTGCTGTGATTATTGTGTTTAGAATGGAGAACTTCAAAAGGAGGTTATTGTTGTTGAGCAGAGTTTGATTATCTACAAGCAGGGCTGGATTTACCATTAGGCAGAGTAGGCACTAGACATGTAAGCTGCGGAAAAATTTGGTTTGGATATTTCATTATTTCGGCATTCGGGATTTGGATCTGAAATTTGGTTTTGGTTTCGGGTTTCAAATTTTGTTAGTTTTAGATGACTTTACAAACATATATTTGTTACGACTACCTTATAAAACTATATACAGATATTAATACTAAAGCTGAATCCCCTAGACCCCCTCCCCTAGGATACTTCTCTGCATATGTGAAAGCTGGTGGGTCCCATAGCAGGTGAGGGCGCCAGCTTAGGCTAAACAGATTTCCATTCGTGCCTATAGGCACCAGGAATAGAAATCCAGCCCTCTATACAATGCAGCCTATGCAGGAGCCTAGGGTCTGAAGGAAGCTCAGGGGTTCCAGGTACGACCATCCTGCAGTAAACCAGGAAGGCAGAGCAATCGGTCAAAGATGTACACCTGTAAACAAGTCAATGAGAGAGCTAAACAGAGATCTTGAGAGTCCAAAATCTCGAATCAGTCATGAAAAGAATTTGAATGATCACAACATATATGTAAAATGTCAGCATTTTAATGTCAACAAAGTCATTTTAGAAGGACTATAAGAGAAAAAGGCGTACATGGTATGGGGCTTGATTTATGAAACATGATGGTTACGTTTGATAGCTGTGGTTAGAATGGGGAGCTTCAATGGGAATTATTCCTGTTGAGCAGAGCTTGATCATCTACAAGGCAACCTAGGCAGGAGCCTAGGGTATGATGGACGCTCAGCGGCTCCAGATACCAGTGCTGCAAATCTTGAGAGTCTAAAATCCTTAATCATTCAAGAAAATTATTTGAATGATCACAACTTATATCTAAATGTCAGCATAAAATAAAGTCATTTTAAAAATGGCTTACATGGTATGGGACTCAACTTAGGAAATATGTTTGTCACAATGGCTGTGATCAGAATAGAGCGCTTCAGAGGAGGTTATGGAACAGAGCTTAATCATCTACAAGGCAACCTAGGCCGTAGCCTAAGGTCTGATGGAGTCCAGCTCCAATCATCAGGCTCCTGCAGTAAACCAGGGAGACAGAGCAATTAGTAAAAGCCGTATACCTGTAAAGAAGTCAATAAGAGTGCCAAACAAAGGTCTTTAAAGTCCACAATTTGTAATCATTCATTTGAGGAACATCGTCAACCTGTTTAAGGGGCCCCTTTTGAGAAGGGGATGTTACCTGAATTGAGCAATTTTTGTGTAATGAAAACTTCAAACAAAGAGAGTCCAAAATCTTGAGAGCCCAAAACCTTTAATCATTCTTTAATCATCCATGAAAAGAACTTAAATTATCACAACATATATCTAAAATGTCAGCATACAATAACCTTATAGGCACAACAAGGGAGAATGACCTTGCAGGAACTTGTAGACACAAGGGAGAAGGAACCTGTAGGATCTTGTAGGCACAACAGAGGATTAAACAGTAGTTACGTGTAGGTACAAGAGAGAGAGAACTTGATGGGGAGGTGCCATGCCAGTTCAGGCAGTCCAGGTGGCTTGGCTTCTATCTGCTTATTGCAGTCCTTATCCTTGTCAACCTGGTGTTGCTGGAAGGAGATAGGAAGGAATTTACTCAGAGGAGGCTTCAGGAAGTATTATTATTATAATACAGGATTTATATAGCGCCAACAGTTTGTGCAGCACTTTACAATATAAGGAACACATTACAATCACAATACAATTCAAGACAAGATGGTAAGGAGGGCCCTTCAACCTGAGGGCTTACAATCTAAAAGGGAGGGGCAAGTGATACATGAGGAGGTAGCTGTGTGGGGATGAATTGTTTGAGAACGTGATAGTTGAGTAGTTAGATTGAGGTGGGATAGGCTTCCCTGAAGAGATGAGTCTTAAGGGATTGCCTAAAGGCAGTCAGAGTGAGAGATAGACAGACAGGTTGGGGTAAAGAGTTCCAGAGGATAGGAGAGACTCTAGGGAAGTCCTGGAGGCGAGCATGGGAGGAGTTGACAAAGGAGCTGGAAAGCAGGAGGTCTTTGGAAGAGCAGAGGGGATGGTTAGGGTGATATTTTGAGACAAGGTTGGAGATATAACTGGGGGCAGAGTTGGGGAAGGCTTTGTAAGTGGTTGTTATTATTTTGAATTTGGCAGATGGGGGTTGCAGACACTGAGCGGTTGGTTAGGTGACTGAGTCTAGCAGCATCTAGTATACTTCCAGTGACCCTGTGACGTGCTCTATGAATTATATCTACAGTTGATTACTTAGGATTCAAATAAAGGTTAACTGAGGAGACATTTTTTTGCATTTTATATGCCGGAAAGAAGTCTGCAATTACTCTTTAATGAAGTAGTTCAGCCTACTGACTGCTCATAGATGCTGGTTCTCTCCCCCCGACTGCTTAATGTGCAATCATGTCCTAAGATTACCTAAATGCCTCTCAATCTATATACAATTTGTGATTCAGGATCCCATAATTCCGCCTTTTCAATAAAATCTGACCAACACACGAATGTGTCATCATGAAAGCTTCTTCTCGCTTCGAAATGTGCCATGAGAATATTTTGCTTGCTGCAATGACAAGGGAGGGACACACACATTCTTGAACTAGATCAAGCACCCCCTGGGCAATGGTCCTTCTTCTTCTACCCATATTGATATTGAGCTCTGGACGAATGAAAGAACATAGAAAATATAAACCATTCTTCAACCATCAGCCCATCCTTTCAGCACAACGTATCCAGGCAACAAAGGGAAAACATATTCCCTGTACACACTGACATTTATCCCGATAGCTGAGCTTTCAGTGATGAAATTGTCCTCTCATTCTACAAAACCTCATAGATCCACCAATTCCCCAAGGAGCATCTGCATTGTCCACACGCCCAGCCCAACCTCTTGTACATGTAGCCGTAGAAAAATCAATATATTTTTTGATTTTCTTTCTGATAAAACACTAGCCTGACCAGAGAGGATTATCTGTGTCACTGAATTCTTTTAACCTCCTTTCTTTTTAATAGATAAGTACAGATGACTGAGCACAAAGTTCCCGAAGTGCAACATTCTGCCAGAAGATGGCAGTACAGACTCGTGTAAAAATATACAACCAACCGTCAAACAGTTACATCAGTTACCAGTGTAACATGTTATTATTTTATTATATTGCTCGGTAAAGCTCCAATCAAAGTAAAACTCACTTCTGAGTAAAACTCACAGGAAGGATACCCAGGGTATGTGTCTCAGGTGTCAAGACGAAGAATATAAGGGATTTTTAGATTGGAAGCCTATCCCAACGCAAACTAACCACTCAACCATCACGTTCTCAAACAATTTATCCCCACACAGCTACCTCCTCATGTATCACTTGCGCCTCCATTTTAGATTGTAAGCCCTCAGGGGCAGGGCCCTCCTTACTATCTTCTCTTGAATTGTATTGTGATTGTAATGTCTTCCTTATATTGTAAAGCGCTGCGCAAAATGTTGGCTCTATATAAATCCTGTATAATAATAATAATAATTAGTCACCAGCACACCTGTTTCCACTTTATCAATGTTAGATAATCATGACATCACAATGAAAACCAATGTTTCAGAACCGTATAAGGTTCCTTCATCAGGCAAACAAAGTGATCATCCGAAGATAAGATGGATCGAAAACTGGTGACTTCTCCCCTTTTTTCTTCTTGTATGTGGCGCTATCCGCTGCCATTTTAGCATCCACCTGAGGAATACAGGGTTGTATATTGACTAGGAGAGCAATTGGACATTTAAACAACAGACTTAGATGTCATGACATTCACAGTTATTTCCATGGGGAGGAGGGACTTGAAGAATTGCACGCACTGAAAATGTTGCTACCTTGTGTTATGGATTCATCAGATCAACCAACACTGTAAAAATTAAAGCAGGTCAGTCATGAACCTGATCAATAAAAAAACTGAGCACACGGTGGCCGGATCCATAAGCAGAGGTTGCTTTCAGTGAAAATGGCACCTTAAGATGATCAGTAGGTCCAGAGATATAGGTAGCTGGATTTATATGCAAATAAAAAGTTATTTGTTCTGGTGGACAGCCCCAATAATGAAAAAAGAGGGTTCAGAAGGTGATGGTGCGGGCAAGCAAGACTGTTACTGGAAGTTAAGACAGATTTACTTAAAAGATATCAATCCCCTCATCTTTTCCAGTTTCATAACCTCATGCGTGGAGTATACTAAGTCCCTCTACATAGTACCCAATGAAGATAAGGGAATTCAGCAGACAGAATATCAACTAACCAATCACAACTCCAGTGTTTTCCTTCCTTTCCACACTAATTGCACATACATTTTAGAATTTCTTTATGGATTGACTTTAAATACTACTTATGTCATATGAAGGCTCCCTACTGTCCCTCCTTTGGAATGACAGAGCCATATTTCCTCCACAAGTCTCCCTGTTTTAAGTCCACTGGAGATCTCTGTATATATATATTTATAAATGCCCCAGCAGTCAGTAATGGGAGCAATGTTTTGTAAAGGGGCCTTAATAAGGGTAATCTCTAGTCAGTTTCACATACCATGTCCCTAGTTTCTGAATGTCTCCTACAGCATGGCTTCTGTCTCCAACTAACCCTGTGGAACAGTCCCGAACCATTTCAACTAGTGAGTCTACAGTCTATAACAGTCTTCTTAAGCATTACATGTATAGAACCCCCCTGACCTCTAGAAGGATGCAGAGGACCTTAGAGGTAGGGTGGGCTGGCATTTCAGTTGTGAGATGTAAATATAAATCTGGGCGCCATTCAGTTCAAGGGTTTTTAAAGGTTTTATTCCATGAGCAACACAATAGGAGAGAGGGTAAAGATGTCGGTACAGACATCTAGGGCAGTAGAGACTCATTGACCACTTCCCAGCTTCACAGTGCAGAGGACCTTTAAACCAATTGCAGTGATACTGTGTATTGTAGAAGCTTTGCTGGTTAGCAGACTTAACACAGAATTCTCCTGGTGAGACACCAGACTTAGTACGAGGTCCAAGTCCATGTTGGCTTCTCTGGCACTTCCATCAGATGTTCCTCCCTGGTTCTCCATCCCAGGAACAGAATCAGACCCCGACTGGCTCCAAAACTGACCACCTGCAGGCTGCAAGCATGGTCAGACAGCACATCACTTCATGCACCCCAGGCAGGAGACCGGGGGGAGGGGGGGGAGCAGAGACACCCACAAGGACAGCCTTGAATATTATGTCCTCCCCCAGCATGCATCACAGGCCATGAATCTCCTAGTGATTGGCCAGGGAGACACACCTATTCATAACTGCTTTCTGCATTATTGGATGATCTTCTCTGTGGCATCTTCACCAGCAGGTAGATGCAAACAATAACAGAGAGCTTAGGAGAGACCAGATGAGAACAGACTATCAAATTAGCAAGACTGGATACAGTCCAACAGAGCTGAATTTAAATAGTCACCCCCTCTTAGGGCAAGGTGGCTACACATGAAAACAAATATTACATTTGGAGATATCAGGGGCTGCATTTGAGCTCACCTATACTTTGTAAATCATTCACTGCTTTAGACTTTATCCAGACTCTAAATGATTGTGACTTCTCCTTCCCCTCCTTCCCTCTCCAACGGCTATGTTCAGACCAACCCCCTATGGAATTTCCGAGAGTGAGAGTGTTACCAGCTTCTGTGTTCTCTTTTTAGAACATTTACAATGCCCTATGAATCATGTGTTGAGGGTGCACCTTCTATTCAATGCTTATATATCAAAGATGGTGTACATGTCATTCAAATCAATATAAAACATCAATTCAAAAGGCTTTGAACAAATAAATTAATTAATTAATCTGACCCAAAACCATTTTGTTTCCCTGTAACTGACTTGTATTGTGTATTCTATCCTTTTGCTGCTGATGTTAACAGTTGTCGGCATCAGCAAATGTATGAAAACATGAATTCTTCATTGCCCGCAGTTTGTCTTCTACCTTTATATTTTTATGATTAAAGGTACACTAATTTTTATCTCAAAGCCGTGGGAGGAATAAATTGGGACTCTTAGGCTGCTTAAAAGATCAAGCCTGACACTCCTTCTCAGCAAAAATAAGACACAGGGGTGTTTTTAAATATGGATTTGCTGGCAAATTCCACAGTGAATCTTTTATAACAATTTGCCCCGTTGACATTCAACCACATTCACCTGACATCTCCTGACCACATTCACCAACTATATTATTTACATTATGTTCTGTGAATGTGGGCAGCCAGTAACTGTCACTTTTACAGTAAGGTGACCAAGCAGATTTCAACCTGGCTTCCAGGAGCTCTCCGTGGTGCTGAAACTACGCAAAGGTTTCTTTTTAAAGGAGAACTATGAGGAGGAGAACTATGAGGTGAGTGCTTTTCACTCACCTCATAGTACTAGCCGACCTGTGACAATGACACTGTCACAGGTCTGCTCAGTAGATCGGGAGGTGAGCGAACACATACCGGCGTTCGCACACTTCTCGATCCTGTCACGGCTCTCTGCCGTGACAGGGGAGGGGCTGGATTTCCCCCTCCTCGCTCTGATGCGCCAGCGCTGACTGGCGGATCGGACGAGGGAGGGGGCGGGTACAGCTGGTTCTGCCTCTAGATAGGCAGAGCCAGCTGTCACTCACGCAGCTGGGCAGATCCAGACATAATTGTCGGGATCCGCTTCAGCTGTGGCGTCTCAGTATACCGCGAGCTGTAGCTCGCGGTATACTGAGCTTAGGGTGACGCTAGTTTGTGTCCTCCCGTTACCCTAAGGAGAACTATGGGGAAAAGCCTTAACCCCATAGTTCTCCTTTAATAATAACTTTAAAAAAACAACAGCAGCGTGCAGGGGGTTTCATCCCCCTTTCGAGAAATACCAGCCCATCATATCTGGCATGCTGACTGGTAACCCCATCCTGCTACATTAATACCAGTCTACATGCTCAGGATTAGGGAGATACTTTTAGAGGGCATCTCTCGAACTGTGGGTATCACTCCCAAAGCACCAGAGCCCAGTGCTAATGGGCACTGGGTTCTTTAGCATCCCTAATGCCCAGAATAAGGTGTGGGCTATAATGGATTTATGTGCCACCTATCCGCCCTCCAGGATGGGGTGCAGGCAAGGGTGGGCTTTGTGTCACCTACCTGCTCTCCAGTTATGGACAGGTAGGTGGTCACCCCATCTCTGGTTTTAGGGGTACCCTTAACCACTCAACTATATATATGGGTCAGCAGTGTTTAAAAAAATATATACAATTTAAAAATATTTTCCTATTGCACAGTTTACTACCTTGCTGGTTCCACCTGTGGGCCTCCTCCGACTGTGGATTGGAAGGAAGGGAAAATGTCACTCCTGATCCCCCTGGTAGGGTAGTAAGAGAAATCCTGGCACTGGGGCAGTGGTAAATGCTTTAGAATCTCTGGCTTGGTGTCTCCCTGGAGTTCCCTATGACATCACAGCCCATATTTAGCATTCATAAAATAATTAGTCTGTACTGGGCATCTTAGTCCATACTGATTCTACTAGTCTGCGCTGGTCATTTTTGTCCATACTGGTCATTTTAGTCTGTACTGGTCCTCTTTGTCTATACTAGTCATTTTAGTTCGTACTGGGAATCTTAGTCCATATTGGTCTTCTTAGTCCGTACTGGTCATCTTAGTCCATATTGGTCGATTCAGTCCGTACTAGTCCTCTTAGTCCTTACTGGTCATTTTAGTCTGAACTGGTCTCCTTCGTCTGTACTGGTCATCTAAGTCTGTACTGGTCATTTTAATCCATACTGGTCATCTTAGTCTGTACTGGTCATTTTAATCCATACTGGTCATCTTAGTGTGTACTTGTCCTCTTAGGCCCCACACCGGGGCAGTTGCGGATCATTTCAGTTTCCACGCAGATTTTAATAGGGCGGTTTTGGGTGTTTTTAATTGCGTTTCAGCGCTTAAACACACCCCAAAACCGCGCTGAACAGCGCAGTTCCATTGAAAGCAGTATGAAAACCGCACTGATCAGCGCGGCAAAAAAGGGTCAGAAACAATTCGGGCGGGAGGCAGTTCAGATCGTGCAGAGCCACGCAGTCACATGAACGGTCCCTATAGCAATGTATGGGATCATGCATGTTGGTGGATCCGCGCGGCTGAACCGCCCTGGTGTGAACTGAGCCTTAGTCCATACTGGTCATCTTAGTCCGTACTGGACCTCTTAGTCCGTACTGGTTTTTTTTAGACCATATTGATCATCTTAACCGTATTAGTCCTCTTAGTCCATACTGGTCCTCTTAGTCTGCGCTGGTCATTTTAGTTTGTACTGGTCATCTTGGTCCTTACTGGTAATTTTAGTCCATACTGGTCCTCTTACTCCGTACTGGTCCTCTTAGTTTGTACTGGTCCTCTTATTCTGTACTGGTCCTCTTAGTTTGTACTGGTCCTCTTAGTCCGTACTGGTTACTTTAGTCCATATTGGTCCTCTTAGTCTGTACTTGTCACTTTAGTCCATACTGGTCCTCTTAGTCTGTACTGGTCCTCTTAGTCCGTACTGGTCCTCTTGGTCTGTACTGGTCCTTTTAATCTGTACTTGTCAGTTTAGTCCATATTGGTCCTCTTAGTCCATACTGGCTCTTAAAGGAGCCCATTAAATCCAACCAGTCAGCAGCGAGCCTGGCCAGTAATGGTATTTAGAATATTCCGGGATTCTCTCAACTCGCTAAGTTGTGAAAAACTTTTAAGCGTTTCTTATAAATCAGTTGGAAGTTGCGGAGGAAGTCATTTGGCGTTACCTGTTCTGCAGATCTCTTTTAAATGAAAACCTTTTAGAATGAATTATCATTAATATTGTGTGAAATTAATGAGGCCATCGGAGTGCGCCTTCCACCGCAGACTATTAATAATGTTTGAATTGTTACATTAATGTAGTATCTAATGGAGCATAAAATCTCCGTCCTCTCAGGAATACGACAGATACGATATTAATTGTTATCCTAGACTAAGGTCACAAATGAATTTTAAGATTTCACCGATCTCTGCGCCATAAACTACGGGACGCCGCCGAACTTTGTCAGTTTTCCTTAAAGGCCGCGAAAAGAAATGAATAATGCTTTGCGGTTTTTGGTAAATGGAGGAAGGGCCGGCCCCTCCATAAATAAGGAGTTATTCTCAAGATAGAAAAATGAATCATTCGCTTAAAGCAGAACTCCGCTCCTTAAATTCAGTCCTTGCGCAGTTGTAGCGACTCCTCTCCGGGACTGAAATTGCTTCCTCTGATATCACTGCACACTGTGAGCTTCTCATTAGAAGCTACAGCAATTCAGACTGTGCCCGCCTCATTTCCTGGCTGGATCAGCATCGTCTAGCCCTTTTATCCCCAGCCTGACTGTCCCTCTCCGCGCCCATTTATTTATTGGATTTTAAGCTTGGCATCAGGGGAGTAACTAGAAATCACAGGAGCCCATAGCAAAATTTTGTATAGGTATACCTCTCTATGGTGGGCTCTGCAGGGTCACCCTCAGGTGGGCTGGTCGCACTCCTTACCTGTCCGCCTCCTCTTCCTTCATGGTCACTGATAGGCCCCGCCTCCGCCTCCTTCGCCGGGCCCACCTCCTTCTTCGTCACCAGCCCTGCCTCCTCCCCTGCTGCCTATCACGGACCCCGCCTCTCCTCCACTGCCTCTGCTGGCTCTCATTGACTCTGTGGAGAGGAATGCGCTGCTGCACAGATTACGGTCAGTGATCTGAACAGCGGCGTGTTCGTCTTCAGCCGCCAGTGAAAGCCACCAGCAGAGGATTCCATAGCGACCCAGGCGGCCCGCATGGCATCTGGCTGGGCCCCACTGTGCCCTGGGCCCCATAGCGGCCGCCTGGGTCGCTATGGTGATTGTAACGCCACTGCTTGGCATCACACATGGGCATGGTCTGCATGCAATTGCAGCCTGCCTTGGAGCGCTCACTCTTCCAGACTGACACCTTCCAATGAGGGCATTTTAGAAATTGCAGAACTCCTCCCAAGACCAGCCCAATGCTTGCATCAGGCCTGAGGGCTCTTAAGAGGAGTACAGGGGCAGAGTGTTGGGACACTGTCAGGAACTATGTACAGCATCCTGCTGGCCTTTTCCACCAGCCATTATCTTGCTGGTGCATTAGAAGCTGCAGCTGGTCACACAGAGCACGCCTCATTTCCTGGCTGATGGACATTCAGCATCATCTAGCCCAGGGTTGGGCAATTCCGGTCCCCCAGCTGTGCTTTATCTACAAATGTTATCATGCCTCTGCCTCTGGGAGTCATGCCTGTAACTGTCAGAGACTTGCAATGCCCCATGGGACTTGTAGTTACACAAAAGCTGGAGGGCTGGAGTTGCCCATACCGATTTAGCTCTATTCCACCCCAGCCTGACTGTCTCTGGCCCGCCCCTTTTATTCATTGGATTTAAGTTCTTTCAATCATGGAGGCTCAGCAACACATGTTGGTTGGCATAGGAATGCAGCCTGTCTAGGAACACCCACTCCTCCCATCAAGACATTTTGATATCAGTATAACTCCTCCCAAGAGCCAGCCCAATGCTTGCATCAGGACTGAGGGCTCTTGAAGGAAGAACTGAGACAGAGTGCTGTGATGTTATCAGGAAGCTAGGCACAGCACCCTGCTGGCACCATCCATGGTCTGCCTACATTGCATACAGAAGCAGAGAACCCGTGATGACATCATTGGGTCTAAAATACGTTACATAATGACAATGCAAAGTTGTCTTTAAAAATTACATTAGCATATTGATGGGGGAGGGGCACGGAAGGCAACTCCAAGAAATTGAACTTCATCTGGCCTACTTTGCCATTACAAATACTTGAAAGTGACATAACATCAGATATATATTTTTATTAGACATGTACGCCGCCCAAAATTCGGTTTGTTTCATGTCGGATTTTTCGTTATTTGATTTTTCAGGATTCGGGTCTGAAAGTCAATTTGATTTGGGAATCGGATTCGGTCTGATCTGAAATTTTCATTAATTTTGTGGAACTATTTACAAACAAGTTTTCGTTGCAGCAAAGTGGCATTAGGGAAACAAAAACTACATATTCTGTGGACATTAGTCCACAGAAACAATAAGATATAAAAATGTGTGAGGTTCCTCAAGTCATTCCAGACCCCTAAGGTCTGTAAGGAATGTTAGGGGGGACCCCCAATGCCCAAGAAAAAAAAAATTGTGAAGTCCCCCTTAACAGTCATACTAGACCCGAAATCAGAGCAGCAGCCTGACAGGGCAGTAAAGAAGGGGGGGGTTGTGCGCCACATGCCTTCAACATTGGGAGAGTGCTTTGTCAAGGGGAGACCCCCTGGAAAATCACCTTGTCCCCATGTCGATGAGGACAAGGGCCTCTGCCCCACATCCCTGGCACGGCGGTTGTGAGGGTCTGCAGGCAGGGGGGCTCATCTGAATCTGGGTGCCCCCTTTCATAAAGATGGCACCCAGATCCCACCTCCCCCTCCTGAATGAGTAATGGGTAGTAATTGGTACTCATTCACTAAATAACTTCTCAGGTTTGTAATGCAGTAAACTCCTTGTTATCCGGCATCCACGGGGATTGGTAGATTCCGGATAATGGGAAGTTTACTGTATTACAAAACTGAGAAGTTCAAACTAAACATAAAATGAAAAGATACATAAACAGTAGAAGATCTCTGGTAAAAAACAAACAAATACAAATTGATAGCTAGATAGAGACAGCGCTAGTTATATCAGTGGCGGAACTACCGCCGGTGCAGGCGGTGCGGGCGCCCGGGGCCTCAGGCTCTGGGGGGGCCCAGCAAGTTGCCGGCCGCCGGATCGTTATCCAGCACGGGTTTTCAGACGCTCCTGTCTGAAAACCCGAAACTGCTTGGGCGGGCACAAAGCATCTTGGGGCGGGCGCATGCGCAGTTCGGATTTTCGGGCGGGAGAGGAGGAGAGACGCAAGGTAAGTATACCTGCAGACACTGTGGGACAGGAAGTGCCAGCAATGACAGAGGAGTCAGCGCTGGATCGGACACCCGCCGCACTGCTGGAGGGACAGATGAAAACATCAGGAAAGAAGATCGGATTAAGAGACATCAGTGAAGGTAAGTGCTAACATTAACATTGGGTGGAGGGATAAAAAAATTTTACTTTAATGTCACTTTAACCACTTCCAGGCCGCAGTACGTCTATAGACGGTGGCCCACAGAAGTGGTTAAAACAAGAACACGGCTGCTCTTGGTACCGCTTTTAACAGCAGGCGATTGCTGTATGACTTACAAGCAATCGCCTGCTGAGGACTACAAATCTCAGCAGTACTTTACACAGAAATGCTATTGTTATATAAAGTATTGCTGGGATGTGTAGTCCTCTATAGCCTGTGCCATTCTGTATTGCTGTAAATATTAGGGCTGCACCATATATTGGCCGCCAAAACACATTGGCCGAAAATGGCACTTTTGGCATAATGCCGAAAGTGCCATTTTTCTGCTGATACAGCAGCGCATCCCTGCTTTCTTTTTTCCCCGCTGGATGCTGCTCCGTCTCCCAGCGGGGAGGAGAGAAAGTGACAGCCGGCCAAGCGCTGCGGAAGGAGAGCGCTGTGTTTGTGGGGTTTTTTTCGGGGGGAGGGGGGCCCAAAAAAAAAATCTTGCACCAGGGCCCTTTGTTCCTTAGCTCCGCCACTGAGTTATATGGTAATCTCAGGTTTCCTGTGTGAGTCGGGTTTGGTCCTAACCTTACCTGCCTCTCTTTTTAAAAGGGAGGCCAACCAGGCCAATGACATATAGAAAGATTTTACAGAGAGAGAGAGCAGGAAATAAACCTGTTACAGTGCAGATTTCCATATGACTTCAGCTGTCTGTATATCCTGATCCACTGACTCATGTCCCATCTGCATTCACAGAGGGTAATCCCTTCTTATGCATTTTTTACATAAACTGTTGGAATTTTCCAGGTTTGGGAATATATTAAACACAGTTTTCATGTGATTATTTTTTGCTGGAGACATTTCACCACTTCAGATGAATTTCTTTATAACTTTTTATAACTATTACTTTTTTTTTGATAAAGTTGATGCAGTAAGTAAGAGAACAAAGCAAAGTAAGAGAGGAAAGACAAATAGATAGAGATAAAGAAAGATGGGGGAGGGGCAAAGAGAAAGAGAAGGAGGCAAAAAGATAAAGCGAGGGGTGGAGGGGAAAGATGATTTTCTTATATGCACCCACAGTTTTTTTTATTACTTCTGGCCATAACATAGTGGAGTGAACATTACTTCATCTAACCGATCGTGGTCATACTTAGAGAAGAGGTAAGGTGTGAACAGACAGAGGGAACAAAGAAGTAATAATAAGGAAAGATGTGAAATTAGTCAGAGATGGAGACAGGGAGATAACAAAATGAGACAGAAATAAAAGGAGCGGCGGGGGTTAATGGGTAGGAGAAGAAGAGAAGGGGGATGGGAGGGGTTATAAGAGCAGAAGACTAAAGGAAGAGGGTTAGATAGCATGGAAGGAAGGGAAAGAGGATCAAATGATAGGAGAGGATGGGAAGAGGGTTAAATAGCATGGGAGGAAGCAAAAGAGGATCAGATGGTAGGAGAGGAAGGGAAGGGAATTAGACGGCCGGAGAAGAAGGGAAGAGGGTTAGAGGACAGGCGGAGAAGGGAGTTAGAGGACTGGAGAAAAAGGGAAGAGGGTTAGAGGACAGGAGAAGAAGGGAAGGGAGTTAGAGGACTGGAGAAGAAGGGAAGAGGGTTAGAGGATAGGAAAAGAAGGGAAGGAGGCTAGAGGACCGGAGAAGAAGGGAAGGGGATTAGAAAACAGGGGAGGGGGTTAGAGCACAAGAATAGAAGGGGGTTAGAGGACAGGAGAAGAAGGGAAGGAGGCTAGAGGACAGGCGAACAAAGGAAGAGGGTTAGAGGACAAGAGAAGAAAGGAAGGGGGTTAGAGGACAGGAGAAGAAGGGAAGAGGGTTAGAGGACAAGAGAAGAAAGGAAGGGGGTTAGAGGACAGGAGAAGAAGGGAAGAGGGTTAGAGGACAAGAGAAGAAAGGAAGGGGGTTAGAAGACCGGAGAAGAATGGAAAGGCATTAAAGGGCAGGAGAGGAAGGGAAGGGAGTTAAAAGGCAGGAGAGCATGAGAAGGGGGTTAGAGAACTGGAGAAGAAGGGAAGGGGGTTAAAGGACAACTGGAGAGAATATAAGAAGGGGTGAACAGAGAAAGGAAAGGGGTTTAGTGGAGAGGAAAAGGAAGAGAAAGAAAATTAAAAAATCCAGGAACTGCAAGTTTTAGTATAATGCGCTAGAATTGCTTTTTTTAACATTAACCATTTGGGGATTTTCATAAATAATAACCTAAATAGTTACTATGGAGCATCTGTCCCGCTTCCTCCTACTTGTATGCATATGAGCATGTTAACTTTAGATTCTTCATTTGCGCTTGCAGCCAGCACCACCACCAGGGAAGTTTAAATAATAATAATAAACCTAATATTAATGCCATTGTTAACTGAATGCAACAAATGCAAGCACAACTTGACAGGCAAATGTATACAGGCTGGCCTGCCTTTTATAAATATCATCCCTGAAGGTATGTACCTTCCACCAGTGCTAATATTTTGCAGAATATAATGTACCTGCAATATTTACTTTAAAAGTAGTTACTAACACAGGAGTCAATGAACCACACGAAACCCAGCGCAAATTTACTTTTCACCTGCAGATGTCGCTCTTTCCGTGTACAGACTGCACTGCTACAATGCTATCAGCAATGAACATCATTTTTTTTTGCAGCACTCAAACAGATGTCTGCTGTCTCTAGTCAAAAAAGGTGAATTATGATTGTTTGATATTTACATTTTTACTTAACTGCGGTACATTATTTCTATACATTTATTTTATATTAAAATTTGGCAGCAGCAGGTGCCCGAGAGACCAATCACCCAGCATCAGCACTGTCTTGAGGAAGGAAGGAGAGGGAGCCGCCCCTTACTTTGAAGTGCAGTGTAGACGTGACCCCATACATTGGTGTTGAGAGTAGAAGAGACATCATTCATTGGTGTTGAGTGCAGAAGTGACCCCTTACATTGCTTTTGAGTGTAGAAGTGACCCCTTACATTGGTGTTGTGTGAAGTAGTGACCCTTTACATTTGTGTTAAGTCTAGAAGTGGCCCCTTACATTGGTATTGAGTGTAGAAGTCACCCCTTACATTGGTGTTGAGTGTAGAAGTGGCCCCTTACATTGGTATTGAGTGTAGAAGTCACCCCTTACATTGGTGTTGAGTGTAGAAGGGGCCCCTTACATTGGTGTTGAGTGTAGAAGTGACCCCTTACATTGGTATTGAATGTAGAAGTGACCCCTTACATTGGTGTTGAGTCTAGAAGTGACCCCTTACATTGGTGTTCAGTGTAGAAGTGACCCCCTGCACCTGTGGTAGTTCCGCCACTGATAAGCATCTAGGTGCCTGTGTGCATGAGCCCTTAAAGCTTATGTAATATTTTGGTTATTTGGTTTAAAGTGACACCAAACTCCGGAGTTAAATCTTATTTGTGTATCACTCGGCTTTAGATCCTCAAATCATCTCTGAATTGGTGCTGACACTGTCCTTCCTCCTGGAGGGTGGTTACTTTTGTTCCCCATGGTCCCTGTGGGTGTTGTAAAGTAGCCGCCACTCCAAGCTCACTCCTGTGACAGACTACAATCTCACTACAAATGAGTAAACTTAAAGTGACATTAAACCCTCAAATTTTTTAACATAAAACAATACTGTAATGTGCGCCTTACTGTAATCCATGGTAGTTTCCCTTCTCTTTGTTGCTCTTTCTTTTAAATCTGTATCTGTTCTCATGCTCTGCAGAACTATTGTTGCAGCAGACTGCCTTGTCTCAGGAATGGATACATGGTGTCTGTGTATTAGTTTCTATAGGCTTGTAATCTGAGCCAGCACTACAGGAAGAGGCCCTGAGCTGCAAAGGGAAGTTCTGCAGAGCATGAGAAGACATGAGGGTTTAAAAGGAAGAGCATCAAAGAGAAGGGAAACAACCATGGATTACAGTAAGGCACCCATTACACTATTGGTTTATGTTAAAAAATCTGAGGGTTTAATGTCACTTTAACATGTAGTCCATCACAGGAGTGAGCTTGGAGTGGTGGCTACTTTACAACACACACAGGGACCATGGGGAACAAAAGTAGCCCCCCTCCAGAAGGAAGGACAGTGTCAGCACCAATTCAGAGATGATTTGAGGATCTACAGTCGAGTGATAGAGAAATAAGATACATTTTTGTTAACAGTTAAGGTTCTTGAATGCATTTTTAAGGTTGAATTCCTGAGTTTGGTGTCTGTAGTATCCAAATTTTGCCACAAGGTGGCAGTGTAGGCACAGTGGAGCAGAAATGTCAAGTTTTCTACAATATTTTTATCTATAACTTTCCTAATATTGAAAAATCTGGATGCACTTTCTTCCAGGCAATGCAGTGATCACATACTTAGTGGATACCTAAAGATAGTTAAACAAGGATGATAATCTTTATCTATTCTTTTTCTTTATAAAATACTTGATTTTACTGTTTTCATCTTCTGTTGTTGCTAATCCACTGCAAGCCTCTTTTCGGCCACTTCATGCACTCCTTTCTTAGGGCGGGTCTCCTGATGGTTATGACAATGGGCCGTACCTGTGTAATGTGTGCTGAAATGGCCACTTGTAGTCTCCATCAGGTGCCCATGTTACAGGGTGATAATGCAGAGAGCACAATTGGTAGATAGTTACATTGTCACGCTGTAACAGGATGTGCCTCATAAAGGATATTCATGGTAGGATCTCCAAGCTTTACTTTAAAGAAAATATTGTCCTCATACAAGAGTCATGTGTGTTCTTCGTTGAATCTTGGCGTGTTTTGTGTGTTTCTTCCAGATCTGTGCTGTAATCCAGTGTGAGACTTGGAGCTTCCTGTAATAAAGACCGCTCACTGCTGCTCTCTCTCCTTGTGCAGGGTGACTGGTCTTGTATCTGCCCCCTCCGGTAGTTTTCAGCAGGCAGCCTGTAGTGGGTGGAGCCTGCTGGGCCCCTCCCACAGCTCCACTCTCTGCACAGGCTATGTACAGGAGAGCGATGATGTCACTGCTACATTTGTATGGTAACATGCTGCTTTATAAAAGGCATTCGGAGCACACAAAGTGGATCATATCTATTGTGACTACAGCGGAATACATTTGTGCCGAGGGTTCAGTTATAATTTTTTGCTTTATTTATTTTGTGAATGTATCAGGGAAAGCTTATAACTCTTTCAGATTTCCTTTGATGTGTGTACCCCCGATAGGGAGATTCACCCTCTCTGTTAGTCCTAGTGACCACCACTGACACCAGGAATGAAAGTCAGAGAAAATCTAAAACTTGAGTTGACACCAAAACAGTAATAGAGGGACACCTTTTTTTTCCAGTGACAGCGAAGAAAGGATTCCCCTTCCTTTCAAGAGAACCCCCTCACTTCCTGTTTTGTCTTAAGTCATCAGTCTGCTGCAGAGTTCATATGTCTTGCCTGAAAAAGGGGATCCCACGTGAACCTGAAACATTGCATTTATGTGATATGCTGCATTTACGTCAGTAAAAGATGTGCTATTCACTATTTGGAGTGCCGGCCAGTGCTCCATCTTTACCTCGGGGTGCCATTCAATGACTCGAACTACATTGCACCAATGCATTTAACATGTCTTGATGCAATGTTGCGGTAATACATGTGTTACTACACCACAGTGGTAAGAACGTACCCTTAGTCAATGTGCTGTTGCACCTTCAGTATCCAGTCAGCAGGCTGGTGGATAAGACTTGAAGCAAAACTTCAATAGACAATTTTCACTATGGTCATCATATAGGCCCGTCCCTCACCATGAATTGAGGTGGAAAAGGGTGTTTCGACAGTGTATGTAGTGGATACTTGAAAGTACGAAAGCTAGGACATATAAAAAAGACATATGACCAATATCCTAAGATATCATTGTTGCCTGGAGTCCTGCCTTAAATCAGCAGGCTGGAGGAGGAGACGTGACAAATGAAGCAGAACTTCAGTAGACAATTTTTCCTGTGGTCAACCATCAGATAAACACCTCCCTCACCATGAATTGAGGTGGAGAAGGGTGTTTTGACAGTGTATGTAGAACATACTTGAAAGTATGGAAGCTAGGACATACATAAGAGACATATGACCAAGATCCTAAGATATCATTAATACCTGGAGTTCTGCCTTAAATCATAATGCTGGAGGAGAAGACGTGATTAATGAAGCAGAACTTCAGTAGACAGTTTTTCTTGTGGGCACTTATCAGATGGCTGAGTCCCATCACCATGCATTGAGATGGAGAAGGGTGTTCCGACAGTGTATGTAGAAGATATTTGAAAGTATAAAAGTTAGGACATGAATAGGATGCATATGACTGAGATCCTAAGATATCATTGTTGCCTGGAGTTCTGCCCTAAATCAGCAGACTGGAGGAGAAGACCTGACTAATGGAGCAGAACTTCAGTAGACATTTTTTCCTGTGGTCGCCCATCAGATGGGTTGTACCTCTCCATGAATTAAGGGGGAGAAGGGTGTTTCAACAGTGTATGTAGAACATACTTGAAAGTACACATTCTAGGACATATGACCAAGATCCTAAGATATCATTGTGGCTTTGAGTTTTGCTTTAAATCAGAAGGCTGGAGGAGAAGACATCACTAAAGAAGTAGAACTTCAGTAGACAATTTTTCTTACGGTCACCCATCAGATGGTTGAGTCCCATCACCATGCATTGAGGTGGAGGAGGGTGTTCCAACATTCCAACAGTGTATGTAGAAGATACTTGAAAGTATAAAGGTTAGGATATATATAAGAGGCATATGACCAAGATCCTGAGATATATCATTGTTATCTGGAGTTCTGCCTCAAATCAGCAGACTGGAGGAGAACACGTGACTAAGGGAGCAGAACTTCAGTAGGCATTTTTTCCTATGGTCACCCAGGTGGGGTGTATAGGAGACATATGACCAAGATCCTAAGATATCATTAATACCTGGAGTTCTGCCTTAAATCAGCAGGCTGGAGAAGAAGACGTGACTAAGGGAGCAGAACTTCAGCAGACATTTTTTCCTATGGTCACCCATCAGATGGGCGAGTTCCATCACCATGAATTGACATGAGGAAGGGTGTTTCAACAATGTATGTAGCTGATACTTGAAATAATAAAGTTAGACCATGTATAGGATACATATGACCAAGATCCTAAGATATCATTGTTGCCCAGAGTTCTGCCTTAAATTAGTTTTGAGCAAAACTGCAGTTTACCTTAAAAAGCTCATCCAGCAATGGAGACTGGTGGAAGCTTCAATGATAAAAGACATGTCAGATTCTTTGTTGCCTCTAGTACTTAAATCAGTCACTTGGTTTTCTTCGGTCAACACTTCCCCCCACTGCAGACATTCTATCACATTTACCTTAAGGGCCCACGCACTTTCATGCAGTTCTAAAGGCAGGAGGCACCTAAAATAAATCTGCACACATTCCTGGCTTATCCCGAATTAGGGACCACAGGAACTGTAATCCATTATGCGGTCCCAAGGTGAGGAATAGATGGGTGTCTACAAAAGCAGCTATGGTGGCTTCACTGCCTGGTGAGTATGAACTATGAAGCAAATAAAGTAGATCAGGGTGCAAAGCATGGAGCCACAAAACACGGAGAAAACGTTTTCAGCACCATTAAAAATATTTTAATCAATAAAGGTAAATCCGGATTGTGTTAGAAAATAAAAAAGATATAACAGAGCCTTAAAATCATCTATTACAACCCTTAGTCTCCCAGAAATAGAAAGACCTTCATAAGAATAATGATTTGTATGGGAGATAGGGAAAAAATAATAATTATATATATTGTGATGTTGGGGAACTCACAGAGCACTCGCACAGGGTTTTTCAATTAATCAAAAGTATTTATTATTCTTTCAAAAGGCAGACAATAAAGGACGTCCAACATAAAATAGCTTGTCTTCAGCATATAACATCTATTGGCTCACCAATCCTTGAGTTGTCCCTCACAGTGTCCCAGTCCTTTAACAATTGTCTGTTGCAGCACTGCAATCCTCAGGGCGACTCCTGGTTTCACCCGCACAATAGGCTCCACAAACCCGCAGCTCCCTGCTGCACTGGCCTCCACTTTGAATCCTGGGTGGAGTTCTCCTGTCTCCCAGGTGGGGCCCTGAACACATCCCAGCACCCTTTTCATGAGAGTTGTACACAGGTGCACAATTTAGGTGTTGGTTGCTACTAACCCATGGACCCAGGAATGGAGATTTCGTCCCACCCATCGCTCTAAGACATCTCCTGGCTCCAGGATCCCTACTATGGTCCAGAAAACCCGGAAAGGACTGAAAAAAAGAGTTCTTTCCATGTACAAGCAATTTCTTCCTGGAGCCACTCAGCCCCTCTGGCTGAGAACCCTGGGTGACTTTGAGGCCATCTAACACCGTGGTATTGCCACGCAATGCCACAATATACTTTTAACATGCTTGAGTCTTTTATATCTACTACTACTCTCATGGAATCACCTTTTTTCTTATGAGCATTATTTAACAATTAACGCTGATACCAAGATACTTCTTGCGCATGACCACGTCTTCTTTTTGTGTTTTATTATTACCTCACCCCCCCAGTGGAATCGACTTGGGTGGCTGACTTGAGGATTTAATATTTGGATTAGAACCCTGGAACTGGTTAACTATGCTGACCCTGTAGATTCGGGGGGTGTTTGATTGCATGAGTACGTCTGTTAAATAATGTAATTGTCAGATATAATTACAGCATTAAAATATTATTAACACAAAAACCATTAAAACAGAAAAAAAGTTAAATATTTTTTAACTTTTTTGCAACCCGCTCAAAAAATTTGTTTTAGATATGATAGAACTGGGTTTTTAAATGTCTTATGATTAAGCCCTGGACAAGGATGAAATGCATCAGAGGAGGATTTACATCTGACAGAAGAGATTGTGCTTTGTAAGTCATTCTACTGCTACAATAAAGATGATTGAATGAAAAAGAACCTCACTGAAGTGCAAGCTGAATCTTTGCCATTTGAGTTTTTTTATGTGTTTCACAAGAAGAGAAGCAAGCACAGTGTAGATGTGTGAAGCTCAGCATCTTAAAGCTGAACTCATTACAGCTTAGTCATCTGAACCATCTCCCTGCCTCTAACCTATGACTGGATAAAAATTGAGCAGCAGGAGACTGAAGGGGTCATACCTTTTTTCTCCTCCTGTCTGCATGTTCCTTGTCAACATATGTGCATCCAGCAGAGCCTTACTGGCTTCTAGTGCTGCCCCTCTAAATCTTGACATCAACCCCTTTGAGTACTGCAGTACAGGGGACTGCAAAGGGTTGATATCAAGACAGAATGCTATCAGTGCAATTCAAACCAAATCCTTATTCAGCCATGCAGCTTGGGTGGCCAGGAAGCAAGGGTATTGAGCGTGAAGCCCAACCCCCCCCTTCCCCCCATTCCCTACTGAATCTCACCAGGCCACGTGCCATTCTACATTGGAGGAGTATATGCAGCTTAGGGGGTGGCCAAGCCTCAACTCCCATGCAAGACACCTTGTATCACTGTTGAGGGACAAGGAACCTTCCCCATATCCTGTCCCCAAAAGGGATAGGTGGAAGCGTATTAGAATCTGGAAGCCCCCGTAAAAAAAAAAGGGGCCCCCAGATATCCGGCCTACCCTCCAGGAGAATGAGTTTTGGTAACATTAATAAACTTATTCTGAAATAACTATCTAAAGGAAATTAAGACACCTACTCCATAAAAAGGTCCTCCAACCATGTTACACAACCACCACCACAACCTGCCACCCAACAATTTGTTCTGCAACCACGACGATCTACTATATGTGACAATTCTTCCCTGCCACACTACCACCAGTAAATGAGAGGATCCCAGGTACCGCTGTATTGAAAAAAACAGCCCCAGGCATCCTGGGTGAAGTCACTGACCAAATATGGCCATGACCATATTTGGTCAATGACGTCTCCTGTGCTCACCGTATGCTTTGATTACATTCAAGCAGGCAGTGATTTGTGCTGGTGAACCCTCTGGGTTTGCATTGTACTCACATTTGAAAGTTATCCCAAGTTATAACTTCCAGGAGTTCAGCTTTTATATTATACCCATCAAGTAGGGGATGCTGTTACTACAAATCAAGAATGGCAACTACTCGAATCAATGCAAGATTAGCAAAAAAGGAAAGATGCACATGGGCAGGGCAATACATAGAGCAAAACGTTCCCCAGCATACTATTTAGCCAGAGAACAACAACAAAATAGAACTAAACATTTCAGGGTTTATTGCAGGTCACAAAGCTTTGAAACCATGGGGCCAGCATAATAGCCAGGCAACTAGCACTTTCAGAGGGAGGTCAGCAGTGGCATGCTCCGTATTTCTCAGAAAAAAAGGTTTTACAGGCTTTTAATTAATTTCCTTGATCTATCTATCTATCTATCTATCTATCTATCTATCTATCTCTCTGTCTGTCTGTCTATTCTATCTATCTATCTATCTATATGCACGACTGTGACCACTACACAAAGCACTTAGTTTCCATTTTACACCTTCACATTCCGTGAACGTGCGCTGCGTTCATACACATTCGTACACATTTTTCCCAGCGTTTGCCAAACGTTGCCCATTGATTTCAATGGCTGCCGCGCAGCATATATATATAATTTATATATGTATAATTTTTTTCCTGACTTTCTGGAAATTCTTGCTAGGATAAAATAAATTATCGATATATCTATATATCTATAGATTTATGTATCTATAGATATATAATTGCATTATTATTAGTAGTACAATTAGTAGTATTAGTATTATTATTATTATCATCATTATTATTATTTTTATTTTTTTCTTGCAAGGAAATTCATTAAAAGTCTCTATTGATTCCATCCACAATTGTGCACACAAAGATCTTTCAACTCATTGTTACTTTTCTATTTCTTAATTTTTAAATACAAGGTAGCAAAATCTATAAATCAATACCTGGTCAATCTGAGGCATAACAGAGCTGGGTGTCCAATCACAGGCTTGCCAGCAGCACAGTGCTCCAGACACACAGCTCTGGTCCGCACATGCCAGTTAATCAGTAGACTCCAGCATGGGCTGGGAGAGGAATTAAAAAGTGAGAAGAGCACGGCAAGAGCAGTATTCAGGCTGTGCAGCTCTGTAGTCAGATGTGACACCCTCTGGATCTATGCTAACATCCAAGTCCCCAGCACCGCGCTGCACAGAGGACAGCCTGCTGCCAGTTACAAGCTTGGAGGTGTGCCTAGCCATTAGAGTGAGACTGGATGCAAGAGCTAAATCCTGTTCTTCTAATACTCTGCTATAACCCAGCTGCTTCTGTAGGTCTCGCCTTGCTGAAATGAGCTCACCTTTGTGGAAACACCTTTAAAAAGAGCTAAAAAATACGCTGACGATGAATCTTATCAGCTAGCTAAAAGAAAAACCTTGATTTTTTTTGGGGGGGGGAGAAAGTTGGAAAGCAGACGCTGAATTTCTACGTCGGATGAATTTGGTTCTTGCCACGACAAAGGAATCTTTCACACCTTCCACTTTTGTACGGGACCTGGAAGCAGAAATGTATCGTAACCCCAGAACATGGTAATTACATTTCAGTGATTGTGCATGCTTTAGCCAGACCTATGAATTTTGCACGCCAGCGTGTCGCTTCCTATATTATTATGATTTCTCTGTTACAGTGTTGCATTTGTTTTTAGGTCATCGTGATAAGTGTCTTATAACGAGCCCCTTTAAGCGCGATTATGGTAAAGAATGAAGATTAAAGAATTCAACTAGGAGACTCCTGACTACAAAAAATGGAGCTACATCTATTCTCTCTTCTCCTGGTCAAGTGTCTTCTTCATTTGGTAAGTTTTTGATCATGTGCTGTTTGTTTTTTTAAAGAAACTCATCCGATTGAGACTTTTATGAACTCTTGACTTTAAACCATTCAGACAAGCAAATGCCGCAGTCGTTCCGGTGAAGGGGAAATAATTCAAACAGACTAATATAGTAAATAATCATAAGGGCGAATATATTAAATAATTGAGATTAAAAATAATCCTCTTATTTAAAAATATTCCATTTTATTATTTGTCATCTAATTATATTTGTATCAAATGTACTAAATATGTTTTACCACTTACATTGGTTTAAATTGCATGGACGTCCTTTAAAGTTTTTTTTTTT
>NW_017306416.1:1874804-1895100 GCF_000935625.1 Nanorana parkeri
GTCGTTCCGGTGAAGGGGAAATAATTCAAACAGACTAATATAGTAAATAATCATAAGGGCGAATATATTAAATAATTGAGATTAAAAATAATCCTCTTATTTAAAAATATTCCATTTTATTATTTGTCATCTAATTATATTTGTATCAAATGTACTAAATATGTTTTACCACTTACATTGGTTTAAATTGCATGGACGTCCTTTAAAGTTTTTTTTTTTATTTATTCTATTTCTAACATCATAGTACTGAATTTGAACTCACTTCCATTAGATTTAGGGGGACATTTCTTTTTTAATATATATATTTATTATTGTTATTTATTTTTAATTATTATTTGTCTTATTCTTTCACATATACCCTCCTATTTTGTACATATCATATATGCAGCACATAGTTTGATCTGTAAGTTTAAAGATTCATGTCATCTGCTATCTTTCCAGATGGTTAACACTGCTTTTGTTAACTCCCTGGAACTGAGCAGTGCTAGATGGTGCATTGTACTTTATGCATAATAAAGTTATGCAAGTTTTGATTTTGATTTTTAACATATTTTGGTTGACTGGCCGGTACTGAGTATGCTCTTTGATTCACTTTAAAAATGTGACTTGACGACAGCAGTTGTACATCATGTCTGGAAACATAATGGGGGGACAGTGATTGACATTTAAATATCTGTCTGGTTGGAGGATGTTATTATTGAAGTCGAGCTTGGTGAGCCCAATGTCGTAAGAACAGAGACAACTTAATTTACAAAATGGCTGATGAGTTTAAATGATGACTTTATTTCATGACAACGGACCTGGCCTCATATCTGGATGTGCTATAACATAATGAAAAGTACAGTTGGCAGCAAGTGTGGAATCTGATATTCATCTGTATTGGAATAATAGATAAAGCAGTATGAGATTTCTACATCAAATTAGAATTACCGGGTGTATTTAAAAAGTCACCTCAAGCAACAATGGCTTCGCGCAGAGTGAAGTAATGTGCAGCATCTAATCAGGTTTAACATTACTAGAGTCAAAAAGGCAAAAGACAAACTTTGATTGGCAGCTGGGGGTACCTTTGACTTTAATTTATAAAATAAGATCCGTTCTTCAGATTGGTTACATGAACCTTTAATAGACAGTTCTGTGTGTGTGACAGAAGTTGCAATTTTGCTCGGTGAATCAGTTGGGTTGGCATTGGGTTGGTTGATATGAGGGACACTGCCGTTGTGGTCTGGCTGATCTTGCTATAATGGACTAGTGTACTTGCATTGGGAACATTGAATTGCTTTTATTTTGTATTTTTGATGATCCTCCTCTTATCGTTGCTAATGGGCAGCAGAAGAGACCTCAGCTTTAAAACCTTTCAACTCAGAGAAAGCAGGTTTATGATGTTGTACACACAGACCCAAAGAAAAACTGTGAAAGTGTGATAGGCAGAGAGATAAACAGATTGAGAGATAGATAGATAGATAGATAGATAGATAGATAGATAGATAGATAGATCAAATAAATTCATTAAAAGCCTCCAAAACCTTTTTTCTGAGAAATATGGAGCAGGCCACTGCTGACCTCCCTCTGAAAGTGCTAGCTGCCTTTATTTATTTATTGATTGATTGATTGATTGATAAATAGGAATGACAATCCAGACACAGCCATTGGGGGGCATGCGCCAATTCTAAGATTAAATAATAAATGGCAAATATATATTTTAAAAAACAGTTATCTCTCCCTACTTAGAACTGTCAGCTGTCTACAACAACTTCAACACCCACTGCCAATATGGCTGCTGTAAGCCCACCCTTTTATAGCAAGGGGGGTGGGGTATCCTTTTTTTTAAATGACTGGCTCAGTTGGCCCAGAGCCAAAGCTATTCACTTGCATTATAGGTTGATCCCTATAAACCTTAAACTTTTTTGCAAAAAAAGTTTGCAATTTGCAAACTTAGTGAAACCCTGGGATTTGCAGTCCACTCCAATCTCATAGAGATAGAGATAGAGATAGATAGATAGATAGATAGATAGAGAGAGAGAGAGAGAGAGAGAGAGAGAGAGAGAGAGAGAGAGAGAGAGAGAGAGATCACAGGAAACTTGGCCTGACTCTGTCTACATAATGAAAACTTTATCCATGTATCATTATTATTATTAATATTATTATTATCATCATTGTAGATGATTTATGCAGCACTCTACAATGCAAGGAGGACATTAAAATTACAATACAATTCAAGACAAGATGGCTAGAATGCCCTGCCCATGAGATGTCATGCTTATAAATACCATTTTGAGAGTATTCTGTATATAATTAGTGTAATCTTCATTGGGCTAATTCAATGAATGCAAAGACCGATGACCAATTTGTGGAGTGCAGTAGCCTGTAACAACCAATCAAAATCATCCTTGCTATGATTAGGATACGGTGCAGTATAATCTGATTGGTTGCTTTAAGTCAATGCCCTATGCACATCATCATTGCTCCTTGCACTACTACATTGATATAGACCAACAACCATACTCACACTTACATACACACACTTCATCTATCTTTATACTTCCTGAAAGACTGATTATGAGCACAGTCCAGCTGCAGAAATACAAACAAATTGCTGCATAACGGTTTGCATTTGCATGAGCTTTGCAAAAGTGCCAGGCGGACTATCTTAAAAACAGCACATTGTCAAAGTTTGGCCGGTCCCCCTGCCGCTCCGTCTCCTAACGTTGTAGTCACACTTACAGAGCGGTGCGCGGATATAAATAAATACAGGAATGAACTAAACCTTGAAGAGATTAAACAGCCTCTTTAAGAAGTGATTTCTCCTACGACTACACCAGTTGATTGATTAGTTTCTGAGAAAGCGTGTGTCAAATATTAATCCTTCCCCGGATTGTGCTCGCTACGTAGCTCTGTCTTTTTTTTTTTTATTATATTTTTTTCTTCTTTCCTCTCCGCCACTTTAGCAAAGCAATGAATTAGAGAGCTGCATGCGGGCGATAAGAGGCACAGTTCTTTCAAACTGCCAGAATCCTGGACAATAGGGTCCTGTTTACCTTCTCCACGTTTAACTGTAGTGTATTCTCCCCGCCGCTGGATGAGCTGCACACGGAGCACAAGAACATGGTTTTAGCTTTAACAGGAACATTCAAAAAATGAAGGACTTAGTGGTATCCATTTCACATGATACAACGGGCTTGTATGGCGTATCACATTTTCACATGGCTAGTTATGATGCAGATATTTGTTGCATGGCATTCATAGTTATACAGTAGATACATGGTAACAAGTTATTAGTTCACAGTAGCAATTTAATGTATTTTTAATTGATCTAGTACATAATACATAATAGTACAATCTTTATGTCTGCCATATCTATCTATCTATCTATCTATCTATCTATCTATCTATCTATCTATCTATCTATCTATCTATCTATCTATCTATCTATCTATCTATCAACAGCACTAGCTAGACATTCCTGTTGTTGTGCAGGATGTCTAAATATGATTTTGCTGTCCAATAGGCACCATCGATATACCCTGTGCACTCAGAAATCAGAACTGAGCAATCAGCACTCAGCAAAAGAACAGGTAAAACACGCCCTTTTATCACCCACCTCCCATCTCGCACTCACTCCCTCTGCAGTAGAAGTCTAAATGAGGACACTGTAATGCAGGGTTGGGCAACTCTGACCCTTCAGCTGTGCTTTACCTACAGATCCCAGCATGCCTCTGAGAGTCATGATTGTAACTGTCAGTCTTTTCAATGCCTCATGGGACTTGTCATTTTACAATAGCTGGAGGGTGAGAGTTGCTCACCACTGCTGTAATGGGTGTGGCTGTTGCTCAGCTATGCTAACATAGAGCACTGGAGAGAGCACAGGAAGCAGAATTTCCATCGAGACAAATAAATAATCTTAAAGCATTTTTAAGTATAGATCAGTTCCAAATAAAAAACTGTAAAGAGATTTAAAAAAGAAGTGAGATTTAATTTGGGCTTTAAAGAACCTCCCTCCTCTTTATCTCTACCTAAAGATAAGTTCCTTTAGTGATACAGAATACTTGGAATTCATTACACAGTGTGGTAGACAGTCTTTAGAATTCTGTCATGCATTCACGCAAAAAGATGTCCGTGTTCAAGCAAATTCATGTAGCTGTTAGAAATAGGTACACAAATTTGTTGCATGGAGACCGGAACTGAGGCTGGAGAGTCCATAGTGGACACTCCATCCTCAGGGCAGTTCAGTAATGCTGAGCCTGATAAACCCACAGGCTCGGTGTTACTGAGCTCTCTGCCATGCCACTGCATCTGTCACACAGACAGGCACAGCGGCCCAGGAGTTTTGTTGTTGAGTGAGTGGAGCGTTATGGGGAAACTGAGAAACTAGTTTCCCATCAGGTCCACCTTCCGTGTAATTTACAGCGGGTGACCGTGAGCTATGGAACCTACCACTGCTGTCCACTGTCAATCATAAGTTAAGCAGACCTGATGGGGAACAAGTCTTTCAGCTTCCCCTTCAGACTTTGCCCACTGTCAATCCAGCCCAGTGTAATTGGTTGCTAGGATGCTATTAACTGTGAAGCCAACAGCATCCTAGCAACCAATGACTTATCCCCGTCCCAACTCAGCTGCTGACTGGGATATTTCCAGATGAATATAAACTAAATGGTTAGGATGCTGGCTGATATTGCCATAATTGGGTTTAGACTCAAGCCGGGATTCCTGGCCCCTGTCCAATCAGCTGTCAGTCAGGGAATCTCCCAGTCGACAGCTGAATGGAGCCCAGATTGTCAGAACTCTTAACGAGGCTTTCATGAATTAGGAGCAGGACTTTATAAAGGGATCATACCACCAGAAAAGTGTTGCCAATCATCCCCAGTATGTTTCAATACGGATTCTCCAGAATAGTCTATCCAAATGTATTTGGCAAATGCAATTGCTATCTACATGAATCACTGAAGCTGATTGCAAGGAAATTTTCTCTTAGCTCAGTAAATGTGGTGAAAATTCTCTTTGCTTTCATGTGATTTGATGATGGAAGTCAGCAGAGCTTCACCTCATTCACTAAATTAAGGGAACATTGCTTTACAAAGTGAACAGCCTATTTGCCTTTAGCAAATAAGCCCCCGAATGTAGCCAGACAGATCTCCCTCTGGGCCCCACAGTGGTTGCTTGGTATAGCTATAGTAAGGCAGTTGGTATTAAATACTTCCATTCTGCATTACATTTAAGTAATGCAAGGACAAGAGTTTTTCTGTATATTATGTTGGCAGGGTACCGGGTTTTCTACTCAGGCTGTGGCTGCTTTCTGAAAAACAAAATGTAAGATTTTACAGACTTTTAGTTTTGATGCACTTGGAATGTGTTTAGCTGATTAAAGCTGAAAGTTCAATTGGGCTTTAATATATACGTAGCCAGAAGGGCCACAATGATGTGATGTGATGAAAATCATTAAGTGGCTCTCCTTCCTTCTCTAATCTTAATTCAAAGTCCCTCTAGTCATACAAAATACTATTGGCCTCTACAACAATTATATAAGGGCCCCCCACTATCGTCTATCTAAATGCATTTTGTCAAATGTAATTGTTACCTGCATTAATCACTGTGTAGACAGACAGCTGTGCTCCAGGGTCCCATGGCTGTGCCATTGTTTTATAGTCATGCCCATGGTAGCAAATGCTCATATTACATCCATCCAGTGGCATAGCTATAGCCATAGCAGCCCAGGAGGCTCCTATGGGGCTTGGGGGTGATAGGGGGCCCTATTAGGTTGTTTAGGCAATTAAACATAGAACACGTGAAAATAATACAGTACTGTAACATTAAGAGTTGGAGTTTCTGCAGTTGATGACAACTGTAATTCCATGTGATGTCTACAGTGTAGAGATGACTTCAGATGCACAAGAGGAGTCTTTGGGATCTTGGCATCCTTACTCACAGCTCAGAGAGAAGTTGACAGAGGGTGCCCCGTTACATTTTTGCTATGGGGCCCCATCATCTGTAGTTATGGCCTTGCTTCCATCCTGTTTTGCAAGTTGATGCCACCATCTCATTTTCCCTACTTCTTCCTCTGACAATCCAACAGTAGTTCTTTTTTTACTAAGCGGCCTGCATAGTACGGCAAATTGGCAGCATGGCGTGATCAGTGATATCAAATTTTTTTAGGGACAGTCTGTTGAGCCAGGTGGTGTTGGCAGGGCCATCCATGGCTTGAATTTCTGTATATGGCTGGCTTAATACTACCCAGTGAAGAACACTGTGGAGATTTCATATGATTAGAGACTAGAGAAAATATAGCTTTTAAGCAGACAGATCCTTGTTAAGAGTTAAGAGGATCAGACAGCAACACTACATGGCACGCATGGGCATGAAGATGAGCAAATATGGCTGTCCTTATGTAAATATAAAAATACAGGGGCACAGTTGTGTTGAAACAGAAAAGGCCTTCACCACAAAGTTAGAAGGGCAACATTGTCTAAAATGCCTTTGTATAAAATCATTTGTGGAGAAGTTCACATATTTGTCTGATAGGAGTTTTAATCTTTCCCTTCTCTATTCATAACTGGAAGAAAAAGTTTTAGCTGGACATACACTTCCCCTTACTGTTCAGGGCTGCGTTTGGGCCTCACCAGAGCTGCGTTTGGGTCTCACCAGAGTTGCGTGCAGGTCTCGCCAAGGCTACGTGCAGATCTCAGAAGAGCTGCATTTGATTCCCATCAGGGCTGCGTTTGGGCCTCACTAGAGCTGTGTTTGGGTCTCACCAGGGCTGCGTGCAGGTCTCATCAGGGCTGGTGGCAGATCTCACCAGGGCTGCATGCAGATCTCACACCGCTGCATGTGGGTGCCGGGCTCTCCGGGCGGTGTGGGGCGGTGTGGGTCGATGCCGGGCTCCCCGGGTGGGTGCCAGGCTTTTCAGGTGGTGTGGGTGGGTGCCAGGCTCTCTGGGTGGGTAGTGAGCTCTCCAGGCAGGGCAGGTGGGTGCCTGACTTGTGCTGGGCTCTGCGAGTGGGTGCCGGGCTCCTGCGCTGTACAGTGGTGTGGGGCTGTCCTTTGCTGTGTCTGTCACTACAGGCGCCAGAAAGGAGGAGGAGAACATGTGGTCCTGGACAGGCACTGTCAAAGACAGCTGCTTGAGGTCCCCAGAAAGCATGAAAACTTTTTTAACTTCCTTAAAAATTTAAAGGTATCCTTTAGTATCGGGGCATTTACACAAGTAAAAGTACTCATAAAAATGCCCTGTATTGGCCCCAATACAGATGCTAGTATCTGTATTGGGACATCCTAGAGATAACCAAAGGCAGATATGTTTGAGGTCCAACCTGTGTGACATAATGGCTTCCCCCATTGATACAGTGGAGCAAAAAGTGTAGACACAAAGGGACGTGAAGTGGCTTATTGGCAGAATTATAAAGGAACAGAAGCTTTAAAAAAGAAAACTAATGCAGCCGCACCTTCTAAGAACTGGTCAGATGTAATATACAACATTTTTATTGTTGGGCTTAGATACACTTCAAGAAAAACTTAACGACCCTGTGTATTTTTTCCCATCTCTCTTCTACTGCCATACATTCTGAGCTGTCATTGCTCCGCTGCAGATGATCACAGCCGCCAGCTGGAAAAATAAACGCATTTCATGTATGCCTAATGCATGTACGCCTAATTTGTTCTATAGATTTATTTGGGCTTGCTTTACCTTAAAAGATTTGACTGTTGCGTTCACCTTTTACTCTGCATTTTAATTAAATCTACAAACTGTGAAGCTTTAATTATTACAGAGAAAAGCTACAAACTGAACTGTAAAAAACTCAGGTTTAATTGTATGTAAATTAGGGTTTTATAGAAGAAAACAGTCAACAGCGTTTATACGTGATGACTGGATCACTTAGAATATACTGTATGAGAGAGAGAGAGAGAGGAAGGGGGAAAGAGAGAGAGTTAGAGATTGAGAGAAAGAGAGGGAGAGGGGATGAGAGAGAGAGAATATATGTTGGTGAGAGGGTTATATTTGGAATTGTTTAATTTCTATAATGTAGTTTATTTCATTTAGGGACATTCACAAAGCTGCCAAAGGATCTGGCCGTAGCTTCGGCCGATCCTTCGGCTAGCTTTGGCCCTAGGACCCCTTCGGTTCAGTAGAACTGATGGGGTGCTGTACGGGCTATTCACAATAGCCCGTACAGCTCCCAATCGTGGCCGAGCGGCTCAGCCGAGTCGAACGCATATGCATCAGCTCGGCTGAGCCGCAAGAACTTTTTTCACTCTTTTTCTGTTCTTTTTCTGTTCTGCATCTATAAGAATAGCCCGAACAGCAGTGAGAAGCCTGCCGGAGGTTCGGCTCAGCCGATCCAGATGTTGGATCGGCTGAATCGAACGCCTTCTGCACTTCTAAGCCACCCGAAACAAGCCGATGTACGGCTGAAATCAGCCGTACCAGCCTGAAGTGAATAGCTCACTTCACTCACTTCACTTCAGATCGGTCATTCACTTGGCTGCCCTCGGAGCCTTCGTGAATAGACCCCTTAGTGTTCTTTGTGTTACTTTATTTATTCTTGAGTATTTGATCATTATTGGTGTACTGTCACTTTATCTTTCTATTATACTTTATTTCACTTTCTGTGTTTTTAAACTTTCTTTAAAAAATCAATAGATAAATAAATGAATGCATGAGCAAAAAAAATACATACATAAATAAATAAAATAAAGTAATAGGGCTAATCATAAGCCATTTTTGGCACTGTATCAGGACCACAATGCTGGATTGTAGTTCATATAACCTCAGTTGCTATTAAATGTCTACTGAACCCTTAAAAGAGACTGGATAAAAGACAACTGGAACCCATAGGGTGACTGGAGGTTGCCTAGTGGTGGGTTGCACACTGCCCCTACATAGTGAAGCGGTAGGTGGTCCTTAGGACTGCTATTTCCATACCTCCCAACTTTCTGAGGTGGGAAAGACGCACACATTGCAGCACAAAGCTTCAAGGCAAATTCCAAACCCCTGCCACGTCCCCAAATACATGGACCAAGAAGAATTATTATGCAAATATGATTTTTGTATCTGACTAGTGCTGTTTTCACCACTTGTTTTCCACTTGTTTTGCTCTCCAAAATAACAGATACAATAATTTTGGATATGTTATGGAAGACCCATCGAGTGCGGCTATCTTTGTACTGGATCACCATAAAGCGTGCTAATGTATATCTTACCCTACCAATGCTTCTCCATTAAAAAGAACACAAAACCAATTGAATTTCACCTTCCCTATTGACTCCAATACTTTTGGTCAAAATAATGAAATGTCACTCAAAACGTTTGCAGAAAATTCCATTGAATAAAAACTTTCAAGTTTGCTCATCCTGAGCTACCGGCAGTGCTGAGGGATGAGAGCTTTTGCAGAACCTCATTGATTTGCTGACATGTGGGCTATCTCAGTGGCTCTCAGATGGCCCATCCGGTGAGATGGGTAGAGTGCGGTGTCCCCAAGCAAGTTCCCAAGTGTGAAGCTTGCTGGATGTCAGTGTGTGTAGGCATATCTGGCTCAGTCCACCTTCTCAGTAATTGGAGCTACATTGCAAGTCTGCTTCCATAGCTACTCTTTTCCTCTGGGGATTTAAGCCTTGGCTAAAAAAAATATAACACGATCATTAGGAGGTTTCCGTTTAAATCAGTAATTTTAACTAGAGTTTGGGGGTGTATTTAAAGGACAACATCATTAAAAGTAAAAATGTATCTTTTTATTGGTGTCTGTTTCAGTGTTTCAGATTTCACTTACTTCCTGTTTGGTTAAAGGTTGTCCTCAGAACAGGAAGTAAGGGGAACTCTCTCTAAAGGAGCCCCAGATAGCAGTAAAACCTGATGGGAGTTCTAACCATTGCCCATTCTGTCCAAAACTGAATAAAAATGAATATAGATACACTTTAAGTTGTAATGTAATAGTGCAAAATACCATAATGTAATGATCCCTTAATAGCTATATATTGCAATATATGAGGAATTTATTCCTACTGACTTTTTTAAAACGTTTTTTTAAATGTGTTTCTACTTCCTTAGTAGCGGAATACACTTTGTGATCTCATTGAATTGTTACTTGTTTTTTAAGATAAAAGAGCACAATGCCCGTTTATTTCTGATGGTTATCTCTGATGGAGTTTGCAAAATAAAAAAAATAAGCACCCCAACATACTGTTAGGTAGAACTCGATGGACCTGTGTCTTTTTTCAACCTGACTAACAATGTAACTATGTAAGATACTGTTTGCAGGAATGGCATTCTATAAGAAATGTTTTTCATTTGTATTGGAGAAGGACTTTCATTTTAAAGGGGCCCCATACAAGAACACACAAAAAAGTGGGTTCCCTCCTGCACATCGAAATGCCCCCTACAAATCAAGAACCCCCACTTCATATCAGAGTCACCATTTGCATCAGAAGCCCCTCTTTCATATCAGAGTCCCCTCTTTCACATCAGAGTTTACCTTCTACATAAGGAGCCCTCTTTACATCAGTCTTCATTTCCCCCTTCACATAACAGTCCCACTACCAAAAAATATTGAGGCACCCCTGAGCAGGCCAGAAGGCACACCAGGGGTTGAGAAAGGCTGATTTACAGTATAGGCATGTATAAATATAACAATCTAAAGTCGTCTCCTACTAAAGGAATAGAAAATTCACATAAGTACTGATGGTCAAGAATGATACGGGGTCTATTCACAAAGCTGCCGAGGGCAGCCGAGTGAATGACCGATCAGAAGTGAAGTGAGCCGAACACTGTTCGGCTATTCACTTCAGGCTGGTACGGCTGATTTCAGCCGTATATCGGCTGAAATCAGCCGTACATCGGCTTGCTTCGTGTGGATTCGGATCAGCCGAACATGCTCAGCATGTTCAGCTGACCCGAAGTGCAGAAGGAGTTCGACTCAGAAGGAGTTCGACTTTTTTGGAAAAAGAGTGAAAAAAGTAGAAAAAAGTTCATAGAAAACGATTGTGCAGAGCTAGCAGTGACAGCTAGCTCCGCCCAACATAGCTGTGCTTTAAAGTCCATTCATTTGATTATTGTCTTTCAACGGTCTTTCAACGGTCTTCCAACAGAGTTATTCCAAAACCATTCCTTGGATCAGTGTGCACTTCTTCAGAGGGAATTAGACAGTTGGAGGAGCTTTGTTCTGGTAGAGAGATCTATACACAGATAATTTCGTTTATCAAGAGCTATTTGTAATTTATAAGAAGTGTTTTGATATTGTATATTTGATAAATTCCCCTCATAGTACCCATACCACTCCTACTTTATAATAGGATTTGTCAGTCCATCACCGTCAGTTTGTATAGTCTCTTGTCCACATCAACATCTCAACAAAACCTGAAGTAAGGAAATGCGAGAGAGAGACCATATAATATATAGCTTGAGAGAAATACATGGTATAACAATGGGGTTTAGGCTTGCTTTATCCATAAGTATACTAGTATGCCAACCTACCACAACATCAGGTAACAATGCCTTTGCCCACCCTGATCCAGCCCATGTGTCTAGAATATGCGCCTAGGGAAACAAAGCCACCCACACACCAATAGCCCCATTTAGTTGACTATTTAGATCAATGAGTGTATGCGGTACTCTTAATTCAGTGGACCTTTGTAGTCCCCTTCTCATCCACCTTACATGGTCTCACCAGCTGGTCATTGTCCATCCATTTTGGTCATTCTATTGCTATATAGACCCAAATGAGGATTTTTACTGTATTAACCTTAATTATTGGCCTGCCAAGACTTTACACTGTATATCAGGCTGAGTCATTGTCGATGCTGAAAATAAACTCATTTCTGAAAGTTTTTAGAGCAATGGACTTTTGGTTTGAAGACTGAACAGCAAAATATTATAATCGTGTTTGTGGCAGGTTATTAAATCCACAGTGAATGTTAAAAGAAATTTCTGGAGTGAACATTGATATGATATAGTCACACCTAGTTAATTAGTATCATTTATGCAATGATAGATTGTGAAGCATCAGGTTATCACTTTGAAAGCATGTGCTAAATCCAGGGCCCTGTATTTGAATATTTTTATCGATACATATGTAAACAGTATGATGCATGAGCAGTTAAATCAAGAGACCTGCGTTCAGTTTTCCTGTAAAAAGCAGAACATATGTTTTAGTTTCATGTACAGTAGTGTCCAGGAAAGATTGTGAAGAATGTCAGCCATATGTAATATTAATTCATTGGATCACCTCTTTACCAGAGGGCACAGATGGACAAACATGGGGGAAGGAGATCAAAAGCATCGCTGTTACTTTCACTGATGCCTCACAATGATGTCCTGGATTCAATTCTGTTTTATTGGAGACGAGGGAGGAAGGAGCAGTACGTGTTATGCTGAGAGGAGGAGAAGCTACTGAGCCTCCATACCCATTGGTCTCATAAATGGTGGAAAAGACTTAAGATATAAAGAAATGAAGATAGTGACACCACAAATATTACACAGGATTATACAAGGAAGTGGAAGGGCCCCTAAATTATCTTCCCCTGTGGTCCCTACTGCCAGGGTAGCATTCCTTTTTGCAGCAACCAACATATACATCCCTTTGGACCTTAAAGGAGAAGTATTGGGAGAATAAAATATACTCTTCCTATACTTTGCGCTGGGATGTGACACTGCAGCTGTCACATGTTGGCTCTATAGATTGAGAACTGAGCGATCACGAGCTGCTGATCGCTCAGCTCATGATCTTCTCCCCGCAGAGATTCCCCCTCCACTCCCTCTATTATAGACTTGTGCGCCGTCAAAAAATTAGTTTCGTTTCGAAATATCCGTTATTTCGTATTTCGTAATTTGTGTCCGAAACTCAGTTCGGATTCGTACGAAATACGAACTTTCGTTAGTTTCGGCACATTTTCGTAACTTTACGAACATTCGTTATGATGAAGTTAAAAAGCAAAAATACCTTTGTTAATATTGGAGTCGATCTGGATCCGAATTTCGTATTTTAAAAAAAACTCCAATATATTAACAAAGGTATTTTGCTTTTTAACTTCAATATAACGAATGTTCATAACGGAACAAAATTCCGTGAAGGGAATTTCGTATTTCCTGCATGTATTGTAATGCAACCCTCAGCAGCAGTGGATCCGTATTTCGGATTTAAAAAAAAATCTTGTCATGTTGTTCAACCTCATTTACAGGGGTAATATTAGTTCCCGTTTCAAAGAAATTTGGATCCGAAATTCATTAACGGAATTTCGTATTTCGGATATAATTCGGAAACTGCAATTCGGATTTCGGATGCTTCCAAATTTACAAATTTCAGGAAAATTCGTACAGATTTCGATTCGTAATGAAACGAATCGCACATGTCTACTCTATTACTCCAGCACTCATTGGGGGGGATAGACAGGCAGCTTTGTCCCTCTCAGCACCTCCTTCCCGTCAGCTCTTCTGCTGGCTTGGGATGAGCAAAATTTAGATTTTTTTTATTCCATGGAAATTTCTGCAAAAGTTTTGGGTAAAATTTCACTATTTTGGCCAAAAGCATTGGGGTCAATAGGGAAGGGGAAATTAAAGTGGTTTGCGTTATTTTTAAGGGAAATGTATTGGGATGGTAAGATATACTCTTCCCAATACTTAGAGCCGGCGTGTAAAAATACAGCTGTAACACGCTGGCTCTATAGATTGAGTAGTAGCCTGCTATATGCTGGGGTCATGTGTGATAGGAGTGTGGGTCATAGGGTTACATTATTACATTTACTCCTGTGACCTAAAAGAGAACTGAAGCCAAGAAAAAAAGGTTATGTAAGTGCCCCTTGTTGAAGCTAACTGTGTATACCTCTACTTAACTATCAAAATTGTTTTACTGCTCTAAGGCCTCATTCCCACAGCATTGAGTCGGGCCGTACACGGTTTGTCGGGCCGTACACGAGCGTATCAGGCCGTTCCCGAGAGGGACAGGTGCTGTGTGTAGCAGCCTGCTCTTCCCTATGATAATAAAAAATAATTGGGCGGAGCTAGAAGTGACAGCTAGCTCCGCCCTACTTTTTCCTATTGGCCGGCACCTGCTAGAGTCTTCTAGCAAGTCCCGGCCAATGAATAACAATTGGGCAGAGCTGGCTGTGGCGTCACGGCTGGCTCCACCCAGTTGTTATTGTTTAATGACAGTTCAGCGTCCCCAGGTCATTTGAGGATGCTGATCTGTCATTACAACCGGGCAGAGCCAGCCGTGAGATCACGTCTGGCTCCACCCAGCTCTCATTTGCGGGGTGAATAGCCCATACAGCTGCCCTTCGGTTCGACTGAACCGAATGGGCTCCAGCGTCCGAAGAGAGCGGAAGGATCAGCCGCAGCTACAGCTGGATACTTCGGCTGCTTCGTGAATCCCCTTAGTGAAATCTTATGGAATGCTTCCTGAGCTCTAAGAAGGACATCAGTGTTTTATTGTGGGAGTCGATTGTTTTATTATGGGCACAAAGTTGTACTGTGTTTGTGTGTAGCTTTATAGCTAGTATTTAATTTTGACAAGTCATTGCTTGCTGTTTGTCCTGTTTATCGCACTCTGTGTGCTCTTCAGAGGTCATAGTTTTTGTGTCAGTAATGCTGTGCTGAGTAGGCAGGAAAACAAAAGAAAGAGTTAAACATTTGTCTAAAAAAAGTGACACCATTTAAAATCAATTACCTACATTTATATGCCTTTAGAAATGTGCTCCAAATGCACATAAACGCAGGTTTTACACTGCCAATGTGAATGAGGCTAGCAGCGGAATTGTCATAGGGTATTACAGACATTAAACACAGCCTTGGCCATTCTACATTTGACATTTTACTGTGCGTTGCTCATTTTCTATGTGAAACATTGTCATCATTTAAAGTAGTGTTAAACTCTCAAATACTTTTTTCAATACTGAATCCAGATCAAACACATATAGATCACCCAGCAAAGTGTTTCTTTACATTTTACCCAAGCACTTACAGTCATCATGTTTCCAAACAGCTCCAACTCTCCCAGCTCAGCTTCCCTGAACTTCCTGTACAGTACAAGATCACAGGGGACAGAGCAGTGTCCAGCAGCTCTTCATCTAATAGCTTACAGAAGGGAGGAGGGGGGAGCAGAGGAATGGCTTGTATTGGTGTGGCTATGTATTTGTGGAAACGCACACAACTTACTTGAATGTATTTTTAGGTGACACGGAACTCAGGAGTTAAATCTTAAAAATATATTCAAGTCCCTTAACTATTTACAAAAATGTATATTTTTTTGTGTATCACTCGGCTGTAGATCCTCAAATCATCTGTGAATTGGTGCTGACACTGTCCTTCCTGGAGGGGGGCTACTTTTGTTCCCCATGGTGCCTGTGTGTGTTGTAAAGTCTAACAGAAAAAGGGAGCGGAGAAGCGCTGCAAACTGAGTGGAAGAGCAGGTTTTTATAGGAAGTGAGGGCTAGGAAAATAAGGGCCAGTTGTGGTAAGCCCCAATGTAGTTTTAGGCTCAATTTACCTCTTTATCTATTATTTCTCTTTAAGTATTTGGAATAAAATGATATTTTCGTGCTTAGCAGCTTGGAAAGCGCTGAGTGTGGCACCACAATACAGAGGGCACAGGTCGACGTTTAGAACCCACTACAAGCTGTCCGAATGTGCGATTTTGTACTGAATCACACTAATTGCAATTATATGGTGTCATTCCTCCGAGCGCTGCAGCGGCTGCATTTGATGAAAAGGTATCTCTTCCGCGCTCGTTGTAAATTATCAGAATATTATTAATGACAATGAGTGATCTCCGTGTGCAGAATATCAATTGCTTGTTGGTGTTTTCTTTAACCTGCGCTTGCCTGGTTCGGTCCGGAGACATTTACGGCGGCGTCCTAATTCCTAAGCTAATGGCTTCTATCCACCTGACGGCCCAGCGCGAAAGGTCAGGGATGTCAACGAGGCGTTGGACATTAGCATGGCGGGGTGACGCTGTGTCATGTCGGGCCTCGCTCTCATGAAGAGAAATGTTTCATTAAGGTAAAGTTGCCGATGCCGTCTTACATCATACATCTCATTTGCTCTGCTTAGGAAGACGCGAAATAACACCAGGCAAACCCCCTACTAGCCGCACGCTCTTATTTGCTTCAGTTTAGGTCATTAAAACGGCATGTTGTCACCTCACGCTATATACTCATGAGGCTGCGAGAATCTTTATTTCATCTCTCGGGAAATGCTTGTTGGAAGTCTTGACCTGTAGAGTTTACTATATACAGAGGAACGGCGTGATTTACTAAAAGTCGAAATTCACTCAGCCAAATGAATCTCTGTTTACTTCAAATACCCAATCATGTGCCAGGGAATAAAGAAATGTAGGGATTTTCCTTGCATGTGATTGGATGATTGAAATAAAGGTTCCCCGGGCTAAGTGATTGTTCTACTGGTCAGTAAAGCAACCCTTAAAGGATTTCCAGCATATCCTCTCCTGTTATAACATCAGCATTGTAATAGGAATACATACTAAAGTTGTTTATGATAATGCCATCAAAGCTTACCCTTTCATGTAGTGAGTGCTGCCTTCCATCTGCCCATCACTTCCAACACCTTCCTGGATTCCCAGTGTGCTTGGCGTCTCTTTCCCTGCTGCTTGATGTGACACAATCTCAATGTCTCAACACTACATATCCCATCATGCATTGCTTCCAGCAAGCAATGATCATGTTACATTGTTCAGATGTTGAGTTCTTGTTATGACGGCAGGCTCAGTGAAGATGGTGACAGAAGGAAGTGCATATTCACGGGGCTATATTGTTGGAATGAGTGTCGATCTTTTATCAGGGATGTGTGGTCAGGGGAGGCAGAGCCTTACCTAGTATTATGGAGGAAAAAGCTGTCAGCTTCAAGCCTGAAGCTGACAGCTTTTTGTCCATTCAGATCGGCTTGTAACCTCCCCACTATGTAACCTGTCATAGTTACAGGCAGTGCTGAATCCGGCTTCTGAGAGGTAGTTAGGTTACACGGCAGCGGGCTTCCCCACTGCTTATGTAACCTAACTAGTGATGCAATACCTGTCACAGCCTATACGCTGTGTTAGAGCTCTGTGGATGGTTTGGACCAATGGCAAGCGCCATTGGTCCAAACTGTCCAATCAACAAAAACCACTGAGGCCATCGATCTCGATGCCTCAGCAGTGATGAGCAAGTGAGGGACAGGGAGGCTCCTCCCTGTCTCTTCCCTTCCTCCTCCCTCCCTCATTCACACTAGCCGAGGCTTTGTCGGGATGGGGGCGGGGTTTTGGCGGGACATGGCTAGGGCTTCAGCATGCTGGGGGCGGGGCTGCTAATGCCTCACCAAGAAGCGAAGGTACCGCACGTCACTTTCTTTTATATATTCATCTTTTTTGTGTGAATTCTTGTGTTTCTTTAAAATAAAGAATTTCGGGGGCAAAAAATGTTGCTAAATCCCACACGATCTGCCCCCTTAAAGTGTATTTCCTCTTCCGCGGCCAAATTGGGATAACAGCTATTTTATATTTGTTCTCATTCACATATCATAAGCTAAAAAATATATTTAAACAAATCTTCTTGCCGTTTCAATTCCTCTTACTCGGGTTGGAGTTCCTTGGCTCCCTATCCGTACCGCGCAGTTTCATCCATAGATTTTGAATTTCACTCACAAATTGCAAGCACTCATTGGTCAGCGCAGTCACCTGACCCTATGGATAGTACACCCATACCAGCGGAAGGGAAGGAGTGTTCGCCGAACGGTAACTATAGCTTGGGGGGGAAGGGGGCAGATTTGAGTGGGTAATTCCATTTTCCCAAATTACTTGGGAAAGTGAACTTACCCTTTAAAGTCATAAGACATGGGAGGCAATATTCCTCTAAGAGGGTCCAAGCCTCAGGAAAGATAGATTCAGGGACTTCAGTTCATCTGGGAACCATGTTGGAACTTTTCTGTCAAAAGTCCTGGTTTCTGAATCCTCCTCAGCCAACGTTGTTGTTATACAATAAATAGATAAGGTGTGAGCAGAACCTGCGTCTCTGATGAAGAAGCGCGAACTGCATCTGATGGATAGATAGAGACACAATTTCTTTGTTATATAGAAAATAATAATAATGTGTTAATTAGAAGCTTAAATAAAATTTCAGTTCTCCGGGTCGGCAGTTCCCAGCCTTTCACGTGTTATTACACTAATTAATTGCAATATTTTCCACATTCTCTTGTTTATTTTCCTGTGAAACTTTTGTTACAGTCTTGTATTTGGATTATTACTCTACAGCAGGGGTGGGCACACTTCAACCCTCCAGCTGTGGTGCAACTACAAGTTCCATGAGGCATTGCAAGACTCTGACAACCACAGGCATGACTCCCAGAGGCAGATGCATGATGAGATTTGTAATTCTACCACAGCTAGAGGGTAGAGAGATTGCCTACCCCCTGCTCTATAGCATAGGCAGCCTTATTCCATAAGCATGAGCAACAATGAAGCTTACTGTATAGTCACTCATAGCCAACAGTCTTGATTCACTATAAAATAATTGATTTTTGATTGGCTGCTATGGACCACTGCCCTCTGCACATGGGTATGGTGAGTGGAGACAGCCAATCAGTATCTTTTCCTTACAGATAATCTGCCACTCACTGCAGCCAGGTCCAGAAATAGTAAATTGGGGTACTGGCTGGACTTGGGGGAATATTACTCCAGTTAGCATGTTAATGAATTATGCCTATTAAAGAGGTCCTGGACTCTAGAAGCCATGCTAAAAAAGGACAGTAGAGGACAGATAGATAGCAAGGGTAGGCAAACTCCAGCCATTCAGCTGTGGTCTAACTACAAATCCCATGAGGCATTGCAAGACTCTGACAGCCACAGGTATGACTGCCAGAGGCAGATGCATGATTGGAATACTAGTTTTTAACCATAGCTGGACGGCCGGAGTTTGCCTACCCCTGGTCTATAGGCTCCCTGTACTGATCTTTTCCCCCTTACAGACTTGTAAAATATACTGTAAAAGAGCCTCAGCAACCTGGGATACTCTGGCCGGTTGCGCCTAACTCCTGGCAACAAGCAATGTCACTGGTTGCCAGGAACTGAGTGGAACCATCCAGAGTATCCCAGGTTGTTAAGAGCTGTTATTAGCTCTGGCGGACATAGCCCCCCCAAGGTTCACCACCAGCAACCCCTGGCCTGTCCCTCACCAGCCACCATCCCCACCCAAGCATGATTTGATGAATATGCTATTATTGATTCCTGCCACTAGATGGAGCCGAGTAGGATATGCCTATGCTTCTCAGCTCCGTCTAGTGGCAGAAACGCTGTGAAAACACCATTTATCCAATATATGACTGGGTAGCAGATTTATAAATTGCCCCCCTATTCTCTGACTCAGAACAAATATGTAGCAACTAAAGTCCGGGTGTTATCCAAAGTTATCCAAAGTCAACCTGCATATTCTTTGTGGGTCAATGGCTTGAAAAGTACCGAAAACACTGGATCAGCATGACATCAAGGCAGCTAGTACTTGCAGAATACAAAGGAACAGATTGTGTCCGCAGTGGGCTGTGCAAGGACCCAGTGGGGAGAGAAAAGGGGGCTTTTTAGAAACCAGTCCAGACCTCGTATATAAAAGTCTTAGAAAAACATTTATTCACTAAATTGTTGTATACATAGTTTAGATACTTGCAGAAGTTAAAAATGACAAACGTCATATTCTCTCTCCTGTAGAATTCCTGCTTTACATCCAGCAACATAATAATTCTGTAACTCTGAGTAATGGAGGAAGATTCCACATCCAGCAGCTGGAAGAGGGCTTGCACTAAAAGTGAAGACGTTGTCATGCCTCAAACTGATGTATTACAGACAAGTGACATCATTTTACAAACGCTGTCCATAAGCTAACGGTTACATTAAATTTAAATGACATATTAAATGAAATCCAAATTAATGTATTAGCAGATCTCTAATGGCCTGGAACGCAGCTAATCTGATAATATCTGTATAATGGGCCTTTTATCTCAACTCACGGTGATGTATTGTGTTTCCTTGATCAACTGTATCCAACTTTTAATTGGAGTTAATCGAGCTACAGTAATGTAACATTCTAAAGGATTTTTCTGCTTGCAAAGTTGGCAGAGTATTGAAAATGTACAAATGGAGTCGAAGTAGGTTTGTAGTGTGAGGCAGAAGTCTAAGTTACCTGATTTTAAAGGACATTGAAGTGATATTAAAGTCAAACTGTTTTTAAGCTATTTCAAATGCTGATGAAATCACATACAATCAGGGCCAGTGCTAGACTATTTTGCACCCTAGGCAAGACCAGCTACATGCACCCCCCCCCCCCCCGTGTTGCAACCCCCCAC
>NW_017306416.1:1895694-1904391 GCF_000935625.1 Nanorana parkeri
CCCTGCCCCCCCCCCCCTGCCGTGATGCACCCCCCAACCCCCCTGCGCATCCCCATTCTCCTGTGGGTTAGCTTCTGCAGGCAACAGGTGGATGTAATTTAATTTGAAATAGCCTATAGCAGACTGGCTATTGAAACCCCACCCACTGAGCAGAGGAACGAACCTGAGAGAGAAAGTTGTCTCTCAGTTACGCTCCGGTGCAATAGCCATCCTGCTATTGGCTTTTGCTATTTGAAATAGACAGGGGCACCACGGGGGTGAATGGTCAAGGCTGTGGCCTAGGTAGCAGTGCGTCCTAGGCAGCAGTACACCCTAGGCGGCTGCCTAGTTTGCCTAGTGGCAGCACCGGCCCCGCATACATTGGATGCTGCTCCTTGATGTTTAAAAGTTTTAGTTTCCTGTAGAATCAGCTGATCTCCTGAGCACTGGCCCTGATATCCTGTTTTAGGGTGGCTCCTTTCCCTAGCAGGGTCCTATGGAGCCAGCCTTGTGTGTGTTAGTAAGCTGTGTGTGTCTCTACAAACATATGCGCATAGCAAAGCAACCCACTTACCTGCTTCCTTCTCTTCCTTCCTCCCTACTCCCAATCCTTTCCTTCTCCAAGCTAGTAGGTGGGCAGCTGCTGGAGACTTTTCTGTCTCTTGTGACCTTGTACTGGACAGGTGTAATGCATGGTAATGTTTTCTAGATATTAGTTGTCTGATTCTTGTCATAAAGCCGAAGGACACTGATTCCAGTAGTATTTAACATACTTTACTATGCATAAATGCTGTGCGCACAGACTTAGTTACAGGAAAAGCAATACAAAACAAACATACAGGCTGCTACAAACAAACATACACATGCACCCACTACACTATCTTTTATAGTACATGGAACGGTTCCTATAAGAGGATACACTAAAGGCACTTACAGTAGTCTCCAGTTGCAAATTCCATATTTGATCTGGAAAAATGGCTTCTGGTTGCAGTCTCTCTAAGTGTAGCCTTTAGTCATCTTTTGTTTCAATGACATCCTCCTTGATCAACATCCCATCGTGAAGTCCTCCTCCTCTGAAGTCTCCTCTAAAGTCCTCCTTGTTCAAAATTCCATTGTGAAGTCCCAACTATTAAGTTTGAGCTGCTGGCTTTATCCAGAACAAGTGGTAGCCCACTTGTGGGCATTGCCCTTAACACTTTTAATAAAACCTATGCCAGGTGCATCTCACTTTTTCAACTCTAGATGGCAGAACAGTACCATAAATGCCTTCAACACTCAGTCAGGTGCCAGCGAATCTGACCAGCCTAGTCATGCTGCTCACACAAACTTTCCCCATAACAATATCCCATTGTGAGTAAGCTAGATAGGAATAATTGAGAAACAATAGAGGGAAGCTATACCATTGTCAGAAAACCAGTTTGGTCTGTTTATACTTACTTAGCTGAGCAGACCAATGGAAACATGATGACTGTTAGTGCTTGGATAAAAACTTAAACAAATACTTACATAATTTGTTGGGCGATGTATATTTCTTTGTTTTGAATTCATTGTTGAAAAAAAGATTCAGAGTTTATTATACTTTAACATGGAGGTAACATGAAACATGATCAGAAGTTCGAGAATGTAATCCTACTTTAAGATCCTAAACCTTTTATTTATTGCACTCCTAACCCACCTACGCAGCTGTTTTTAGCTGTCTGGGTCCCCACTAAGGAGATTCACCCCTCGATGTGTCCTACCGACCATTGTCACCAGGACAGAAAGTGATGGAAGTCCTCCAATAGGAGTATCTGTTATGTGACAATCACTTGTAAGGGCGGTTTTCCTTTACTCTATGGAGATTTTCTCGCATGAAGACAATAAAGAACTGTGCAATCTCCTTATATGCTACAGCCATCTCAGCCATCTACAGACCATATAGTAGGAAGAAGGGAAGACCAAAGTATAGTTAAAACCCAACTCCAAGAAAATGAAACATATTCCCTTGCAGTGGAGCTGCCCCCCCCCCCCCCTATGCAAAGGTGAACGGGTTGCTTATGCCTAGGGGGCCTGATCCCCACTCACCCAGATGTCAGAGCTCCCCTCTTCTCTGGCTCTTCAAAGTAATTAAGAAAGCTATCTTGTGTTTACTGGTAAACAAATGCACAAAATGGCAATACATTTTATGGGTTAAAGGGCACCCCTCAGGGCTTATGTGGATGAATTACTGGAAAATTGGATCAGAGATTGGGTTGGGAAATCATTGTCTCTATTCTCTTATGTTGGCTGTGGAACAAAAAATACTAAATAGACCCACCATCCACCCAACTGCCACAGATTACCCTATGTGGACAAGGTCCCTGCTAATCTTCAAACGTTGGCTTTTGATATGCTTGAAATTCCATCCACATAATATTAGAATCAGTGCAAATTCTACAATTTTAATTATAAAAGCAGTACCTCTTTTTCTCCGACCATATAAAGCTAAATAAAAAACTAAAATCCATAGGCTGGTTCCATTTTCTGGAGCGAAAAGGTAAATTCTCACTTAAATCCTCACATTCTCCGGTGGTAACTGAGGCAGCAGAACGATGGAGGCTTCTAATGTTTTCACCTTTCTAGAAGGGGTCTTCACAATTTAGAATATGGCCAGGAACACTGGTCATTATCGACTTTGCTTCAGCCTGGATGTGTTCACTAACTGTAAACACTGTTAATCACAGTCATTAGCGGACTTGCAGAGAGGGAAAGGAAATTTCTGCATTAGAGAAGAAAATCAGATGTATTTATCAAACAAACTGGATGAATATAAACAATCCACCATGGCCTGCACTGTGTAGAGTCTCGTGGGGGAGTTTAGCATTAAAGGGTTTTCATCTTAAACGTAAATTTCAATTAAAACTGAAAATTAAAGGGTAAGCGCACATTTAAAGCATTATTGCTTGTTTAATATAGCCCAAAAAAAGGTTTGCAGATATGACCTTTTACCTTTTCAGTTTCTTCTCGTGTCTTTTGAGAGATGTTACCAAGGGTCAAAGTAGTATAATCTTTGTTTAATTCCATGCAAGATCCACTTACGGTGCAGCCCCCCATCCCCTGAATCAAAGGCACTCAGTAAAAGCAAAGTGAAGCTAAATTTATACACTTCCATGTGGTACCATTTTCATTGCTCCACCGTACTTTGTTGAGCTGTTACGAGGCATCATGATCATCAGACACCTCCCTTGTAGGCAAATATACTCGCCTGTGTATAAATCTTTATTTTGAAATATCTTTAAAACTTTAGCCATCCAACCAACCAGAACCTTGATCCCCTGTTTTCTAATTCCTCTAATAAAAATATGTAAGAATTAACACATTTTATCTCAGAGGTCGATCATTTTTCAAAATTTGTAGACCAGTATATCTGTAAAAAATAAGTCAAGGCAACTGGACTTGCTGTATATTTTTCTTGAAGACGTTTCCCTGGTCATCCAACTGGCTTTCTCAATTCAGAATTGAGAAAACCAGTTGGATGACCAGTGAAACGTCTTCAAGAAAAATATACAGCAAGTCCAGTTGCCTTGACTTATTTTTTACAGATATACCATGACCTGTATGAATGAGAACCTTCACAGACATATTATAGACCAGTGTAATTGGTAAATTAAAAATCTAAACATATTAAAGCGGACCTTACATCCAAATGGAAGCTCGGCTCTATTGAAAGCCCTCCAACCTCACAAATCACCTATGAAGCCATTTTAAAAGTAAAGCAGTTAAGAAAAAAATATTTACCCTGGCCAAGATTCCAATGCTTCCAGAAGGCAATACTCCCATAGAGAAGAACAGGCTGCTGCGTCCAATCACATGCAGCACCTGTCCTTCCCAGGAACGGCCCGATATGGCCGTGCACGACGCACGGATCTGTATGGGCCGCCACTTAGCTGTGTAAATGAGGCCTTAAACTGAAGATAAAAGCATGCAGTACTTGCAGGGCTATCCCTATAATAAGATAGTTGCCTCACGTGTCATCTCATCGGGTCATGTGGGGGAGGGGGAGCTGATCGGGATGCTCTGGCTGGTGTCAAACCCAGCTCCTGGCAACAACTGACGTCATTCAGCTGGGTGGCATGCCGGACAGAACCGGAGCCAGTGCATCAGCTGCACTAGAGGTACTGTGCACCCACCGGATAATGGGGACCAACAGCCCCCCAATAATGTGCACCACCATCAATACGCTTTACCACCCCCCATCCCTGGACTACGCACCCCCTCAACTCAAGTGGCGAAAAGTGTAGAGACACCTCTGGGTTTTTGCCTATGGAAACCTGTCAACACAGGCCCTAACAAAGATGCGTCACACCACAGTGTTGATGTATGTTCAGATGCACTTAACATTGTAATGCATCATAGCACACATCTACAGAGGTTTGCTGTGTGTTGCTGGTATGGTGTGAATGATCCCTTAATCTCTCTTCAGTAAAATAATCTGAGTCATTTTAAGATTAGAGAGAACTGAGAACTGGAATGTGTAATGCTGCCAGCCTTACAATGCTTCCTCGAGATTTATCAATTCAATTAATTATTTTACTCATTCACTGCTCCTTCTGCTTGATTGTAAATGTTACCCACACAAATGAATCGACCGTGCTGTGCCATCTGCAAAGACTTGTGTATTATGCGGAGAACACTTATGTGTCATAATATTTCATTTCAGTAAACCTAAATCTATTGGCATTCCACATAAGTTCACCCATACTATATGATGGGGCTGCAGTGTCATTACCAGGAAAACACCAAGGTGGGTGAGAACAAAACTGCTAAGCGGTCTGTCTTCCAGATTCCACCTGCAGCTGAAGTACCATCTTTGTATGAAATAATCCTCGAAATACATTCTACAGAAGTGTGATGGCTGCCATTGCTGACCTCCTTCTGAAAATGCTTTTTGCCTGGATGTACTGCTTAACCCCCGGTCACTGACAAGTATAGAGATAAGCACATCAAAAGTTGTACTTTAAACAACATTCACTGGTCCAGTGCTGTTCCTCTTCCGAATTGAATGATGCCCAACATAATTTAACCCAATCCTTCTAATCCCAAGACGTTGAGGCTCTAATTCCCTCTCCCTCCAGAGAGCGGTGCTCCATCATTATGTGGTGCCGCTCTCTGCAGCATTTAAGATTGGTCCACCATTGGATGAAGAAGAGGGTGAAGTGGACCCTTGGCATTACTGCAGTGGACTAAAGACACCTAGAAATAAAGCCTGTTTCAGCTTCCTCTCTTGGCTCATCCTTGGATACCCATTACTCCCAGTTGCCCCTGGTTATGCCCTGGACTCAGTTTGGTTTCTGCTTCTCTGTTTTTTAATTATGCTTGTCCGCTGCCTGGCCTGACGTTCACCTTCTCACTAAACAATGCTTGCACACAATGCAAGCAGACCAAATGATAATAGAACGTCACCAGCACACCAAAGTCAAGCGTCCAAAATCATCTTTATTGGCGCATGTCCAACTTGTCACAGAGAAGGCAAGGTTTCGGGGCCACTTTGGGTCCCTTCATAAGGCACCCTTTACCAGGCATGCTGTGGGCACCTTCCACACAAAAGATGAGGCAAAAGATCTACCTCATTCCATGATACTTTTAAAAGAAACCCCCCAGGAAACTTAGAACTGTGAATCCTTTGTGTAGAGACATGCAGTGATTTCTGTATTCCAAAAGCCCACAAACTACTGAAGGCCACCGATCTGGCAGCTGAAGTCTGACCACACAATTTGATTATTCTGCCAGTAGTTTGCATGTACTCCCTGTGCTTGCATGGGTTCCTCCCAAACTCCAAAGACATGCTAGTAGGTTAATTGGTTGCAGTCTAAAATCTGCCCTGTATGTATGCATGTGAGGTAGGTTGTTATCTTCTTGAGAGCAGGGACTGATGTGAATGTGCACTATGTAAAACACTGCTTTAATTGTTGGCGCAATATAAATACCTGTAACCAATATTACCCACTGAGAATGCTATCTGTAGGTCATGCTGCAATGCCAGATTTCCCCAGCAGGAGGCACTGCAATAGCCATTCACAGAAATATCCTTAATGGACACTTGAAGAAAAATGGAAACCCTAAAATCTCTTCAGCCTAGGTATAAACTATTTACGCTTTAAGGTTCAACAAACAACGCATATACAAGTTCATTTTTGCTTTTGCCATGTGTAATCTACGGGGACAGCAGCTCTACCCCTATCCCCAGACATGAGAAGTGATAGAAAAAAAAAGGCAAAGTGCTCTTCTTACATAAATCACCTGACCTCCAAATAGCTGGAGCACAAGACTTTCTAAAGAAAAGCTACAGTACCTGTTACAAATGCCCGCCCGCGTACTTAAGCTACCATTTTCTTTTAAAGCGCACACTAAAATCTCCAGAAGGTCATTCAATGTGACAAAGGAAACAGGTATTCATTTGTTTTCAATAAGCCGTGAATATATTTTCTGCTTTTGATCGTATAAATGATAGGCATAATTTAAACATAAGATATATGCTTTCTGTTTTGGGAACATTCCGTGATGGAATGAAGGCGTGCAGGCCGATATCTTGAGTGCTGTCAGAATGATGAACAAAGTGCCATAACGCAGTCTTTCGCTACACGTAATGAATGCTAGTTGGTTTCGGTTCAGTTAGTTCAAGGTACAGTATGGCATACATTTTTTTCCCCTTAGTGTTGGGATGAGATTCATACGACGCGGTTGAACGTCAACATATTTTTTTTTTAAATAAGGCTATAAAAAAATCAGAAATTAAAAAAAAATATTAAAAACTTGCCTGATGCCAATTTTTTTTTCTTTTGATGAATGCGTTTCTGTAAAGTGCTGAAACAAATCACTTTAATTATGTACATAACCGCTGGAACAAAAAAGGACAGTCTGCCATCGTACTCCCTTTCTTTCCGTAGGTGTGAAAATGCATTTGCAATGTTAAATAGGAGGGAAAAAAGAGAGGCATTTAATATGCTATAATCAGATGACAATTTATGTTCAGAGGGAGCAAAAAAAAAAGCAATTTCACATAATTGACTTTCTTTTCAAAGACAATAAATTAAATTACTGTCCTGCTTAGCTACAGCTGGCACCTTTCATGTAGGTGTATGCAGGTATGATGTTTGTTGAGGAACATCAGACTGTGTGTTATGGTTGAATTATTATGTGATCGACCTAAAAGTTTAATTTGCCAGGTGGGGGGTAATTTCATCAGATTTGTGCTAAGTGTACGGTAGTTTAAATTGAATGCTTTCCGATAATTAAGAGATGAAAGTAACAAAGGAATAACAATTGCAGCCTTTTTATTTCAAGCACCATTTTGAATTTGAGTAACATTCTTGCCTTCTATTTATTTTTTGCCTGTTTGTATTTTTTTTTTAGTTTTTTTTCCGCACTTTACAATGTAAAGTCTATTGCTTGTCCTATATGAATCACCAATTAATCATTTTTCTGCAATGAAAACAAATATATTTAGTAGGGATGCATCATTTTTTTTCGGTACTCGCCGATACAGAATATCGAATACGGAAGTCCCAATAAGGAAGCCAGGTGGTATGTAAAGAATCAGCACCTGGCTTCCTGATTAGCAGGAAAGCCGTCTCCATGCTCCCTCGTCACCAGGTGACAACGGAGCATGAAGCCGGCTTTCTGGCCAATCAGGAAGCCAGACGGCGGGTAATGACTGGCCGTCCAGGTTGCTGATTTTGCCAGCTTCTCGACCAATCAGGAAGCTAGGCGGCAAGTCATTACATGCTGCCCGGCTTCCTGATTGGCTAGGAAGCCGGCTCCATGCCCCCTCGTCACCAAGTGATGAGGGAGCATGAAGCCGGCTTCCCGGACAATCAGGAAGCCAGGCAGCATATAATGACTCGCTGCCCAGCTTCCTGAACTTGGAAGTTCGGAGCATTTGGGCGAGTACGAGTATACCCCCAAATACTCGGTATCGGCACCGATACCGATGCCAGTATCCGTATCGCTTTATCATCCCTAATATTTAGTATGTAATGACTCGCTAAAAACTGCATCTGCAAAGACAACTTGTTCTCTTACCTATAAAGGACTTACAATACATAAAAAGTGTAATAAAAGAATGGGAGTTACTATTGTTGATTTCTTTCTGCTGTCATGGTAAAGTGGACCTTTACTCCCATTCATTAAAATCACATCAGTGTGCAGCTCTCCATGCTGATATGAAATCATCTTACAATCATTAGTTAAACAAACATATTTTTCTTTTACTTACAATTCTTGCTTTTCCCTTTCGCATTAGTGATGTAATGAGCCCTAGCGTTGCATCCTGGGAAGGTCATTGCTGGGAAATCTCATCTGTAATCTCATGAGATCTCAGGGAAAGGCATTTGTGCACGGTCGCTTGTCCTAGTCACATGTACCAGAGTTCCAGGAAGTAAAAAGAGATATAGTAATCTGCCCTTAGTAAAAATGGCCACTGTGAGAAGACTGGGGAGAAAAGAGAAATAAGGGATGCAAAGAATAAAAAGCCGTCAATTATCTAGAAGTATGTGTTTGTAGGTTGTCATCACTAAACATTTCTAAAGGTGTTTTTGTTGTTATTTCAATGATCTGGGTATAGGTCCGCTTTAATCCTCTGGCTGCCATATTTCATGATGACGATTGTTCTGTCCCTGCTACACATTACCCTGTGGCCTGTGTATAACTCGACATGCCACAAATCCCCCCCCCCCCCCCCCCTTCATTTAACCCTGCACA
>NW_017306416.1:1904432-1928445 GCF_000935625.1 Nanorana parkeri
CCCCCAAACCCCCCCCCCCCCCCCCTATTCTGCAATAGGCCAGAATGAGTGAAATTTTGATGCTTTATTAACAAAACAGGGTGCGTGAAACTGGTGAAAACATAGAAACATACCAATCAGTATATAGAACATGTAAACATAGTGTCAGTTCACAAATACAGGAAGAAACAAGTCCATCCATACCAGCGATGCTGCCTGAAAGGGATTTGGGAGCTTTCCTCCAGACACATGCTACGGATGGCAGTGGATTCCCTTCTCCTCTTTACTAAAATGGAGGCTGAACTCCCAAGATGCTCTTGTTTCCTTCTCATTGAGTAGAGGAATGCTGGGAGCTTTTTTATTAAAGGAAAACAGTCTAAGCTGCTATAAAGAGAGATGTTTTCTCTTCAGCTCCATCTTGTGGTTGATTTTGTTATGGCAGGTAGGTAAGCCTATACTTTTTGCCTGTTGAAGGCAGAACAATGATAATGATTATTATTGCAGATGTATTCTGTCATTTACCCAGTGAGAATCTACTTGAAGTATCTAAGGATGTGTATGACACAATTGCATGACTGTCTTACTACATACATAGATGGAATACACATGTGGAAGTTGCTTTACCTGCCAAAGGATTTGTATTTCTGTCTATTAGGTCCTCAAATTTAAACAGATTTGCTACACAGCAAATTTCTGTGCAGTGGGCCGGAGACCTGATTTTTCTCTTCTCCATTTAAGAAATATTTACGGGTTTTGTTCCTCTCCCTAGTCTGTGATTGGCCAGTGAAATGAGCAGCAGCAGATCGATGAGCTCATTTTCGCTCTGTTCTCTTCTCCTATAAGCATGTTCCTTGGTAGCACATGTGTATTGCAACACATCTGATTGAATCCTTGTTCAGCTCCTACCTCTCACAATCTGAACTCTGCTGTATAGGTGACTGTAAGTGCTAACACCACGTAAAAAACTGCTTGCATTACAAATTACACTTATTGATGTATAAATGAATACAGAGAGAGTGCATTGGGCAAGCTGCATTATGCATTGATGTGATTTCATTATTGATGATTATTTGATCAGTGGGAGATCCCTGTTTCTTAAGACTTTCTGAGTTTAACAGAGTTGCATGATATCACCTTCATGTGTTGCCTGGAGTCTCTCTTTCATCTGAGCACCAACCTCCACTCTAGCCAGACTTTCAAAATTTTGGAAAGAGTTCCATCTAATTGTCAGCCCTTATATTACTATATGAAAAGTTTGTAAATACTTGACATGTAACCTGCGAACAAATTTGATTCTGTTCGGATATTTAATTATTTTGGAATTCGGGATTCGGATCCGAAATTCAAGTCGGTTTCGGATTCGGACAAAATCTGAATTTGGTTAGTTTCGGATGAGTTTACAAATATTCGTTGCGAGTAAAACAGAAAACCATACACAGATATTAATACTAAAGCTGAATCTCCTAGACCCGAATGGCATTTTGGATCCGAATTTCTGAATTGCATTCGGGACTGGGAGTCATATACAGATATTACTAAAGCTGAGGCTCCCAGACCCGAATGGCATACAGGTGCTCCCGAATGCAATTTGTAAATTCGAATCCAGAATGCTATTCGGGTCTGGTAGCCTCAGCTTTAGTATTATATGTATATATTTATGGCTCCCATGTTGCCGTAATGAAATTTCGTGTTCAGACCCATTCGGATGCATTAAAACAAAAAACACATCTGATTGGCTAGAAAAGTCACATGTCCGATTCGGGTTAGTTTTTGAACGCAATTAGGAAACCGATGTGTCTGACTGTCCAAATTTCGGAAACTTCATCCGAATTTTGATTCAGAATGAAACAAATCGCACATGTCCAGTAAATACTCTGACAGATCTTAACCAGGTATAGGACATGCAAGAGAGTGCAGTTATCAATTTGTAATCGGCTCTCCTCAATCCACCAACCCAACCCCTCCATTTCTCACAGAAAATTAAATTCTTCTTTAACCACCTGCTGTCCGGCTGTTGTAATTAAACGGCCGGACAGCGGCTTCTTGAATGCGGGTGGGCGTTTTTAAACGTCCCATCCCGCCCCGCTCGTGCCCGCTGCTAGGTGGCGCGCACGAACGGGAAATCGGCTTTCAATGTAAACAGCCAGCGATGGCTGTTTACATACAAGCGTTCAGGCGTCTCTGGAGAGACGCCTGATCGCTTGTAATATGCGTACGGGTGTGCGGCCCCCTCCGTCGCAGCCGCTGCTGGTGATCCCGAGCTCCGCTGTTCCCGGTGTGAGCCCGGGACCATCACAGCAGCTCTGCGGCTGGAGCTCAGTACATGATCTCAGTTTGATCTCCTCCTCCTCGTCGGAATGCAGGAAGTGATGTGTATTACATCACTTCTGCATTCCTCTGTCACTCTCCGGGACAGAAACCGGAGAGAAGCTGGTGAAGCAGGTCTCTGCTTCAACAGCTTCTCTGGGGGTCCCTAGGTGACATTAGAGGTCTTAAAGACCCCTGATGTCTCCATAAAGGACCTGTCACTGCAAATTGGCTATCACATAGGGAGCTTGTTTGCTCCCTATGTGATAGCAATAAAGTTAAGTGGGGAAAAAAAGATTAAAAAAATAATTTTAAAGTGACATATCAAAGCAATAAAAAAAAAATTTAAGTCCCCCGCCCCCACATGCACACGCAAACATGCGTCAAGTCCGACCTACGTGCGAAAACAACGATTATCATCCATTGCGCCGCACATGTTACATATTGCCACGAACGTCGGAATGAGAGCAATAATTCTAGGGCCATTAATCAATGATAACACTAAACTGATGAGCGGTAAAAGCGTTTAAAGCGCCCCCTATGGTTAATTTTGAGTATGGTCGTTTTTTTGCAATTTAGCGGGTGAGCGCAATTTTAAAGCATGACATGTTTGGTGTCTATTTACCCGACGTGACCCCGTCTTTTATATTTTACCAAGAAATTGGGTACTAATAAATGTTTGATAACAAAACAGTTTTTTTTTCAAAATTTTCGGTACTTTTTTCATTATATAGTTTTAAAAAAAAAAGCCGTAGTGGTGATTATATACCACCAAAAAAAAGGTCTATCTGTCCCCAAAAAATTTATAAAATGAATTTCAGTACAGCGCTGTATGACGGAATAAATGTCAGTCAAAGTACCGCAGCGGTAAATACTGGACAGGAAGGGGATATAAACACCACAGTCAGCAAGTGGTTAACTAAAGCTGGTCCTAGATAGACAGATATCCCCCATCAGGTTGGGGAGGTAAAGCAACTAATAGTTTGTGTGTCTATTAAAGTTTTCATTGTTATTTTTTTTTTTGTTATGCAACCCCAGGGACATAATTTACCTCCAATGAGGTGTGTCCCATCTCCTGGTGGCTGGTGCTTATTGTAGAAATCTTCCCACCAGTGCTGCCAGATACCTCCTACAGAAATGGTTTTCTGGTTCTTTGGGGAGTTAGCAGCAGCTGCTGCCAGTGTGAAAGAGTCTGCAAAAGTTATACTGCTCCCCGCCCCTTCTTCCCCCCTCCATTCATAGAAGTTGTACTATTATTTCCCACAATGCAAAGTGACCTGTGATTGGAGGAAGCGTATCCTGATATTCAGCCATTCATCCTCCAATCATTCTTGCAAGACAATTTTTGCAAGACAATTTTTTCCTTTAGTAAAATTGCCTTGCAGAAATGATTTTTTTTTTAAATGCATTGACAAAATAACAAAAATAAAAAATAAAAAACCTATTGTTTGCATTTGGTCATTGTTAATTAAAACAAATAATGTTACAATAGATAAAAAGTATACATTTTATTCTATAGTTTTTCCTGTTTAAAATGTCAGTAAAATTAGGATATTGGTACAGAGTATTTGCAGAGATTTTACAAATGAAAATAAATGCATTTTTTTCAATGTTGTCCTTTCTTTCAATGCGACAATGAAAAAAAAAATGAGGAAAATTAATAAAAACTAAAAAAAAAGTGTTAAATATTAGTGATTAGGAAACAGTAATAAACAAAACAAAATCAGCAGGAAAATTATAGCAAAGAGAGAAGGGGATGGAGTAGAGTTAATCAGTGCTGATTAGGATACACTTATAATAATTAATATAATGTGGGGTCAAATTGTATTTTTTTTAAAAAGAAAACACGTTTATTTGTCAGGTTGCTTTAACTCACATCATATGCAGATGAAAGTTCTTCCCTTTGATCTGAAGACTTAGGGTTAGTTCACACCAGCCACAGTGCGCTCCGGCCCGATTCTGGCCCGGAAACGCACTGGATCGCATTGCAGCCGGCTCACTTTGTTGTGGGGCAGGAGGGAGCGTTGTGGTGCATTGAAGTGAATGGCACCGCAATGCGAGCAGCCGACTGGAACGCGTGGCACATCAATGCGTTCCGGCCAGAATTGGACCAGAACGCACTGTGGCTGGTGTGAACTAGCCCTAATTGAACATCATTGAGACATACTTTGTATCTCTCTATCTCACCTGAAGAGTGTTTATAAACACTGTCTGAGGGCCCGTTCACACCAATTTCAGTGCGTTCCTGCATGGTTAGCTGCTGGAATGCACTGGATCGCATACTGTAAGGCTCACTGTGTTCTGGGGTGGGTGCATTCAATTCAATGGCACCGCAGCCACGCCCCCCCCACCCGCAGTGCGATTGGCAGCACAAGAATGTGTGGTGCAGCAATGTTCGGTGCATGCGCTATTTTTTGCAATCACACCAGAACAGAACATGGGGCATTGCTGTGGTGGCGGGTGATCACACTGGGGGCGGGGGGCATGACTGTGTGATGCCATTGACTTGAATGCACCACCACAGCCCTTCCTATCCCAGAACGTAGGGAGCCTTACAGTATGCAATCCAGTGCATTCCAGCAGCCAGCTGGAACGCACTGGAGTAGGTGTGAACGGGCCCTTACAGTTTGTTTTTTTGACTGCCAGGAGTTGCTAGGAAATGCAAGGAGGGAGTAGCAGCAGGGGAGGGCATGGCATACTAAGCATGCCTTGTGGAATTCAATTACATTTGGGTAGCATGCCCAATGTCTCCATCTGATTAAAGAGCAATTCCAGGCAAGAAGTGAACACATTCAGGGAGTTACTAATGGTCTTCAGTAAACATGGCCACTGTACTAAAGTCAGAATGTTCACTTATTTTATTTCAGTTTGAGTTTTATTAATCTGCAGAATTATCCCAGACACCTCTACATAGGATCAGTAGTGGCGCACTAAGAGTGTACATCCTGCTGTGTTACCTACTCTTTGCTTTCAGCTATATCAATCACATTTAAGGCAGGTTTGGATAGGATTGGTGGCCTATATTGACTTTTTATAAAAGGATTTCTGTATGTCAGAAAAGCAAGGAATGTGTTCCAGCTTTACCAGCAGGTACTGTATGTTCCAGGATCATTAGATTATGGACAAAGAGCAGTGGGGTGGACTGGTCCAATGCAGCAATTACTCAATAAATTACTGAACTACTCATCATTCAGGCTATCCTCAATGACCAATGGTGTCTCCAATGGTGCAAAAGGATGAACAGCACAGCGCTTCTGCCTCGTGGCCATTAAACTGTCCCTGCAGAGAGGAGGCAAATACCCCCATGCATCAAATGAACAAGCTAGGGTTGCCACCTGTTTGGGATTCACCTCGACAGTCCGGGTTTTGAATGCTGTGTCCGGGTTTCATGGCAGCAGAAACCCGCGCACAAGATGTCAGACAGACAGTGGCAACCAAAATTAAGATAGGGGCTACTGGCCCCCCACTGAAAATAGTCTTAACTGTAATACAGGTGAAACTCGAATAATTAGAATATCGTGCAAAGTTCATTTATTTCACTAATGCAACTTAAAAGGTGAAACTAATATATGAGATATACTCATTACATGCAAAGCAAGATAATTCAAGCCGTGATTTGTCATAAGTGTGATGATCATGGCTTACAGCTCATGAAAACCCCAAGAACCCCAAATCCACAACCTCAAAAAAGTAGATTATTACATGCAATCAATAAAACAAGGATTGTACATAGAACAATATCGGACCTCTGAAAAGTACAAGCATGCATATGTACTCAGTACTTGGTTTGGGCCCCTTTTGCAGCACTTACTGCAATTACTTTTGCACGATATTCTAATTATTCGAGTTTCACCTGTATTTACAATGTGTGGCAGTATTTACATATAAATAAGCCATGAATCATTCTCCCCCAAAACATTTGCAGTGTCACTAGAATGTTCGGGTTTCGCTTGAAGAAAAGGTGGCAACCCTAGAACAAGCATCAGCCTGGAGACAGGTGGCACATACATTCATTTGAATAACATAGCCCTAATCCCGGCTTTTACACCGTATCTAACACCATCTCAAAATGAAACATCTGGAGCAAGCTGAGAATTCTCCGAGGCTTAAGGGGAAGAACGAGAGAGGGAGCGAGAAATGGGAACATATACAGAGAGGGAGCAGGGGGAAGTGAGAGGGGCAGGAGGGAAATAAAGGGTAAATGAGAGCAAGACAGAGAATTATGGCAAGAGAGGAATATAGACAGGAATGAAAAGAGTGTAACAGAGAGAAAAAAGCGAGAGGGGGACGGCTAAGAATATATACTGCAGGCCTTGGCAACCTGCAGATCACCAGCTGCCAACTCACTTCAAGTCTCTGAATATAATGACAGTTAGGATGTAAGTAGGGCTATCTTCGATTCATTTATTCTATGTGAGCTGCGTTTTGAAAGGTTTAATCTATCTCTATGCTGAAACTGTATCAATTTGCAGGATTTTACATTAGCGGTTTAATGGTGACAATGGTGAGGCCCATTTAAGCTTCATTGCCTTCCCCTTTCATTCACAGTGGCAGTCAGATCCGAGGCTGGATCACATCGCGTTCCAGAACTTGGCACAGGATCCCCGTGGCTTACAAATGTGCATGCAGCCTGGAGGACCGGGGGCTGTAGTGCATAAGTGATCTGGCGCCCAGCCTAATCCTTTCTGGCCGGGCAGGACTGATGTACATGGGTAGTGCTAGTGCAGTGCCTTTTAAATGATGATACAAAGAAAAATGTTACCGCAGTACAGACCAAAAGGATGTATAGAAACACCGGCTGCTACGTGAATTATTGTACCACTGCAATGTAAGAGATGAGTTTTGTTAGGGCTTGTTCACAATGATGTGTTTTTATTGTTTATTTATTACAGGTATTTATATTGCGCCAACAATTTATGCAGCACTTTGCATAGTGTACATTCACATAAGTCCCTGCCCCCAAGGAGCTTACAATCTAAGGTCCCTATCTCACATACATACAGGGCCAATTTACCTACCAGCATGTCTTTGAAGTGTAGGAGGAAATGGGAATATCTGGAGGAAACCCATGTAAGCACAAGGAGAACATGCAAACTCCTTGCAGATAGTGTCCTGCCTATGATTTGAACCAGGGGCCCCCAGTGCTGGAAGGCAGAAGTGCTAACAACTGAGCCACTATGTTAAATATCAGGTCTCACAATATCAGGTCTCCCCCACCCCTTGCAAACTTTCCAAATTACCCTTGGTGCATTCACCTGGCGCTGGCACAGCCAGATACATTGGAGCGCCTATTACTGTTTTATGGTATTGTAAAAGTATAAATTGTTTTTTGTCTACAGCAGGGGTAGCCAAATTTCAGCCCTCCAGCTGTTGTTGAACTACAGGTCCCTTGAGGCATAACAAGATCCTGGCATGACTTCCAGAGGCAGATGCATGGTGGGATTGGTAGTCTCACCAGAGCTGGAGGGCAGATGTTTGGCTACCTCTGGCCTACAGCATTCTAACTAATGTCCATATTACCTGGCAACACAATACCCAAATCTGCCGAGCTGATAGCTGGCAAACGCCAGAGACTCCAGAGACAGAGGCTAAGAAAGTTGACTCTGTAATTGTTTCTTTTGAAGAATAATACATTGGAGAAGCCATAGCCCTAAGTAAAAGTCTGCACAGCATATCCCCATCAGCTACAGTATATTGACACAGTTGATATTTTTTATATTTGTGATGTTTGTACAGATATTGAACCTGGTGTACATAGGGAAAAGAGTCAATTCAGTTGTCCCATTTCCCTGTTTGAAACATTCAAGTCATAGACCAATAGACACTTCCCCTTGGCACTGGGATCCATTATAAGCCAAAAGACTAAAAAGATTAATCAACAAATTTCAGAGACAGGTTTGTAAAACACTGTTTAGGAGGGAACAGAAACTACATTTTGAAAAACAGGGTCAGATTTTTGTAAAGAAGTGTTACATTAGAGAATATTAATTAAAATAGTTTTTCTTTTTACTTACATTAAATACTTTAGATTTAAAGGATGTTTGTTCATATCCTCATTGCTGTACATTCATTACAAGCAGGTAACAAAAAAGCCTGGGCTTTGATTACTTGACAGCTGGAGGTTCTTCAGTTTTCATGCCTTGCCTGCAGATCTGTTTGTAAAATAGTGGCCTGTAGACCATTGGCATGCACTGGGTGATCTCTAACCATGCTCCTGCACTAAGTTGTAGAGGTGCAGTTATTGGTGGAAGTGGTCTATGGCTTGGTGGGTGGTGGGGGTATTTTTTGCTATGTCTTCTCGCCAATCTTACTAAGACTTATAGAACAGCATTGTTTTATTGCACATAAGCCTGAAGTCACCAGTAAAGCTTCTTCTCTTCATTATCTGTAAAAAATAAGACAACTGGACTTGCTGTATTTTTCTTGAAGACGTTTCACTGGTCATCCAACCAACTTTCTCAATTCAGAATTCTGAATTGAGAAAGCTGGTTGGATGACCAGTGAAACATCTTCAAGAAAAATTCCAGCAAGTCCAGGTGCATTGACTTATTTTTTACAGATATACCATGACCTGGATGAATGAGAATCTTCACAGACATCTTCTCTGCATTGCTCAATTGTCAGTACTCAGGGTGCCATTGCACCTGAGGGTGGATATCCTGGCTCATGCAACAGGGAACCCAACAGATTTTGGAAACCATATACTCTGGTCTTTTCCTCATATTGGAAATTGGAATATGGGATGAAGGAAATAAAGATGTTTGAAGTGAGCAGTTGGCTGGAAACATTTCTAAGCTGAACTCCATGAAAACATCAAAATACATAAGTGAACAGTCCTAACTACCTAACAAAAGCTTTGTACAGTAATTGTTTCAATCCTGCCTTGTCATCCAGATACCCTTGCTAGGCAGCAGATTGGTGGCCTCACTTTTCTCAATTGCAGTTGAGCAAAACAGTTGGGTCACCAACCAGCCAACCCTCAGCCTGTTATTGACCAGTAAAGGAAAAGCATTACATTGATGAGATCATCAATCTGCCCTCTCCTCCCTTGAGCATGTTTAAAACATTAAAGAACAGTACTCTGTAAAGCACAAGAGCCCTGAGTGGTTCAGATATGAGGGCAGCTGTGCATCATGAGGGCAGCTGTGCATAGAATTACCCAAGGCTGACATCAGGACACATTCAATTATTTACGTTGATGTAAAAAAGATATTTAAAGCAGATGTAAACCCTAAGTGAATGGCATTTAGTCTGCTAACAATTGCATTTTTTTTAATTAAACTACATGTTAACCCAATATCTAAAATCTAATACAAGCTAAATTAATTTAATTTCAAAAGTTTTTTTTAATATTTGTAATCTGCATTAAAATATGTGGTGATCTTGCCATAAAGGCTCTTGTTCCCATTTGCCCCCATCTCGCAGCTTCATTGTCTTCCTGTCGCAGGATCTTCCAATGGAAGTGGTTGTTTTAACTCACATCACATAGGCATGGTCCACTGTTGTTGCCATCAGAAAATCCACCCTGAGAAATGCCATGCAGCCATTGCTAGAGTGCAGGTAGACAGAAAGTGGCTGAAAAGAGGTGGCAGCAGCAATGAGTGAGCGGAGGGGCTGCATGACTGGGGGGAGGAATATTCCCTGGAGAAGGGGTTAAATAAAGCGTGGATTAGCTGATCTTACATGAGTGGAGGTTGGAGTCAGGTGTCGGGGGGGAGGCGCATGGGTTGGGACTGCAAGGGCTGATAGGCGTTCTTTCCGGAAAGTCAACGGCAGAAGAAGGTTGTCGTACCCGTCCTCCCTTGATTTTGTGGTTTCTGGTTGTTACAATCTCCTTTTTATGTCACGGCAGCTTAGCGGGTTGGGGGTCTGAAAATGGGAGTCAGTTACACAAATGGGGGGTCATTAGCTGGTATGGGTGCTTCCCCCGTTTGTGTCAGTATGTGTCGGGGGGCCTGGCCCCTAAGAACTTTGGAGCAGTAACTGTCGTCAAGCTGGTTAGGGTGCGCCTGGGGACATGGGAGCAGTTGTTAGTAGAGGCCTTATTTGGGCTGATGGGCACCCAAAGGCCCCTTCTCAGATCCAACAGTCATTCAGATTATTTATTTGTATATTATTTTGTTTATTACTTTTGGTAACTGGGCTGCCGTGGCCATTTAAATCCATGTTGCACAATCCATGTTTTTATTGGGGTTTTAACAAAGGGACGTAATCAACGAATCCATCAGTCAAGTTTTTATGTAATTAACACATAATTAGATTAAATTGCATTTTATATCTGCCTATTCGATGAAATGTTGTTTGTTATATCTGCCTGGAGTTTAGTTTTGACAAGTGCGTGCAGACACATTATAAGCACAGCAATGTGAAAGGTAATTTCATAAAAAAAAATGAAGATCTAATTGGTGAAAAAAGAGAAAAGAAAGGTGTAACACATAGAATTGATACAGAAAAAAAGCCCATTAAGATTGGTAATACAGAGCAAAACCTTAAAGGAGAACTATGAGGTGAGTGCTTTTCACCTCATAGTTCTAGCCGACCTGTGACAATGAGACTGTCACAGGTCGGCTCAGTAGATCGGAAGGTGAGCGAACACATACCGGTGTTCGCTCACTTCTCGATCCTGTCACGGGGGAGGGGGCGGGTACAGCTGGCTCTGCCTCTAGGTAGGCAGAGCCAGCTGTCAGTCATGCAGCTGGGCGGATCGAGACATAATTGTCGGGATCCGCTTCAGCTGCAGCGTCTCAGTATACCGCAAGCTACAGCTCGCGGTATACTGAGCCTAGGGTGACGGAAGGACGCTAGTTTGTGTCCTCCCATTACCCTAAGGAGAACTATGGGGAAAAGCCTTAACCACATAGTTCTCCTTTAATGAGGCACCACAAGAAGGTGACAACACACTGTCAAGTCCGTGAGAGGCATGATCAGAAAGAATGAGACAGAGCTTCACATCCCATTTTAGTAATGACTTTTATAGGCTGTAAGTGGATATAAGCATAGTGGGTCCACAGTATCTGTGACTTGGTTTAAAGTTTAACACCAGGCAGATGTATGATAGTAATTATTGCAGCTCTGTATTCATTAATATTTCAATAAATGTATTTTTTGTTAAAGACAAGCAGTAAAAGTACCTAAACTTGACTTGGTATTAGCATCTTGCCATCCCTGTACCATTTAAACTCAGGCTGGGAGATGTTAGAGCTGCACACAGGGCCGGATTTCCCACAAGGCCAACCGAGGCCCGGCCTCGGGCAGCAGGGAGTAGAGGGGCAGCAGAGGTGTGGAATTTCTATCTCCCAACGCCTGGGACATGCAGTTCCTGTCGCCAGGAGGATAGTTGTTTTCTACATTTAGCCCTAGTGTGGGCAAGCAGGGCTAAATGTACAGCGGGGAAGCTGCCCCTTGTTTTGTACAAGTGATCTCGGCAATGTTGCCGAGATCACTTGTATGCAGCCTGCATACAGGGGGACACATTGAGGAACCTGGCATTGGGGCAGCAGAGAGAGTAAATCTGGCCCTGGCTGCACACAGAGTTTTTCTGCGCTACAAGGATCAGGCTGATAGTAGAGAGCATAGTGAAAGAGGGATGAGCTTATTAGTCTGCTGCTTCTCCTTTCACTGTCCAGTCACAAGCTGGGGGAGCGACGAGACCTGTAAACACTTACTGAAATGCAGTAGAGAAAAATCAGGTCTCCTGCCCTGCCAGACAGGGCTATACTGTGTGGCAGAGCTTTGTCAGTCTCAAAAATAGAAGGACAGACAGCCAAATTCGTTGGCATGTGTCTTTGACAGGTTATTTGTTGTATAAGAAATTGCCACTTTTTAGTGTGATCATGCGAGGAATATAAACTGTCACATACACTCGTCTCAGGATTAGCAATTCCTAAAGTTTATTAACTAGCACACTACTTTTTATGCTTTACAATTATCATAATTCTGACTGCGCATGCATCCAAACCTTATCTACAAAATAGCCTTCAGAGGCCAGTTAGTTTTAGCTGAAAGTGGTACTTGTATACAGTTTTGTTTCTTTAGAAAGATAAAGTCAAAAGAGATAGCCAGGATGGTTGAAAAATTAGATGGCTGAATGTAAAAGGAAAGATTTCATATATACAATTTCTTTCACACATGTAATACATCTCCCCTATATGCGGTGTATTTAGCTGTTTGCTTGGATTGTAGTGTTAAAGTGGTCTTTAAACCATAGAACTTTCAGAATCACAGCACTGGAGGCTTAATAGTATATTCAATGCTGCGTTGTGTAGACTCCGACCTGGCCATTTCTGATAGCGCTCACTAGCTTGATTTATTGCTGAGCCAGTGTACTCATATCTGACGGAACACAGAAAATATTCTGAGACGATATCAGAGAACATAATGAGGGACATTTATCAATGGGCTGTATTACAAAGGTGTCACTGTTGTTTCCTTAAAGAGAGGATAAACCTGTGTGATGTTAGTGTTTATACCATACATGGCTCTTAGCTTCATTGTTAAATAGCTAAATATATTATTAAACTGTAACACTGCAACATTTGCAATGGAAAGCCAAGCCCATGCATGGGCAAAACCATTTCCATAAGCCGTCCAAATGGCCATTTTAAAGTTAAAAGACTCTGGGGCCCCTGGAGCACTTACCTTCTAGTTTGTTTTTTTCTAGTGGTACTAAGTCTGTGTTGCCAACTTCCTTCCTTCCTGCTTCCTTCAGCCCAGCATCTTCTTACTTCCACCATTTGGCGGCCACTGATGATGTAACTCTTGTGTATGCAGGCAAAGGTTACAATGTTCCAGCATCTGGTTCCTACTCACAGAATCTTACAGATGGTGGGAGCAATGGCATATCCAGAGTATGGCACATGCCCATGATCACCACTTGGAGGGCAAAACTTTGCTGACCCATGGAGACAGCTGACTTTTTTCTCTCCCCACCCCTCTCCTATACACATCTCCCCGTCTGGCTCTTAACAACTAAGATCATTCTGGCCGGCATCCCGCCCAGCTCCTGGCAACTAGCGACACCGCTGGTTGCCAGGAGCTGGATGGGATGCCAGTCTGAGTATCCCAGGTTTCTAAAAGCTGGGTGGGGAAATATGTAAGGGCCATACACATCTACCCACCTGGCACTTAGCAACCAGAGCAGGCGGGGAGATGTGTATCAGTTTGAATGCTCTGGCCAGCGTCTTGCCTAGCCCCTAGCAACCAGTGATGTCACTGGTTGCCAGGAGCTAGGCGGAATGCCAAGGGCCCAATTTTGTTGTAGATACACCTCTGGGTGGTCGTGCGCACTGCACACAGTCAATAATACAACTAAAAATATTCGCAGCAGGAAGCGGAAAAGTTTTTCCTACAACATTCTCTGTATATCGGTGGATTGTTAAAATTTTTAGGGGCTACTGTCATTCACCTCTCACACCATCAATAATAACAAGCACTTTTTCATCCAAAAAGGATCAAAGAGAAGTTAATTGTTAGGATTTACATACTCTTTAACTGTAATAGTAAAATAATTAATAAAAAATAAAACCATCTATGTATTTTACCGAAATTTTTCCTTTATGGTGAAAGTTGTATTGGTGGCATCCTATTATAACTTACATATAACATAACTATCCCTCCCTCCACCCATGCCAAGGTGCTATGTGTGATCCTAAACTCCGATCTTACCTTTCTGTCCCACATCCAATACTATCAAATACTGCCACTATCACCTTTGTAACATCTCCAAAATAGGCCCCTTCCTCACCAATGAAACCACAAAGCTATTAATCCACTCACTTGTTTTCTCTCGTCTTGACTTTGGCAACTCCCACCCCATTAGCTTACCTTTACATAGGCTATCCCCCCTTCAGTGTATTATGACTGCTTCCAGACTCATCCACCTAACCAACCGCTTAGTGTCTGCAACCGCCCTCTGCCGATCCCTGCACTGGCTTCCAATCACCCAAAGGATAAAATTAAAAATATTAACAACCACTTACAAATCCATCCACAACTTTGACCCCGGCTATATCCCAAATCTCGTCTTATAGTATCACCCTAGCCGTCCCCTCCGCTTCTCCCAAGACCTCCTGCTTTCCACCTCCATCGTCAACTCCTCCCATGCTCACCTCCAGGACTTCGCTAGAGTCTCTCTCCCTACCCCAACCTGTCTGTCTATCTCCTACTCTGTCTGCCTTAGGCGATCCCTAAAGACTCATCTCTTTAGGTAAGCCTATCCCACCTCAACCTAACAGTCACGCTCTCAAACAATTCATCCCCACACATCTACCACCTCTTGTATCACTTGCCCCTCCCTTTTAGATTGTAAGCTCTCATGGGCAGGGCCCTCCTTACCATCTTGTCTTAAATTGGATTGTAACTGTAATGTCTTGCTTATATTTTAAAGCGCTGCACCAACACTGTTGGCGCTATGTAAATCCTGTATAATAATAATAATATTACTGTGAGGTCTCTGTTTCTGACAGTGTCTGGGACTATATGAACTGCATAGAAAGGGAAGGAGAAATACATAAAGAAGAACTTCTGTTCAAAATAATACTTTTCCATAGTTTCTAATGACAAGATGGAACTAGGAATCATGGTGGGGACATCACCCCCAGGATACATAAGAAACAAGTTGGTCATTGGGTTTACCATGCTGCATTCTAAACTATCTTATCACTTGTGTGTGTAGTGACCGGTCAACATTTTTTTTTTTATATTCTCCAGTTGATGCCTGGGAATATGTAAATGAGCATATCTCCTAAACAATGCACCCTGCCATGGACACTGCTGGACCCTTGTTGCATTGTAGCATTTCAAAAGTAAACACACTGCCTTAGAACAGTTATACGATGCCAACAATTGGCTTCACCAGCCAGAAAAGCTGCTTCTCTAACCTTCTGGTGTGACTTTTCCTGACTTCATTGAGAAGCTTGGCCAGCTATCACTCCCTGTCTAGTGAAAGTGCCCTTACTGACCACTGAGACTGGACAGTGAAAGGACAGTTGGCATGGCCCAGGGTTGAAATTACAAAGGTAGGAGCTCTATGCTGGGGGACATAGACAATCCTGGAAACACATCAATGACTGTGCGAGAGCTCCATTCCTGGGTTCTTTGTCTAGAAATTAAAAACTTGAAAAAAGATAGAATGGGTGTTTACCCCATAGGGGAGGACTTGAAGCCTTTCGCCTGGGGGGCAAACACAACCAACTAGCCCTTTTATGGTAGACACAGATTTCTGTAAGCTAAAGAAAGCATACTAAAGGACATTGTTATTTCTGACACACCTTTTCACATCTTCCAGCATCACCATAGTTTGTAGCTCTAGGCATTTGGTCACATGATATCTTAGAGCAGTTATCATATATCTAAATGCAGAGCAGATAGCTATATAATGCCCAGCATGTGCCACAGACTGTGGGTTGCACTATGATGGATATCTAAATGGTGAAGTATTACACACCATTCCAAAATATCTTACTAGTGTGCCACCCTGCCCCCAATCCAAAGCCTTCCCTGTTCAAAAATGTGTATTGATCTGGGACAAAAAGGCAAAGAATCTGACTGGCCATTTTCGACAACATAGGTGTGCATTGCCAAAACTGTCGTGAACCCGGAAGCAAAATTTAAACTGGAACTTCAGCCAAAACATTTTCATTTTGGATAGAGTAGGGAAGGTTCAGATCCTCTGTTAGTCTTTTGTTGCCATGTTGAACACAGCCCTCAATTTCAGGCCTGGGGTGACCTTTTCCCTGCCTTTCAGAGGGACATTCTACATATAGATTTGAAACATCCACTAGGGGTGGGTAATGTCCATAGCAACAGGTGGAGAATGCACTCCACAGATGGCAAACAGGGAGTACAGCTACCAGCAATTTCCTTTTCACTAACAGGATGTGATGGTAATTCTTCACACAGACAGCAATACAACTTGACAAAGTATCCATCCCTTCTCTACTCTGCCCAACCCCCTTCTGAGATGCATCAAGATTACCAGACTACTGTACTCTTATGGCAATCAGAAAAATGCTCCCAGTACAATTACTGCATCGCCCGGGATCCAAGCCGAAGCAATACTGTGTTTTATAGACATTATGTAAAACCCTTGAACCTTTCCTTTCACAATATACACTATGTGCTGAAAATTTTATGACAAGCTAAAAAAGGTATAATTTCTCAAACTGTCAGAAGCTTTAAAGTTAAATTATAGCACTAATACAACTTGTTTCAATAAAAGCTCCAAACAAAATTACATTTCAATCACACATTCCTTGCAAATGCTAAACGGTCAAATCAAGCATTCATATTTTCAAACTTAGAGGGGAACTAGGGAAAAAATCAGCTCGAAAAAAAAGAGTTTGGGTTCCTCGGGTTTGTGCAGTTTCCTCCCAGAGTCTTAACAGATTTTTTTGGGTTACATAAGAACTCTGGGAAAACAAGAGACTTGCCCTTGCATTAGGACTGCCACTGCACTGGAAGGGTTAAGTGCTTGTATTTTCTAGGGGGCTGAAATAAAGCAGATTTACTCACCTGATCCTTGGTCCCACCTGCTCCCTCTGGGGTGCTGGACTGATCCAGACACATCTTCTTCCCCTTTGGCTCCAGTGGTCCTAGGACTGCGGACATCACGTCTTGCACAGGTCCATCGGCCAGCATTAGAAGTAAGAATGCCAAGGAACAGTCCACAGCCAGAGCGGAGTTGGAGCAATGCCCGCTGTGGGACCAAGGATCAAGTAAGTAATACAGTTTTATTTGAGCGCCCTAGACAAAACGAGCAATTAACCCTTGCAGTGCATGGTAGCCCCATTGCAAGGGTACGTTTTTTCCTTTACCAGGAGTTCTTTGACCCCTTTCACATGAGCTGATCAGGAGAAGATCAGTGCACGCATACTCTCCGGATCACAGCAGTACGGAATGGATGTCAGCGATGCAACATCCGTGTCCTTACAGTTTTTTCCTCCACCTTATGAAGGAGGAAAAAACTGCATTTACTGGACCCCATGCCAGACCTCGGGGTAATCGGATGTGAACAGACATGTGTCCATTTGCATCAGATTACCCCCCGATCCGTCACGATCCGGTCCAGCGAAACAGAACACTGTTCCATTCGTACTTCCGGACCTGGCCAGAGGTGGGGTAACTGGGTGTAAACAGACGCCCGTCCATTTACACACATTTGCCCAAATACTTGCATTGAGCATCCTATTGGGTCCATCTGAAAAACTGACAGGTGGACCCGATCGGAGCAGCCTCATGAAGTGGGTCTTAAAGCTATGGAGATATCCATTATTCAGCCTCTTGAGACAACAGATTGCACAGCAATGTGTTACTGTTCATTGTAGCTGTGCTGGAGAAGCATTCAAAACATAAATACGCAACATGTCTAACGTGTTGTGGTTTATCACAGTGATCAGGTGAGTATATCTTTTTTATTTGAGCCCCTAGACCAGGGGTGAACAACTCAGGCCATCCGGCTGTGCTTTAACTACATATCCCATCATGCATATGCCTCCTGGAGTCATATCTGTAACTGTCAGTCTTGCAATGCCTCATGGGACTTGTAGTTCCCCAACAGCTGGAGGGCCGGAGTTGCCCACCCCTGCCCTAGACCAAAATGAGCAATTAACCCTTGCAGTGTGTGGGTAGCCCCACTTCAAAGATTCATTTATAAAGATTCCCGGAGTTCCTCTTTAAAGGAGAACTATGAGGCGAGTGAAAATCGCTCAGCCTCATAGTTCTAGCCAACCTGTGACAATGAAACTGTCACAGGTCGGCTCAATAGATTGGGAAGTGAGTGAACGCAAACCGTCGCTTGCTCACTTCTCGATCCTGTCCCTGCAGAGAGCCGTGACTGTCACTCACGGCTCCCTGCAGGGATTCCCCCCTTCCCTGTCCGATCCTCCAGCGCTGACTGGCGGGGGAGGGGGCGGGTACAGCTGGCTCTGCCTCTAGATAGGCAGAGCCAGCTGTCACTCACGCAGCTAGGTGGATCCAGACAGTAATGTCGGGATCCGTCCTGGCTGCGGCATCTCAGTATAATGGTAGCTCACTGTATACTGAGCTTAGGGTGACGGGAGGACGCTAGTCTGTGTTCTCCCATTACCCTTAGGAGAACTATGGGGAAAAGCCCTGACCCCATAGTTCTCCTTTAGGTGCTCAGTTGCGTACCCATATTGTTCTTGGTGCAGGTCCACGTTCCACAATGTATTTTTCTAAAATCGGTTCTTTATAGACCTGCTCTGGTTATAATTATCACCCATTATTATTTATGACTATGTAATAACAAAGTCTAGATAATAAAGACATTTTTTTTTTCATGTTATCAAATATTACAAAACATATTTCCTCAATCCACGGGGAGAGCGGCAAAGAGATAAAGTTTCTGCGCCGTTTTTAAAAATCTTTATCTGCATGCTGAATAGCTGCAGCCCCACCGATGGGAGAGGGGCCAGTTATTGTCTATTATTTTGTATTTATTGGTGCCCAGGGAACAGAGCAACATCTGAGAGATGGGAATCCACAGGGTACCACGGCGCTGGCTGTCTCACACAATGATATACAATCGTTTTATATTCTCCCGCAACATCTGCAGCAACCACAGAAATTAAATATGCTGGAAGCAGACGGCGAGCTGATTCTGGAGTCCTGATGAAGTCTCCTTCCCTTCGGAGTCTGAATTGGAATGCAGAAGTCACCTTGTCAATGATGATTTTATAGAACTGGTGCTTATGTACAGTAATGGAATAATTCTGAAGACAATAAATATGTAACAAATTAAATACAGAGAGGATAATGTACTAAAGGAGCAGAGAATAGGCACCAAGCTTATGTATCAATAAATTATTATTATTATTGTTATTATTTAGCATTTAAATAGCGCCAACAATTTTCAGTTGTGGTGCAGTATTTCAATGTAAAATCCGCCTTAGGACTGAAAAAAAATAAATCAGGCATGCAGGAGGCAGCGGTATCCTCCTGCAAACCTACTGCCACTTATGCCATTTCACCACGAATCACAAAGTCTGCTGCAACCAATCCTCTGCCTTGGCCGCTGGGCTCTGTAACTTGCCCCACTCTAGAGACATAATCCTGCACGGAGCTTATAGGCTGCACTTTCCCGGATTCACCACCCCGGAGTTGCCGATGAGCGCGATGACCATCTGGATCTCAGCCCTGGGGTCCTGCGGAAGCTCTTCCGCTGCCTGAAGTAAGAGATTTGGGTGCCGGTTTCCTAGGGAGGTCCGGCGCACGAACTGCCAATGCATCCGGATGAAAGTGACACACACCAATACATTGCACAGCATGTTGACCAGGAAGAGGAAGGAGCTGCAGCCGGCATATATGTTGGAGTAGGCGGCATAGTTGGACACGTTGGTCCCCCAGTCAAAGAAGAATCAGGTCCAGGACTACTGGCAGTAATTTATGAATAATTTATAATATAATTTCTTTTTTTTCTCTTACTTAACTGGTTCGGGGGCAGCATTTTTGGCGCCCCCCTGGAAAGTGCCGCCCTAGGCAAATGCCTAGTTTGCCTTGCAGTAGATACACCCCTGGGTGTGACACCCCGCCGTGTCGCGATGATGTAATCGTCCATGCACGGTCATCTAATTGATGCCTGCCAGCGGCCATCTTGGTGATGGACGCCGGCAGAAAGAGGAGGGGAAGTTCACCCGGCGGGATGAAGTATGCCGCCGGGTCCCCTCCTCTCTCCTGACACTGTCGGGCTCTTGGTCCATGACCGAGTGCCCGACTTTTTAGAGGGGGTGACACTAAAATGACTGTTAGTCATTTTGGTGTCACCCCTGCAATGGTGTCACCCAGGTGCGGGCCGCACCCCCCTTGTGACGCCACTGTCTGCCTGTGTGAATGTTGTCTTGGAGATAAACAAAGATTTAAAGTGATATTAAAGTAAAAAGTTATTCCAAATGCTTACAATGGATGCTGCTTCTTGATGTTCAAAAGTTTGAGCTTCCTGCAGAATCAGCTTGTCCCCTGAACACTGACCCTGATATCCTGTTTTAGGGTGGCCCCTTTCCCTTGCAGGATCCTAGGGAGCCGCCCTTATGTGTGCTAGTAAGTTGTGTGTGTCTCCACAAACACACAGGCCCAGTAGTGGAAGTCACTTCCCTGCTCTCTGCTCCTTCATTCTTACTCTTTTCACTTCCAAGCTAGTAGATGGGCAGCTGCTTGAGACTACTCTGTCCCTTGTGATCTTGTACTGGACAGGAAGTTCAGGGAAGCTGAGCTTGGAAAGTTGGAGCTGTTTGGAAACATGATGACTGTAAGCGCTTAGACAAAACTTTGCTGGGCAATGTATATTTGCTTCATCTGGATTAATTATTGAAAGTAGTTTGAGCGTTTAATACAACTTTACCATCTGATTTGTTCTCCAATCACGATGTCAGAATGTCCGGGATGAACGGTGATTATTATTAATTATGCACATTAGTTTGTCCCTCTTTGGCCCCCGTATCAGATACTGTTACCTTGTTCTATATTTTGTGACAGTCTGTTTACTGTCGGTGTAATAGGAAGGAAAGCTTTCAGATGAGACATTATATATGCAGCGTTGTCAAATTAACAACATTTCAGACTCTTGTACGGTTCAGACACGTTACGCATGTGTGAAACATGTGGATATCATCTCCCTGCTGATTGACACTTACACTGAACTGGGTGAAGAGTAAAAAAAAAAAACCTACAATGACACAATCTCCTGAAATCTGAATCTGTCCTCCAGTTCATGAGCCAAAAATGAAAAACTTTGTTGGAAAATGTCTCTAAACTTATCACTTCCTGTTTAGAGTCGTATTAAACTCAAAAATGAATCCAGATCAAACAAATATATATTGCCCAGAAAAGTATTTCTCTACTTTTTTGCCCAAGCACTTACAGTCATCATGTTTCTGAACAGTTCCAACTCTCTCAGATCAGCTTCCCTGAACTTCCTGTCCAGTACAAGATCACAAGGGACAGAGCAGTCTTTAGCAGCCGTCCATCTGCTAGCTTGGAGAAGGGAGGAGGAGAGAATGGGGTAGTGTCTTGCCTTGATGTGTCTGTGTGTTTGTGGAGATACCCACAGCTCACTAGAACACGCAAGGGTGGCTCCATAGGACCACTTGTGACGAGGGAGCATGGAGCCAGCATCCCGGCCAATCAGGAAGCCGGGCAGCGTGCCATTACCCGCCCTCCGGCTTTCTGATTGGCCAGAAAGCCAGCTCCATGCTTTTTCATCACCTAGTAACGAGGGAGCATGGAGACGGCTTCCCTACTAATCGGGAAGCCAGGTGGTGAGTCATTACACGCCGCCTGGCTTCCTTAATGGGACTTCCTGTATTGGTATTCGGTATCGGTGAGTACCGGGGGAGAAAATATTGGTACTCGATACAAAAAAAAACAGTATTGGTGCATCCCTTGTTATTATTAGTAGTGTACTGACTATGCTGACAGCTCTCTGTTGCCTGTCCTTGATACATACTTCATGTTAAAATCAATAGCACACATTGTTACAGTTGACACTGCCAGCCGCTACTGAGAGCATGGGACCCCATGATTTATAATTATGCCTCTGCACTGATGGAAATTCTATTCCCTTTGGAGAGATTTCTAGGACAGGAAATGAAAAGAAATCTCTCTGGTGGGACACGGATAGCAAATAAAAAAAAACAGATATGGGCTTTAACATTTGTCTAAAACAAACAAAAAAAGTTTTAGCTTTACATACACATGAATGTTTTCCTTTAAGCCTTCTGAAATCCTCCTAGCCAGTAATGAAATACCAACACAGGCACTAAAATGCATAATGCTTCGCTATCTTATTGTGCGATGGTAATTGTAGCAGAAAATGATGGTGGTTTGTTATGAAGGGTAGCAATTACAACATCAATCCAGACCAGCCCGGGAGCCCTTTAATGCCATGCACTGCCATCCTAAATCAATGGTCCAAAAATACGGCCACTGAACTCAGATGTAAGCCATCTTTCACACTTAAAATCTGTGGAGACCTCCCACTCCTGAGGCCAATGCATCTAACATAATCAGCCGGTGTTCATCAGCAAAAAGCAGAAATTCTCACAAGCCAGCATGAGATATGTACTTGCTTTTGCCATCAAATCAAAAAACAGAATCAAAAACGTCAAACGAAGTCAATTATGGGTAGCAGACGGTATTTTGAGTCTACTGCGGTTTACTATAAAAAAAGAATTTGCTGCTTGCACAGACTAAGGGCTAATTCACACCAACCCCAATGGGGCCGGAACGTACTGGATCGCATTACGGCCGTCTCACTTTGTTTTGGAGCGGGAGGGGGCGTGATGGTGCATTGAAGTCAATGGCACCGCAGCCATGCCCTCCGGACGCAATGCGCTCGCCTGCACCGTAACGATTGACACATCAGTGCCTGCGTTCCGTTCCGGTCCGGTGCAGTCACAAAAAATGCTGCAAGCACTATGTTTTCTGACTGCCCTGGACAAGAATACAGGCACTAATGTGCCACGCGTTCGGGTGCAGGCGATCACATAACGGCCGGAGGGCATGGCTGCGGTGCCATTGACTTCAATGCACCGCCACACCCCCTCCCTCCCCAAAACAACAAAGCTTTTGATCTACCATGAAAATTTCCGGAGGAACAGTTCTTGGTCAGATGGTTCTTTAGCCTTGTTAGTTGAGTCAGTAATAAAGGGAACTTCTGGCTGTGATTTTCTTACAGCTCCTACACTTTGTGATGGATGGATCCATGCGTAGCTGATCGTAAATAGTCACATCCAACTGGATATGTTCTGTAATGTTGAAGACGTTTTGCTACATATTGCTTAAAACAGCCTCCACTCCTGTGAGAAGGTTTTCCACAAGATTTTGGAATGTGTCTTGTGGAATGTGTGCCCAGACAGCCAAAGGAGCATTCGTGAGGTCAGGTACTGATGCTGAATGAGAAGACCTTGTTCACAATCAGTGTTCCAGTTCATCCCATAGCTGTTCAGTTGGGTTGAGGTCAATGTTCTATTCAGGCCACTTAAGTTCCTCCATCCCAAATTCATTAAACCATGTCTCTATGGAGCTGGCTTTTTATGTACAGACGCACATACTGAAATAGTATAGCCTTGCCCAAACTTTTACCACTGGGTTGGAATCCACAGCTGTCTACAATGTCCTTGTATGCCATGTCATTAGCAGTTCCCTTCACTGGATAAACCTACAGATCTAGTCACAAAAGGGTGAAGAGTTTGGAGAAGGCAGGAGAAGTGAACAATCTAGGACAACATAGCTGATTTGGAAACGTTCTCCAATTCAGCTCACTTTCCAGTTCAGCTATGTTGTCCTAGATCAGCGGTGGCGAACCTATGGCACGCATGCCAGGGAGGGCACGCGGGGCCCTCTCTCTGCTGGCACGCGAGCCCAGGTTCAAGGACCACCAATTGAAATAGATCCGACCGACCCGGATCGCCTCAGTACGCAATCCGGGGCAGTTACAATCAGGCAGTGGCGGCGGCCTCTAAACAGGCAGATTAGACGGCCGCTTCCTCCTTGCTAGGACCCCGGGAGGCCCCCCGCGAGCGACCGTCTAATCTGCCTGTTTAGAGGTCACCGCTGCCTGATTGTGACCGGCCCGACTACAGAGCACGCTCGGATCCCCCTTGAGAGCGGCACAGCCTTTCCCCCTCCCCTACTGAGTGCAAAACAACCTTCCCCTCCCCCGCGGGAGCCGCGAAGACCCCCCCATCCTGAGAGCCATACAAGCCCTCCAACC
>NW_017306416.1:1929062-1951362 GCF_000935625.1 Nanorana parkeri
TCCAACCGGAGCTGCACATCCCCCCCTCCCCCCCAGCCATACAGCCCCCCTGCCTGAGAGCCGCACAGGGATGCAGCCCACCTCCCTGCAAAACAGGTAAGCAGGAGAGGGGACAAGGGGCAATGTTCTATTTATTCACTTTTATTATTAGTTCTGTGTGTGTGTAATATGTGTGTTTTAATAAGTGCGTGATGTGTGTGTGTTTCATTACGTGTGTATGTGTGTGTGTTTTATTGAGTGTATAAATGTTTGATTATGCATGTTTCCATATTTTGCCTAAGGCCCCATTCACACTGAGCGTAAAATTCCGCAATTTCCGCCGCAATATTGCGCATTTTTTCCACGTTATATCGCGCATTTTTGCCGCGCGATATCGCGAGAAGTTGCCGGCTAATGTTTTTCAATGGAGCTGTTCAAATGTACAGCTCCATGTCGCCAATCGCTGTAGCAGGCCTCATTTTCCCGCGGAAGTCGCACGATTTTTCTATTTTTTAATGCAGCTGGAACGCTGGAACGTCGCCCCCCGAACAGTCGCGCGGATCCGCTTGTAAGGTATGTCGCTTGGTGTGAATGGGGCCTAAGGCAGTGATGTTGAACGTTTATTAAACCCGAGCGCCCGAACTGCAATACAGTACTAAACTTATTTTCAGCGCTGGCACTTTGAGGTAAATAAATTGATTTTGCGTCGCAATTTGGGCACTCCGGTTCAAAAAGGTTCGCCATCGCTGTCCTAGATTGTTCACTTCTCCGGCCTTTTCCAAACTCTTCACCCTTTAGCCGTGCTAAACTCAATAGTTTGAAGAGGTGTCCACAAACCATTTGACCATGAAGTGTATAACTAAGCCAAGTGCAGGTTCATTAGATGTGAGGACGCCAAGAGACATACCAAAGCCAGAGCGGGGGGAAGGGATGTGAACGGTGACCAGTGGCGTCGCAAGGGGGGTGCGTCTGACACCGGGTGACACAATCAAAGAGGGTGACACCAAAATGACTCACCCCCTCTGACACCAAAGGTCATGGACCAAGAGCTCAACAGCTGCAGGAGAGAGTAGGGTACCCATCTGCATAATATCCCACCAGGTGAACATCTCCTCCTCTCTCTGCCGGTGTCCATCACCGAGATGACCGCTGACAGTTAAGTGCGCGTGTGTGATGATGTCCCAGCCAGTGACACCCGGTGGCCACTCCAGGTGACACCCAGCATGAACACGCCTCTGATGGTGACTGCCATAGGACCGAGGATCAGATGAGTATATCTTCTTTATTTTTGTCCCTAGACCAAAACAAACAGGTAACCTTGCCTTGAGAGGGTTGGCTCCACTGCAAGGGGTAATTTTAATAAATCCTGGAGTTCTTTTCTAACAGATTTTCATTAAGAATTTGGATCATACAAAATATCACTCTTTTGAGTATTGCCAGTCTCATACCGTTATTCAGTTAGGGTGACCCAAGGCCGCACATGCTCTAGGATGGTCAGCTGTCCTCCTGTATGCTTTTTCCCGTCGTGATTTTTCAGCACAGTGTGCATTCTACATTTGAATGATGTGTGATAAATCTAGTGGCAGTTTCTATTTCTCTCCCCTCCGCGTGCCCCCTGACCCCTTGGCTGGACAGAGCGCAGTAATCACCCCATTACCTCTCCGAGCTGTGAGATCATATTGTCCTAACAGGTTCATTTGTTACTATATTTGTACTGTACTCCTTGTTCGATCTATTGCCGCGAATGCTGCGGAGCGCTGCACAGATCAATTCTCTGAATTTATACCCGCTTCAATCACAGCCTCGTTAGACAAGGAATCCAGCTACATTCTCAGCTAGCAGACAGCGTCTGGTTTTTTTTTGGTTCAAATCGGGAAAAAAAATGCTTTCTATCGAATGTGTTTTTCTATAAGTAACCAAATTCACAGAGCTTCAAAATATTACACATCATTTTAAAGGGATTTTACATTTTTTAAAGATAAAAATTTAAAGAAATCAACTTAATTTAAAGAAGAACTCCAAGCATAATTATTCTTAACCCCTTGCCATTGTGCTATCCCTGCACTGCAAGGGTTAAGTGTTCATTTTGGCCTAGGGACGTGTGGTCCCTGCTGCCTCGTTCCCCTCGGCTCCATTGACTTATGCAAGATTGTCAAACTCTGTACACTGTACGCTGTTCTGTATGGTACATACCACTTGCTGTTGTATGTTACACACTGTACATATGGCAATTGCATTAAACATTTAAAGGAGAATTATGAGGCAAGTGATTTTCACTCAGCCTCATAATCTGAGCCGACCTGTGACAATTAAACTGTCACAGGTCGGCTCAGTAAATCGGGAATTGAGTGAACACATACCGTTGCTCGCTCACTTCTCGATCTATCCCTGCAGAGAGAGGTGACTGTCACTCACGGCTCCCTGCAGGGATTCCCCCCCTCCCCTATCCGATCCTCCAGCGCTGACTGGCGGAACGGACGGGGGAGGGGCGGGCACAGTTAGCTTTGCCTCTGGATAGGAAGAGCCAGCTGTCAATCCCGCAGCTCCTGACCGCAGCTCCTGACCGCAGCTACTGACCGCAGCACTTTTTACATTAACCTATACGTAGCCTTTTGCCTGACCACGGTACTCTGTACATTTTATACTCCTGACCACAGCACTCTATATGCTACATTGTAATTATATACTCATGACAAAAATGTTTATTGTCTAAACAGTTGCTAAGTGGCCCCTGACTGTTTTAATGAAATTCTTAATTACGGTATGCTCAAAGCGTGTACATGCTACGTGTGTATATGTTTCCGTTTTTGTATTTCAAGACAAAATTGTTTTGAATAGATTGGGGGATGATCAGAAGTCATATTTGGGTTTTACTGCTCGGTTAGGGAAATATCCCCTCACGTCCTGTCCTACTAACAAGCGTGTCACACAACAGTAAGTGAGTAAAATTTGTAACATGGACTCAGAGATAAAAATCTAAAAGGGGTTCCGACCTTCCCCATCTCTACTAAAATAATGCATTTATATTATTACTATTATTATACAGTATTTATATAGCGCCAACAGTTTGCACAGCGCGGTGCAATACAAGGAAGACATTATAATTACAATTCCAGACAAGATGGTAAGGAGGGCCCTGCCCATGAGGGCTTATAATCTAAGATATGTCTAGCTATGTTGCTGTTGGAGATTTCCCCTCACTTTCCGTCTCCTAAAATGTGATCAGCAGGACAGGAAATGAGCGGAAGTCTCTCTAATGGTGCCCTGGGTAGCACTAGAAACCTAACCATGGTTCTAAGCCGTATCCACTCTAAGAAAGAAAAATCTTTTGGCTGGATATACACTTTAAAATTCATAGTGCTGAGATTTATGTGCATCTATGGACTGTGGCATATGTGTGCTGGCTATACAGGGAAAAAGCTCAAGTTCTATTTAACTATGTCTCTTTAAGCTCCACCCACTAGAAGCACAATTGGGCTACACCCAAAATTCACCAAGGCACAGAACGCATCACTTTTTTTTTTTACCAAAGAGTGTCCATTGGTGCCCAAGGTCTTGCACCATCCTTGCAATGCACCTGTACATTTAGCATTTAATTTCCAAGGACTGGGGGAATCTATAAGTGAAGTAGAAGAGCCCTTTAAATGCTCAGTGCTTTATTGCTACAGGTGAAGGTCGTGATTCAGCACTCACAGTGGCACATTGAACAATGGTCTTTGTTAGTTCTTTGCCGGAGGATGTCAGGCCATTGTCAATTCTGGCATACAGAACACAGATTTGTTTTGGTTCAGGAGTCATTGCCACCTACGGGCTTCAGTAACCGCATTTTTATAAAGCTCATTTAATTAAAGGCATCTAATCCTGCCATGATTCTAAAGACCAAATATATCTAAAAATCTACTCAACTTGAATTAAAGACAGTAAAGAATGAGATTTTGAAGGTGTCCTGTATGCATGCAATGTACAGAACACCTTCAGGTTGCCATATTGCAAGAAATTACATTTGAAATGTTTTTGAAGGCTTTTAGTAGAATCTTGCTATGTATAAAGCCTGAGGACGGGATCTAATGGGTCCTGAGAGCTTGCATCTTTAATAACTTGAATTGGTCAATAAAAGGTACCACTTCAACTACAAACCTTTCGCCTTGAAGGCTATTGAAAATCACGCCAGCTGCTGATTGAAATGCAAATGCATGTAATTACAAAATGGCTCATGTAGTAATTATATACATATTTTTGGTTACAAGTGGAGACTTCCCTTAAGTTGGGCTTGGCCCTGACCGTATGAGGACCCTGCCAATACACAGCCAATAGGAAGCAGCCATGTCACCATTGTCACCAGTGCAAGTGGGCTCTTCCAATTAGTTGGGCTTGGACCTGGCCCTTTTGAGGACCCTACTGATATACAGTCAATTGGAAGCAGCCTAGTCATCGGAAGATATGTAGCCATTTAAAAACAGAACCTCCCACCTTTCAGTGCGGAAGAGAACACTCGAGACCAGGTGTCACATGACCAGGGATTCAGGCAAGTATTTTGGTTAGTAATATATTTGTTAATTTTAAATATAAGTGCAGGATTAGGTAGAAGTGTGATGGGATAGGTTAAAGTGGTACTAAACTCACGAGTTAAACCCTAAACATGTATTCAAGTCCCTTCACTATTAACAAAAATGTATCTTATTTGTGTATCACTCGGCTGTAGATCCTCAAATCATCTCTGAATTGGTGCTAAAACTGTCCTTCCTTCTGGTGGGGCTCTACTTTTGTTCCCCATGGTCCCTGTGTGTGTTGTAAAGTATCCACCGTTCCAAGCTCCCTCCCGGGATGGACTACAATCTCACGTTTAGTTTACCAATTTGTATTGTGTTTGTAGTCCATCGCAGGGCGAGCTTGGAGCGGTGACTACTTTACAACACACACAGAGACCATGGGGAACAGAAGTAGTCACCCTCCAGAAGGAAGGACTGTGTCAGCACCAATTCAGGGATGATTTGAGGATCTACAGCCCAGTGATACACAAATAAGATACATTTTTGTTAATAGTTAAGGTTCTTGAATGCAGTTTTAAGGTTTAACTCCTACATTTCGTGTCACTTTAAGTTTAGGTGGGTGCATTTTTTCTTTTTTGGCACTTACCCAGAAAACGGTATCATATTCACCCCTTCAGTGTTTAAAAATGGTGATGCTCCAGTTAATTATTTTATTAGACATTAAGTCTGGCAAATATTAATAACATAGTCATCGCTAAGACTTACTTTATAACAACCATGTCCAGTATTTTTAGGTGAAAACATGCCGTCATTTTCTATTTCAACAGGACTAATTCCATAACCCTACAATTTGTCATGAATAGGGCTTAATTAGAAGGCAATTATTCATTGCGTATTGATACAAGATAGCATTCATGTACTCACTTTATATAATCGTCTGGACCTATTTAGTTAGTGAATAGGTCTGATTTTCAAGTCCTTTGTATGGACTGTCATAAGGCAAGGTCTAAAAATTGTAGATGATCATACCCAAACTTCTTTTTAACGCATCATGAGTAAATATAGATTCAAACTCAGTTCATGTTTGTAAATTTGGAAGGTGAAAATTATGAAATTTGGAAAGCGGGTCTAAACAGTTTTGTATGTATTTTTTTAAATTTAATATGACCAGGATCAAAAAATACATCTTACTTTTTTTTTAAATATATGATGTTGTATATAAAAAATCCTGCTATTTACACATTACCATTTACAGGTGACTCGGTCCCCTCTTACCTGCTTCTTCTATATGACCTCTCTAGAGTTTCAGTCATAGGCAGATTGTCTGAAAGCCAACAACTACTGCTATGTTACTTAGAAAACCCATTGGGCTGTGGCCATCCTATGTTATAAAACATCAGTTTTCCCATTTTCCCATCAGATTGAGTGTAAGGTTTTGGAGTTACCATCATTCTCTGACCCAATGGTCACCAGGTCAAATAGAGACGAAAATGTGCCTGAGAAGGACACAGACAGTAATAAAAGCCTGATGGAGGCTCTATCCTTTTCTGAACCCTGTCCCCCAAAAAAGTTTGGGCTTTAGATACACTTTAAGCCATATTTCTGCAGTCCCTACACAGCTATTTCTCATACATAAGCAGCACAACTATTTGGTGCAGCGGGTGGGGGAGTAGCAGGACTTTGTTATTATTTTCCTCTTTTCTCCAGTAGCCAAAAGACATGTTTGGTTGTGTTGAGAGTGTGTGTGTAGGAAGAGGGGGGCACTAACCAGCAGCTATGGTGGCTGCAGAAGAGTATAGAACTGTCCCCTCTGCTTCTGCCTAAGGGGATGACAGACTAAGTGGGTTATTCACAAAGCTGCCAAAGGCAGCTGAGTGAATAACCGAGCCAAAGTGAAGTGAGCCAAACGCTGTTCGACTATTCACTTCTGGGTTGTACGGCTGATTTCAGCCGTACATCGGCTGAAATCAGCTGTATATCAGCTGCACTTCGGTCAGCCGAACATGCTCTGAACCGAAGGGCTCAGGCGGCCAAAGAGAGGTGAAGGCTCAGCAGGAGCTACGACTGGATCCTTCGGCTCCTTCGTGAATAACCCCCTAAGAGTTTTCCCTTACACTGTAGCTGTTTTCTCCTCAGTCTACTCTCCGTCAACTTGCTTTACTATGCACCCTGTCAGGGCTCGGAGAGCAGTCTGAGGCAAATAGGTTCTGGCAGTAGATTAGAGAGCACTGCAGTATCTCTATGAGGTATAGGGTACAGTCCTGGCATCGTACAGATGCCAGGATTGGAGCCAGGTGCTGCGGTAATATACATCCAGACACATATGCAGCATTTATATGAAAGAAGATGGCGGACTTAGAAAAAGAGAAAACATTGCATCATCGGGGATAGAATGGATGCTGGAAACTCAGACCTCACATCGCTGGTGGAGAGCACACCCAGAAGTAAGTCTGTAAGATTGTGGCAGTATGTTGTGCATACTTTCACATTTTGACAAATGCTGGCTATCCTTCCGCTGTAACAATTGAAGTAGAAAAAGAAATCCAGGTTTTCTCAGCAGATTCCCTTTAACATTACGATTAAGTTTTTATTGACAACCCCATCACTAACGACAAGCAAAGTCATACAGAAAGGCTCCATTGCTCATGATTGCAGTATATCACTAGGGGATTTTTATGCCATAACTCACTTCTAATTTTTGTAATTTGAATGTCTGTCGTTGCTTATTGTCGTGAATTGATAACACAATACCTCCAGCAGCTGTTACCGATTCATTAGTTAAATTCTCAGAGGGGGAAAGAGAAGATAATTATTTCTGTTAATCACCTGCAATGTATTGCTGTCATCTGAGCTGGGAAGCATACAAACATGCACAAGGTTTGAGATTTCGCATTAAAGGTTTGGTATTTTTACATTCCTGGCAATTGTTCCTAAGGTACTTTAAGTCTCAAGCTCTGTAGATGATCAGCACATACCCCAAACCCTTTCCTCTTACAGGTGAACACAAAAAAATACCATGGAAATACATACAGTGAATGAAACCTACTCAGCAAAGGCTTTTGTTTTTCTATTACAAGAACTTTATTGATTGTAAGGCATAGAAAGTTTACACCGTAAAGTTCTGCAACAGGAAATTTGAATAGGTTATTACATCAATACAGGACAAATATTCACAATACATGGTGCAAAGGGTCAACTTGGGGTAAAGGGTAGTTGAGGGAGAATGTGATAAGAGATGCAGGGTGATGGTTGTTGGTCAGAATAAGTTCTGGATTAATGGTGGTTAATGTGAAGGCGATGATAGCTTTTTTAAGGAAGGCGTTTGTGAAGTATGGAAAGTGAATTTTGCAGGATAGGACTGTTTTGGTGACGGTGGGGTGTAGGGGTAGTGGGAAAGCAGCAATTGGAGATGGCAGTGTAGCAGGAACATCTGCGGGAGAATTAAGAAGGGAAAGGAAGGGACGAGAAAAGACAGGAGGAAGGGTAGAACAGAGGAACAATAAAGGTGGAGGAAAAAGAAAAAAAAAAGGGGAGGGGGGGTGGATGCATGAGAGCCCAGGGCTAGATGTGCTGGAGTGTAATACCATCTATAAGAACTTTCAAGGACCAATGCCGTTCGGAAGCTTTTTGAGGTTGTGACTCAGATTTCTTGCAGTCTTCAAGCTGCAAGGTCAGTCCCAGTTCCATCCTCCATTTGATTTGGTTCTTTGCTGCCCTAGGTGTCCTAGAAGTTGTGATATGATGCATATTTTAGGGACATAAGCCAAGGGGAATGTGGGTCAATAGGGCATTGTTGTTCAAAAGCAGTGCTGAGAAATGGGGATGAAAGTGTTTTCTCAATGGAATTTTGTGAGAATCACGTAGTTGTTGGAAGGATTTAATTTGCATGAGTGTTTGCTTTGAATGTATAAGTTAAAGGCGTACATAGTTCACCAACTCAATTGGGTATGGTTCTCAAGTCCCTGGGGAAATAAGGGGACAATGCGTTATGCCCAATAATGGTAGGGGAATAAAAGCAGTCTTCCTGAATATTCTAAGCTGCCCCAGACTGACAAGAAATGAGTAAGGATGGAATTAAGTTTGGATGGACATATAGGTGGGACAGCCACAGTAGGGTAGATATAGGGAGCAATTGGCATTCTATTAGGTCCATGGTTGTCCAAAGTGGTAGTTCCTGTGTAGCATGCAGGAGAGCCAAATGGTCTATATTGGCAGCCAGGTAGTAAGAGTGAAGGTTCAGTCTTCCAATTATTTAAAATGGAAAAAGACTAGGTCTAGATTTACCCTCTAGAGTTGTAAGACTTTACGTTGAAGACTGCTGATTATATATCTAGGGACAGAGACTGGCAGGACTTTAAAAACATACAGAAGTTTGTGTAGGCATTTCATTTCTATGGACTGAATCATGCTGATCCACAAGATGTGGTAGTGTTGCAAAGTGTCTAAGAGTTTATTCAATTCTTTTAATAATGGGGGTATGTTAACCCAACATAGAGATTCATATATTGGAATAAGTGTAATTCCCAGATATTTAGTCCGTGTGAACGGATAAGTTTGTTGTAAGGTTTCCTTGGTGTGAATATGTCAAATAGTGTTAATTGTCTAAGTATTTGTTTTGGTTCACAGGCTTTTGTTTTTCATCCTGTCACTGCTGGAGTACTGAAGACCATCCACTGTGTATAATCCTCAAACCGTTTGTAACCTGGTGTTCTGGAAACACCTAATCCCAAATTTGTGGTTCTGTAGGCCAGGGATTTTCGACTCTGCCAAAGGCTCTCGTCAATCTTATTATCCATTCACCTGACTATTTAAAAATAAATTATTCACACTTCAGCTGCATGCCTGCTACAATGGGGAAAAAACCTGCACAAAAGCTTGCACTTACATTATACTTTTTGCTTAAGCTTGCATTCAAGGACAAGGTCTGCGAATAAAACCTTGGCGGTTATAGAAAAAGTTCAAATTTTGGAACATTGCAATTGTAAATGGGAAAAAAAGAGTGAATATTTTCTTTGATAAGGGCAAACAATAGTAGAAGCATAAATATCTACTAAGGACATTCAACATACTGGACCCTGTCACCCCATTTGAAGGTGTTTTTATCTAATATCTGCAGAAAAGATCTCCATATGTGCCATCCAATGGAAAATACTCAACGTATTACAACCTCCTTTTATTCGATGACATGCCAACAATTGTTAGAGCCCTTCAAATGCATTACTTTGCGCTTCAGCTCCACAAGCTTTTCGACTCTACCCGCTAGACACTTAGAAGAAGCTGCCTCTTACTTTAAGGGCTTGGCATTGCTGATCCTCACATTACTGTTCTTATATAGCTGTGGGAAGCCACACAGTTGTCCAGAGACCAGGGCTGCAACCAGATCAAGCAAGGTTTTCACATAGATCTCTCGACTGGACTGTAGCTTCTTGCTGAGAGATAGCGTGCTGTGCAAACTCCTTTTCTGTAGTGCAAGGGTTACATTTAACCCTCAGTAAAAAAATTCAAAAAAAGAATGTGTGACACTTGCATTACTGAGGAGGGAAGCCAGGTTTCAGCTCCTGCGGTGAGAAGAGGATCCACAGGAGATCTGTAATTTAATTGGAGATGCCGGTGCCACCCAGCATAGTTATAATCCAGTTTGTAAACTGGTACATAAGTCAGTCACAGTGTCAGTCACAATGTGATGTCCAGCTAAGTCAGTCACAATGTGATGTCCAGCTAAGTCAGTCACAATGTGATGTCCAGCTAAGTCAGTCACAATGTGATGTCCAGCTAAATCAGTCACGGTGTGATGTCCAGCTAAGTCAGTCACATTCTGATGTCCAGCTAAGTCAGTCACAGTGTGATGTCCAGCTAAGTCAGTCACGGTGTGATGTCCAGCTAAGTCAGTCACAGTGTGATGTCCAGCTAAGTCAGTCACGGTGTGATGTCCAGCTAAGTCAGTCACAGTGTGATGTCCAGCTAAGTCAGTCACGGTGTGATGTCCAGCTAAGTCAGTCACGGTGTGATGTCCAGCTAAGTCAGTCACAACGTGATATCCAGCTAAGTCAGTCACAATGTGATGTCCAGCTAAGTCAGTCACAATGTGATGTCCAGCTGAGTTAGTCACAATGTGATGTCCAGCTAAGTCAGTCACAGTGTGATGACCAGCTGAGTTAGTCACAGTGTGGTGTTCAGCTTCTGGAATGTTTACAAAGTTGGCATTACTACAGTGTAGTCAGATACTCTGTGTCTTTGCTTAAACCACCAAAGTGAAAGAAAGTATTTTTCTAATTAGGCTTATTAATGGATCTATAGATGATAGCACTGGCCATTGACGGTCACAGTCATGTGCTTGTGATTGTGCACCTCAATGACCGAATGATGATTAAATTGCTACCGTTGCAAAACATACTGTACTATAATCACCATTTTAATCCCTTCCTGCCTTGATAACTCATATATGCATAACTCATATATGCATCATTTCAAAAGTGGGCTTCCTTCCTTCCGTGGCATGGCATATATTTGTGCTGGGAGCATGCTAGATCGCTTGCCCCAGCACAGACACTGATCTGTCACTAACAGCTCCTGATCTTGGACTTATGATCTACATGTAGTACTGGATCCTAAAGTGCTACATGAATACAAGCATTTCCTGGCATCACTCAGTGTGATAGTGGCTGGGAAAATGTATAGTCTCTCACCATGGGCCTAAATGTGTTATTCGCTCATCCTTCGATAGATCCAGGCCAGGTCACTATCTGCAAGGAGTTTGCATGTTCTCTCTGTGCTTGCATGGGTTTGCTCTGGGTACTCCAGTTACCTCCTACACCCCAAAGATATGGTGGAATGTTTATTGGCTCTGGTCTAAATTGTCCCTATATGTATGTATGTATGTGAGATAGGGACCTTAGATTGTAAGCCTTGAGGGCAGGGACTAATGTGAATGTAAAAGCTCTGTGTAAATTGCCGGCACTATATTAAAACCTGCAATAAATAAAAATAAAATAGAGGAGCACTGTGGTACTTGAAATGTTGAATCCTTCAACTTCCTCAGTTCCTAGAGAGCTGATGTCATAATGGTGATTGATTGCATTAATTGGCTTGTCATAAAATGAGGAGCGAGAGCTGTAAATCATGTCTCAAAGCTGAGTTTATTACATCAGACACGTTCTGGCTGCAGCCATTTTACCGAGGAGTGAAAGTTTTCACAGCTCCCAGTTCACTGAGATAGGGAGAATGGGTGTATTGTGCACCAAAAATTTTGGCAAGAACGAAACATCTTTATATTGATTAATATGGTCCCTTTTTAGGCATGATGTATATTTTTACCATGTTGATGGAGAGGTATTTCACACCGTGCAGGATTGTTGTTGAGGAGAACCAGTCACAACTGCACTTATGCAAAGAGTCCTAATGAGAATCCATAATGGTTTTTGAAGTATTTTCTAATTTTAATATTCATAAACGTATCAGCTAGCATTTCATATAATTTGTATTGATTGTATAATATATTCATTTTGCAAATTATATGTAAGCCCAATCAATAAATATAGCATTATTTGTTAATGTAATTTTAAAATTAATTTTCAGTCCTTTTAAAGTAGAATTCTGGGCAAAAGAATGCCTTACCCTGTGGGCTACCCTCGCACTGCAAGGGTTAAGCGCTCATTTTGGTCTAGGTGCAAAAATACCAATGTTATACTCACCTGCACCTCAGACCCAGGTGGCTGTTACAGGGCTCCTTTCAGCCTTTCTCCTCCACTTTAGCTTAGATATGTCCCTTAGCATCCTCATGTCCTTTACATGTATACACGTGATGACTCAGGGAGCTTAGACCGCTGGAGCGGAGGGGGAGAGAGGCTGGAAGGACCGGTCTAAGAGCAAGCCGGCTCTGAGGTTTAATTCAGCTAAATTCATTCCAAGTGCAAACAGAAATGGTGCAAAGTCAGTTAATTTCTTTTAGAAAGCTGCCACGGCTGAATAGTAAACTCTGTGCCCTGCCCTTGTGCTGCAGGAAAGGAGTCTTGCTGTCTTTGAGGACACAGCGGTTTTATGGCAGACGTTCAAAATGCTCCCTAATGAGTCAGAGCTGGATCTCTTTAATCAGCAGGGAGCATGAGATTTTCTGATTGTAGAGCTATGGCTTTAAGGCAATATTTCAGACCTCTGCAGAGAGACCCCTGATTCCTCACAGAGTGTAAGACTCCTTCTCTACAACATGCTGGCAGGGGAGAGACTTTTCTACTCAGGAGTTCTGCGTCCTGTACTCCAAGCTACTACTGCCTTTTGCTGAATGTCTGTGAATTAAGGAAGGGCATGTGATGGCTGACAGCAGGGGTGTTTCTATACTATTCACCATCTTGGGCTGGGGAGGTGGGTGGGTGTTATTTGGGTCAGTGGATGCTTGGGTGGGGGGTGCTAGTGCTAACTTAGGGTCCGGCCCTTTTCAGCATCTCGCCCAGTTCACTGACATCACTGGTTACCAGAAGCCAGCCATAGCATGCTGCCCAACTGGCAACCAGTGACATCAGTGAGTTGGGGGGAGATTCCGACCAGAGCTTCACAGCTTGCTAAGAGCTCTTAGCAACTTGGGACACTCTGGCCAGCACGGGGGAAGGCAGGCATACCTGTCCCCCCACTTGAACCAGTGAGATGCCACCTGAGGCTGTCTCATTATAGGGATGACCCTGGCTGACAGTAATGATAGGAAAATGAAGGAGCAGCAACTCACTGATAGAAAACCAGCACTGCTCATTCTGCCTTCTCCTCCAGCCTGCGTCTTCCCGTTCAGCACTTGTGCATGCAGCACACCTGGTTGGTTGCTATTTCTGCACATGCCTTTCCCAGACAAAATGCTGCTGTACAGGGTATGATAGGAGTCCAATATATAAAAAAAAAAGATTCAGGTACTTATGTTAGCTGAAAACGCTACATTAAAAACCCAACTACAGCTAAAAGAGTCAGCTCCCATAAACTTAAAATAGGCAAAGCAGCTCTCACTACAATACCTGACCTACCTCTGGTGCTGCTGCATGCCACTAGATTATGTGCTTTTCTGGGATGAATGACACCCAGGGAGCTCAGGGTGTCAAGGACCCACCTCCTGGGTGCACATCATCAGGTCTACCCAGGGGCGTCCCTAGACGTCTTGGCACCTGAGGCCAAAGGGGGGTGCTTGTGATGCACTTTCTGGGGGTAAGGGATCTTGTTGCTCTTTGTGCAGGTTACAGGGGGGAGCAGAGGCTGGCTTGTGCTGCATGGTGTCCTGCCCAGCTCACTGATGTAATTGGTTTACAGGAGCTGGCCGGGAAGCTCTTAGAACTTTGGATGCTTTAGCCGGGAATGGGGCACATGACCCAATGAGATGCCACCCCAGGCCGCCTCATTATAGCGTTTGGCTCTGGGTCTACCTGGACACTACAGAGAGCGGCAAGCAAGTCATGACAAGGCACCATTCTCTACAGCATTCAGGGCATGCCTCCCCCACTGCCAAGGATGAGGAAAGAAGAGGAAGAGGTCACATGATAATTCATGGTGTGGGACAGTTATGGGGGAAATTGGGAAAGGGAAAATGGTGTTGGGCTTTAATTCTTTTTAAAAGGCACGCACAACTTTATCTTTTGTTATATCTGCCTGGAGTTCAGCTTTATCTCCCCGTAGATCTGGGACGCTGAATCAAACCTCGTTCTCTAATTTGTATTGTCTCTGCATGGCTGCATTTGCCAATTTTTATCAGATATAATATTTGTGCTAATAAATTCCCCCACTGCCAGGGCGCGTAATGGAGGCGAGCAGCGACGCTGCATAAAAGATATCATTATCTGCTTGCAGGTAACAGCTTATTATTATGCATTATTTCGAAAAAGGTTTCCTCCGGACTGACCTTAATACTTGTACTTTGCAAAATAATAACCCGCAAGACAAAGAACAGGCGTGAACCCCCACGGCCGGCGCCGGTGATGATTTCTTCCGCAATTAGAGGAAAATTTGAAAGTCACTACAGATAAACAGGCAGGTAATCAGCGTCTACAAATGAATTCTTAAATCGTCAACTGTTTCGAATGCGGCGTTACATCGCCGGAATATTGTTACAATTGGACTTCGGAGGGTGGTTTCAAATCTACGGAACGTTACATAAGCCTCAGTGATACTTTAATGAAAGATGCGCAAGTTACTTTAAAGGAAACAAGTACTGAAAGAAATGCGTAGGCTTCCATTGGGTGAGCTCTTCTGTTGAAGTTGGCTGGCTGTCTCAATGAGTCAACGGCTTTAAAGCTGAACTCCTGACAAACAGCTAAACACACAGATGAAATACATACAGACAGTCCGCGGGTTACGAACAAGATAGGGTCTGTAGGCTTCTTCTTAAGTTGAATTTGTATGTAAGTTGGAACAGGTACATTTTTTAAGTGTAACTCCAGCCAAAAATCTTTTTTATAGTTTTGGATAGCGCAGGGAATGGTAACCCCCTGAAACGTTTGCTTTCAGATGTTTGTACAACTTCCTGTAATGGACAGTCCCAGACCCGGAAGAAGAGGCAGGCACTCCTTGTCTGCACGTCTTACAACTTCCTGTAATGTCCTGGAGGTACAGTACTACGAACCAGACCCACTCCTCGTCTAACAACTTATTGTGATGTACAGGAGGTACAGTACTACGAACCAGACCCACTCCTTGTTTGCACGTCTTACAACTTCCTGTGATGTACAGGAGATACAGTACTACGAACCAGACACACTCCTCATCTGCACGTCACACAACTTCCTGTAATGTACAGAAGGTACAGTACTATATACATCAGCACGAGCATGGTAGCATTACAACTAGTGGAACAGCCTGGGACCTCCGTTTGTAACTATGACCAGGGCCGGATTTACTATCTCTGCTGCCCCAAGGATAGGTTCCTCAATGCGTCCCCCTACTCACCAAGCCCCCCCCCCCCCATGGAGAATGGCAGACCTGCAGGATGCATGCAAGTGATCTTGGCGACATCGCCAGGATGGACCATATCTAGTGTGTGCTAGTACGCTGTGTGTGTCTCTTAGAAATAAAGGTCAGCAATGGTAGACGCCATACATTCCCAATGCAGGTTTCCTTTAAGGTAAAGTTTTACGGTTCAGAGGTGTTAAGCCCATCTCTGGACATTTATGAAAACCCACCTCCCACCTTTTACCTATTAACAGGTGAGTATAATAGTAACATAGTATGTAAGGTTGAATAATAATGTAATGGGAATTTTATTTTTCCTTTTTTATTGTTCAGGCAGCAATTAGTTAGAGGTAGTGATGAGCAAATTTAGATAAGTTACGTTCTCTGGACATTTGCCAAACCCAGTCGCAAATCCACAAACCCTGACCATAGCGTCCAAACTCCATTGACGTCTGAGGGAGCTGAATTTTGTTATTTTTCTGGCCTTTTTCAAGAACAGTTTGCAAGCTTTTGTTCAAAAAAGGGAATGATTTGCTGGTCACTGCCACGGGGGACATGTACAAATAAAAAATAAAAAAAAGACAGGGTCTGGTATGGATTTTGAGGACCACAAGTTCCATACCAGACCTTTATACAAGGATGCAGCCAGCAAATGGAGGGGCAGCGGGTTCCAATCATACCATGCCACATGGCCTTATTATTGGAAGGGTATTTTGTAAGTAAGGTGGCAAAGCTCATGTTGATGTAGTCAAGGGCCTCATCCCCTCTGGTCTAATGGATCTGGGTGTCTTCAGGGAGGACTGAATCTGGAAGCCCCCTTCAGAATAAAAGTGCCCCCAGAAAATCAGCCCTCCTTCCTACAACAATGTAAATAAAACACATCAATATTAAATTTTAAAAAACAACAGATACCATGCAAAAAGTTAATTATTATTGATTTTTTTGTTTGTTTTTTGCCTGGGATACCCCTCAAAATCCATACCAGACACTACAGGCCCACATGCCATTTTCTACACATTTTTGACCCTGATGTAGTCCAATGGATAAGGGCCTGGTACGGATTTTGAGGGGGCCTTGTATTTTTTTTGTTTGTTTTGCAGTGGTAAATGTCCCTCGTGGCAATGCCCAGTCATCTATGCCCTTTTTTAACAAAAGCATGCTGATTGATCTTGAAAAGGGCTGGAAAAAATAACAAGATTCCTTACTCTCTAGACCCTTGGTTCTCAACTGGTGGGTCGTGATCCAAAAGTGGGTCGCGACCCCGTGTTCAGTGGGTCACCACATGCTTTCCACTTTTTTAGGTGAGAGGCTCCTCTGCCTCCACCTAGCGCAGCACTGTCAGTTCTGGCGCCATGCAGACATTCAAAATATGCTGCCCGGTGCCGAGTCTCAGCTTGAGTAGGGATGGAATGGGGGCTATAGCCGCAAGGGAGCTTCAGCCATACGTGCAGTGCTTACAGCTCCCTCACATGTCCTGTAGAGGTGCCTGGACCGGAGTGATGTCACATTCTGGCTCCCAGCACCTCTACAGCAGACGCAAGGGAGCTGTACAAGCAATGCACGTATCAATGGAGCACCGTTACAGCTCAGCTCACACTGGACCCCAGGCAGAGCATCCCCTCCAGTTCTCATAAGGTAGGGAGACTGGATGGACCTAAAAAAAAAAAAGTGTGTATGTGTATGCGAGAATATGTGAGATTGTGCCTGTGTATGTATGTCAGTGTTTTTGAGGGCCCATTCACACCATTACAGTGCGTTAAACTGTACCACGCAATCGCACCTACCGTGCATTCTGGTGTAGGAGGTGTGTTGCGTTGCCATTCATTTGAATGGTACCCCAAATGCACCTCTCACCCACAGTTCGTACGCCCGCACCGGAACGTGCGGTACCCTAATGCCATGCAATCTATTTCAGTGCGACTTGGGTCATGACCTAATCACCAAGGCAAATGTGGGTCCTGAGGTTACACAGTTTGAGAACCATTGGTCTAGACTAAATGAACATTTAACCCATGCTATGATTGGGGGCAGGGGGTGAGGGAAGGGCAAACTACTTCCATTTTATTGTTGGAGCTCTACTTAAAATTAAAAACAGTAAAAGTGATGTGCACAGAAACCAATGCCTGCAAATGAGCTGCTCCTCATTATCTATTGTGCTGTTTTGTTTAGAATCTGGATTAAATTAATTAACTTTTCCTCCGAATTGGCAATGTGTGATCGAGAATACCCAAAATAACCATTTAGACTGGAGTGATATGAAAAATACAAAAAGAAAAGATGGTCATTGTGCCAGCTAGATTATCTCCCCAGAAATGCTAACAGCACGAGACTCATTTTCATGCATAAAAAGCCGCCGAATCTTCTGAACACATTGGGCTTAATGCTGTGAAGAGCAAACAGCCTGAAATTGAGAAACTTTGGGGAATTCGGGAAAGTTTGAAGCATCAAAGCTGTGAGTTAAGTATAAAAGCCACTCAAGGAGAGTTTACAGATGGCAGCTGCTGTTTTTAGAATTTCAAGCAAAGGGGTTTCCAGGACCAGTCTTGAAGGAAACCTACAATACAGTGAGGGAGAAAGACACAAGAGCTGTACCATAAAGATCAGTCTTCTCTTTTTTCCCTATCTATCTCCTTTCCGCCTCTCCATTCTCTGTGGGGGTCATCTACTGAAGCAATCATTTTCAAAGAGTAGGTGTGTTTACTTCAGACATCCAGCCATGTGCAGAAGAGATTCCTCGTTTTCCTTCCCTGCATATAAGTGTTGAACTGCATATACATAGTATAGTTACATAGTATTTGAGGTTGAATAAAGACATTAGTCCATCAAGTCCAACCTATTAGGATCTCATTCTAGGAGTACCTGTACCCTGTATATTACGGTCCCTTAAGAAATCGTCCAAAAGTTTCTTGAACAATTCCACATTCTTTGCTGAAATCACTGTCTGTGGCAGTGAGTTCCAGACCCTAACTGATCTTACTGTGAAGAACCCCCTTCGCCCCTTGTGCTGGAATTTTTTTTCCACCAATTTTAGGTGGTGGCCTCTAGTTTTTGTAATGGAGTTAATAATGGAGTTAATGTTAGAAGACTTATTTCCAAGGTCCTGTAACCAGGTGAGCTGCACCCCGGAGGGCGCCCACGGCAGCGGCGGAGGCACCCCACAGACCGACGGGGAACGCACGTACGGAGGAATGGCGGAAACCACAAATCGAAGAACACTGCAGATTGTGGATTTTACGTGGGACTGAAACTTACAGGGTTATTCACAAAAGGGCGAAGAGCCTGGAGAAGGCAGGAGAAGTGACCAATCCAGGACAAAATAGCCGATTAGGAAACATTCTCCAATTCAGCTCACTTTCCAGTTCAGGTATGTTATCCCTAGATTGTTCACCTCTCCTGCCCTCTCCAAACTACCCACCCCCCCCGCGAACAACTGTGATTTTTGAAGTGGACTTTTAGTGATTCACTGTGCGGATGTTTCTACTATTAAGTGGTTGTTTTGCAATATGCATTAATCGGAATATAGTGCAGCACAGAATCAATAGGAAGTTTTGTTATTTAGTTATACACTAATTTAGTGCTGCCTTCAAGGTTTAAATATTGGTGCAAAGCATTTATATCTATCTATATATATATATTTTTTGTAATCAAATGAAGTCTGGTGAGGTGTATGGCACTTTAAGGAATGATGTACCATCTTTAATATTGACACTTTCATTTATGCCAGGAAGTAAAGCTCTCGCTATAGTTCCAGCTTGCCGCGACTCTCAAACATAGACGCAGGGGAAAATTTATGAAAACTAGAGCAGACAGTTTTCTAATGGCAGCCAATCAGCTTCTCTCTTCAGTTTGCTCAGTTATATGAATAAACTATCTCCATTATGTCTTTTCTCCTCTCCCCTTTCCTTCTTTTCTTTTCTCTCCTCTCGTACCCTTCCCTCTATTCTTCATCTTCCCTAATTTCCTCCCCCTCTGTTCTCTTCTCCCCTCACCTCTCTTCTGTACTCCTCTTCCCTCACCTCTCTTCTGTTCTCCTCTTCCCTCACCTCTCTTCTGTACTCCTCTTCCCTCACCTCTCTTCTGCTCTTCTCTATTCCCTCCTCCCCTCATTTCTACCCCTTTCCCTCTCCCCATCTAACCTGTCCACTCTTCTCTTACCTCTTCTCCCCTTCTCCTACTGTCTCTTCCCTCTTTTTTCCTCATCTCACCACTCTTCTCTTACCTCTTCTCCCCTTCTCCTTCTGTCTCTTCCCCCTGTTTTCCTCATCTCACCAGTCCCCTCTACCCCCCACTCTCCCTCCTCTCTTCTCCTCCCCCCTCTTTTCTTCTTTGTTCTCCTCTCCCTATTATGCTCCACCTACTTGCTCTTCTCTTCTCCCTTCTTTTCTCATCACCTCTTCCCCCATCTCTTTTTTTTTTCTCTTCTCTCCTCTCTATACGGTTCTCTTTTTCCTCCTCCCCCTTCTCTCTTCCACTCTCAGGCCCGGATTTCCCACAAGGCCACCGAGGCCCGGCCTCGGGGCGGCAGAGCGCAGAGGGGCAGACTCTCCCCTCTTTTCTTCCATATTCTCCTCTCCACCCTCTTCTATTTGCTCCTTTCTCTTCATCTCTCCCCTTTTCTCCCTTCTCTTCTCCCCTCCCCTCTTTATTCTTTGCCTCTTTCTTTTTTTCCCCTCTACTTTCTCTTTACTGTCTTGTCTTTCCTCTTTCCTCTTTTCCTCGACCCTCTCTTTTCTTTGCTTTTTTTCCTTCCCCTCTTCTCTCACCACCCCTCCCCCCCACCCCTTCTCTTCTCCCTTCTCTTCTCTGATGTCACCACACCCCTTTATTCCTTGCCTCTTTCTTTTTTTTATTTTCTCCCCTCTCTTTACCATCTTCCCTTTCTTTTTCCCCTTTCCTCTTCCCTCTTTTTTCTCTGTTCTCCTCTCCCCTCTATTTTTCTTGCTCTTCTCTAATCACCTCTTCTCTCCTCCTTCTAGACATGTGGGATTTGTTTGGGAAAAAATTGTTGTTTGGACAAATGTTCGTTATTCGGAGATTCGGACGCATCCGAATTTTCGAATAACAGAAATGACAAATGAAAACAAATCCGAATATCCGAAAACAAAATTTCGGAACAAATTTGTTAGCAGTAGCCTGTCCGAATTTTCGTTTTGTGGACAAATTTTTGTTGCAGCAAAGTGACATTTACATTTTTTTTTTTTAATGTCACTTTGCTGCAACAAAACAAACACGAAACGGAAAATTCGTACAGACTACCACTAACAAATCTAACCGAATCCTAATCCCGAAACTAATTGACTTTCGGACCCGAATTCCAAAAAACGAAATAACGCGGAATCCAAATCGCAAAACGAAACTAAACAAATGTTTTGCCGGTGCACATGTCTACCTCCTTCCCCTCTTCTTTCCTCTCCTCTCCACTCTCTTCTTTTCTCCCTTTCTTCTCCTCTATCCTCCCCTCTTCTCTCCTATATTATCCTCTCCCTTCCCTTATCTTCTCCCCTCCCCTCTTTTTTTATCTTCTCTTCCTTCTCTTCTTTCCTCTCTCCTCCTCTCCCTTTCCTCTTCTTTCCTCACCTCTCCCCTCTATTCTTTCCTCTCTTTCTTATTCCCTCTCTTCTCTATCATCCCCTCTTTTCTATTCTCTTCTCCCTACCCTTATCTTTCTACTCCCCTCTTTTTTCATCTCCTCTTCCTTCTCTTCTTTCCTCTCCTCTCTCCTTTCCACACTGAGGGAGAATCCTAGCTGCTCCCCACGCTCCAGCAAAGCTCAGAGAGGACATGCAGGTGCCTCATTTGTCATCCATTTCTAATGAGACCTCTGCCCATTTTTACTCAACCTAAGTCATGAAAATTCCAGTCCTGTAAAAAACTTTTCATCTCTGCGTGTGCAATTTTTTTTTAAACACGCGCTTCAATAAAAGTGTGAAGACAGATGTAAGATTAAAAAAAGGGAAATGCAGACTGTGCAGAAATGCAGCATAAATCATCATTTTATCAGTTGATGGAATGTGATAAATTCCTGTAAACATTTCACTTTTTAGAAGTATAACCCTCAGACGGAGCCACGAGCATCAAACTTCCCTATGCCAAGAAAGTGTAACAATGGTTGAATATTGCCACCGACGCTGACTCCACTGTGTCTGGAGAACAAAGTGCAGGGAGCACAGAGGCTGCGGGGAATTTCTACTATCTGATCGGAGTTCTAGATGCTTCCAGAGGAAGAAGTCCTTCTGGCAAATTCCAGAATTGGCAGACACAGCTGAGTCCGGCTTACGTACATTGGCCGTATTCAAAAGTACCTATAATTATACACAAACCTCCTGCACTAAATGTATATACCCTATCTATCTATCTATCTATCTATCTATCTATCTATCTATCTATCTATCCATCTATCTATCTATCTATCTATCTATCTATCTATATCTATCTATCATTATCTATCTATCTATCTATCATTATCTATCTATCTATCTATCTATCTATCTATCTATCTATCTATCTATCTATCTATCATTATCTATCTATCTATCATTATCTATCTATCTATCTATCTATCTATCTATCTATCTATCTATCTATCTTTCAATGTATATCTCTCTATCTATCTATCTATCTATCTATCTATCTATCTATCTATCTATCTATCTATCTATCTATCATTATCTATCTATCTTTCAATTTATCTCTCTCTTTCTCTATCTATCTATCATTATCTATCTATCTATCTATATTTCAATGTATCTCTCTCTATCTATCTATCATTATCTATCTATCTATCTATCTATTTATCATTATCTATCTATCTATCTATCTATCTATCTATCTATCTATCTATCTATCTATCATTATCTATATATCTATCTATATATCTATCTATCTATCTATCTATCTATCTATCTATCTATCTATCT
>NW_017306416.1:1952483-1953185 GCF_000935625.1 Nanorana parkeri
TCTATCTATCTATCTATCTATCTATCTATCTATCTATCTATCTATCTATCTATCTATCTATCTATCATCTATCTTTCAATGTATCTCTCTATATCTATCTATCTATCTATCATAATTTGTACGATGGGTGAATAGTGCCACATTTTGTATTCTGATTTCTTCATAAAAGGGAGAAATATGGGAGCTGCCACTAGGAGTTTGCCTCGGATCAAACATGTTCACATCAGTTATCTAAAATAGCAGAGCAATCAAAATACCCGCCCTGGAGAATGTTCCTTAGAAAACAAGTCTGCAATGGTAAAGTTACTTTAAAGTGAACCTGAGGCCATTGGCATTGAAGTATTTACATACTCTTAAGGAGCAATAGATAAGCTTCCCTTGCAGGCTCCCATGGAGTCACTCTTGTGTGTGCTAGTAAGCTGTGTGTGTGTTCAGAAACACACAGGCAAGCCACTCCCTTCTCCAAGCTAGTAGATGGAGACTGATCTGTCCCTTGTGAACTCGTACTGGACAGGAAGTTCAGGGAAGGAGAGCTGAGAGAGTTGGAGCTGTTTAGAAACATGATGTGCTTGAACAAAAATGAAAAGTAAAAAAGGTGAGAGAGAGGAGAGAGAGAGGGGGAGAGGGAGGAGAGAGAGGAGAGGGAGAGTAGAGAGAGAGTCGAGGGAGAGGAGAGAGGGAGGGGGAGAGGGAGGAGAGAGT
>NW_017306416.1:1953254-1953759 GCF_000935625.1 Nanorana parkeri
CATCCAGAGGAAGGCAGTAAACCACAATATATTCTGGATACGTTGTATTAACGCGGATTAAATTCACATTTATTATCTGAGCTTGGCATCCTGTACGCATCTCAAAATCTCCTTTTCAGTTGAGACTTTACCTGTCTCCTATATTCTACATGTGATACACAAATGAATCTTGCACTAAAACGTCTGTAAAATAAGTTATAACCAGAGGCATTTTTCTTCTGCTTTTAGTGATATTTGGTTCTGATATCAATGGCATAAACATGATAACATAATTATTAATATATTACATGGAGCGCAATAAAAAAAAATGGAGCCTTTGGCGAGCGCGGTCTGGGAATATATTCAGCACAATAGCAGTGGAACAGCTGCAGACCGATAACTGCCAGGTAACTTGGAATGATGCAGCGCCACTTTATCTTCTAGGCTAAGGTAAAAATAAGAGCGCCTGAGAGGACGGCGTCTGAACACCGGAGCGTATTGTCACTTTTTAAGTAATGGCTTTCTG
>NW_017306416.1:1953781-1975953 GCF_000935625.1 Nanorana parkeri
CACCTTTAAATGTATGTTTTTGAAATGCAAGCAGGGTAAGTACCTTAATTTTACATACAGTAGTATTAGCCCATTGGTGGGCAAACTCTAGTCCCCCAGCTGTGGTGAAACCAGTGGCGTCACAAGGGGGGTGCGGGGGGTGCGGACACCACACAATTAGATGGCCGTGCATGTACGATGACGTCATTATGCACGCGCATTCGCGATGACGGGGTGTCACCCGATCTCCGCTCCGGGTGACACCCGGCCTCAGGACGCCCCTGGGTGAAACGACCAATCCCATAGGGCATCTGTCTCTGGGAGTCATGCCTGTGGCTGTGAGAATTGTTCAAGTCCTCATGGGATTTGCAGTTCCATAACAGCTGGAGGGCCGGAGTTTGCCCATCCCTGTATTAGCCCTTTTGCATTCCTGCAGAGCTCAGACTGGGAGAGGTAGAAGCAGCCCAGGGAGCCAATCAGCGGTGCTCATGCGCTAACAAGGAGCATGCCGATAGGAGAAGAGAACAGAGTGATAGATAAACATACTTCCAGTATGCTGCTTCTCCTTTTACTGTCCAATTAGAGGTGGTGGGAGGGACTAGATCTGTAAGTGTTACTTAAAGGTGCAACTCCATTTTAATAATATAAAAATAAATTAAATCTTAAAAAAATGAATATAGTGTAGCCCTGTTGTGGTACTAGCTCCTTTAAGAGAAAAGATGTTGCAGCTGCAGGTGGAGCCAGAGAGCACAGTTTGTGGGGATTGTAGTACAGAGCAGATATGGATACATTGCTGAACAGACTTTGAGAACTGCATCTCCCAGGATGCTGTGGGGAAGGAAGCAAGAGGACTCTGGGCTGCAACTACTGAGCGTGCTCTTTCTGGGACAGAGATCTGAAGAGTGCAGATCTGTGTGAGACAATATGATTCCAGGCTGCATGTTACAGAGCCGGGTGATAGCCACATATAGCCAGGGACACCTAGGCTGTGTACTGCAGTGCTGTGAGAGACTGATGTTCGTCTGGTGACACGAGGAGATCGTGACCGAGCGCCCAAACTGAGGCAGAGTGACGCTGCAGTGGCGGGGATATCACGGCCTGGTCGCAAGGCGGATCCAGCCGCAGGAGTGATCCCGCCAGCCCAGCTGAATGAACGGAGCCAATGGAGGTCGTTGCCTGGTACCCTAGATGACCCTAGACGAGTGGAGACATGCCACAAGAGACCTTAAATGACTTCACCTTCTTCACAAGCGACCGTATGAAGAAAGAGGGACGTTCATCTGCTGCTGATGGTTATCATCCTTTCCTAAATATTCCTTTATTTCTAAGAGACACACACAGCGTACTAGCACACACTAGTGTGTGGCTTCATAGGGCCCTGCAAGGGAAAGGGGCCACCTAAAAACATGATATCAGGGCCAGTGCTCAGGGGACCAGTTGATTCTGCAGGAAACTAAAACTTTTAAACAACAAGGAGCAGCATCCATTGTAAGTGATTAGTTCAGCATTTGAAAAAGCTTGACTTTAATATCACTTTAAAGGAGAACTATGGGGTCAGTGTTTTCCCCCATAGTTCTCCTTAGGGTAACGGGAGGACACAAACTAGCATCCTCCCATTACCCTAAGCTCAGTATACTGCGAGCTACAGCTCGAGGTATACTGAGACGCCGCAGCCGGAGCAGATCCCGACGTAGATGACGGGATCCGCCCAGCTGCGGGAGTGACAGCTGGCTCTGCCTATCTAGAGGCAGAGCCAGCTGTAGCCGCCCCCTCCCCCGTCTGTTCCGCCAGTCAGCGCTGGCAGATCAGAGCGGGGAGAGGGGAATACAGCCCTCCCCCTGTCACGGCAGAGAGCTGTGACAGGATCGAGAGGTGAGCGAACCTGGTATGTGTTCGCTCACCTCCCGTTCTACTGAGCCGACCTGTGACAGTCTCATTGTCACAAGTCGGCTAGAACTATGAGGTGAGTGGAAATCACTAACCTCATAGTCCTCCTTTAAGCCTGTTTCTTTTATTAATGAATGTGTATGCTGCCTTGAATCAAAGTACGGTTGTCAACATTGTGTGCTTGGAAATATAGAATGGGGTTAAGGAAGGCGGATCATCAACTTATAGCTTACAGAAGAACTCTGGGAAAACTAAAAACTTACCCTTGCAGTTGGAAGTTTTGTCTAGAGGGCTGATCCCGCCAGGCTGCTAGACCGGTTCTCAGTCCCGGTCAACATTGTGCACTTGGAAATAAAGGATGGGGTTGGGGGGCATCATTCTATATAGGGACGCACCGATACTGGTTTTTCGGTATTGAGTGCGAGTACCGATATTTATGTTTTCATTACTCGCTGCCTGGCTTCCTGATTTGCCGAGAAGCCGGCTCCATGTTCCCTGGCAGCACTGCTGGTCAGAGGAAATCTCCTTCTAACTGGAAGTTTCGGTATCAGGGGTAAGTATGGGAGCATTTGGGTGAGTAAAAGTACAATTATTAAAGCAGAACTATGAGGTGAGTGATTTTGCTCATAGTTCGAGACGACGTGTGACAATGAAACTGTCACAGGTCGGCTCTATAAATCGGGAAGTGAGCGAACACATACCGTCCCTTTCCAATCATCTCCCTGCAGAGAGCAGTGACTGTCAGTCATCACTCCCCTCAGGGATCCCACTCCGATCCTCCAGTGCTGAGTGGAGGAACAGACAGGAGAGGTGGCGGGTACAGCTGGTTCTGCCTCTAGATCTGCCTCAGAGACCGCTGTCACTCACGCAGCTGCGTGGATCTCGACAGCATTGTCGGGATCCGTCCCGGCTGTGGCGATCTCGGTATATAGTAAGCAATAGCCCGCTATATACTGAGCTTTGGGTCACGAGAGGACGTTAGACCCTTAAGAGAACTATGGGATAAAAAGGTTACCCCATAGTTCTCTTTTAAGCTGTGCATTCAGTTTATCCCTTTCTGCAGCTATTTACCTTTCCTGGTATAACAAAATGGTAACAATACTGCATTAAAATCATCAATATCCAGCCACTGAAAACGATTGATCCGGCTCAGCCGCCATGCTTCCCTTTCCATCATTGTGACGTTGCCAATTTCCAATGAACCAACAGTCCACAAAATGTCCACCTCCAGTGAAAATCCCACTTTAATTTTACTTGTTTGTTGTCCCCAGTTTTTTTTTGGTCAGTTTCTACCTGGAAACATTATTACTCAGTTTTAACACTATGATAGATGTCTTGCCTCCATCATCTTTCATAGCTCCCGTGTCATTTTAAAATTGTATTGATCGGCGTTACGGTGCAGGGTCAGGAACAAGATGACTGCGGGGTAGACTGCATCACTAATCATGAGCAGCAATCTATTCTGCCATGATACCGTGATTCACTTTTGTCAGCAAGACAAGTAATACTATTAAATAAGTACGGAGATAGGCCTTTCATTGGAGATTAATTCACAAGCACTAAATGTAACAGCTTGCAAGCTTCGATCATTCCCGGGCTTTATTTGCTGAAGCAACTTGTCATTTGGAATTTATTTGACGCAAATGACAGAGCTGGGGAAGTGATATCATTAGCCCGTCGTAAAGTAGGCAAATGTGACCGTTCTCATGCAGGTGCTGAAGACAATGCGCGATACCGCCGGGACATTTTAATTCATTTGATTTCGTTCTGGAAGGTCGAAATCTTTCACTGTGGCAGATGAGATTTCAGATCTGGTTCTGTTCATGCGCCAGATTACAGGATTATTAAACTCTCGCAGGGTTATTCAGAAAAAAGTTTGGAGAAGACAGGAGAAGGGAACAATCTAGGACAACATATCTGAACTGGAAAGTGAGCTGGCTGGTTGTCTCCCGGAGCGGAGACCAGGTGACACCCTGCCGTGACGTCAGCACGCATGCGTGTGATGTCACCACGCTCGTGCGCGATGACATCATTGCACATGCGCAATCAGCTAATTGACGCCTGCCGGCGGCCATCTTGGTGATGGGCTGTAAATCCCGTGAGGACTTGAAAGATTATCACAACCATAGGCATGACTTCCAGAGACAGATGCATGGTGGGATTGGTCGCTCCACCCAGGGGCATCCTGAGGCCGGGCGTCACCCGAAGAGGAGATCTGGTGACACCCCGCCATGACGTCATCGCGCATGCGTAGTCATCTAATAGACGCCGGCAGAGAGAGAAGGGGACGTTCACCTGGCAGGAAGAGGTATGCCGCCGGGTCCTCTCTCCTGACACTGCCGGGCTCTCGGTCCATGACTGAGACATTTTTGCCCAAGCACAGTCGTCATCTTTGTTAAGAACTCTCTCAGCTCGGCTTCCCTGAACTTCATGTCCAGTACAAGGTGCCAAGGGACCGAGCAGTCTCCAGCAGCTGTCCATCTACTAGCTTGAAATAGGGAGGAGCAAGAAGAAGGGGAGTGTCTTGCCTTGCTGTGCCTGTGTGTTTGTGGAGCTAACTAGCACACACAAGGGTGGCTCCATAGAAACTACAAGGGAAAGGAGCCACCCTAAAACAGTATATCAGGGCCAGTGCTCAGGGGACCAGCTGATTCTGCAGGAAAATAAAACTTGTAAACAACAAGGAGCAGCATCCATTGTAAGTGATTAGTTCAGCATTTGAAATAGCTTAAAAACCTTTTGACTTAAATATCACTTTAAAGGAGAACTATGGGGTTAAGGGTTTTCCCCATAGTTCTCCTTAGGGTAACGGGAGGACACAAACTATCATCCTCCCGTTACCCTAAGCTCAGTATACAGCGAGCTACAGCTCGGGGCATACTGAGACGCGGCAGCCGGAACCGGATCCCGACGTAGAATACGGGATCCGCCCAGCTGCGTGAGTGACAGCTGGCTCTGCCTATCTAAAGGCAGAGCCAGCTGTACCCGCCCCCTCCCCCGTCCGTTCCGCCAGTCAGCGCTGGAGGATCGGAGCAGGGAGGGGGGAATCCAGCCCCTCCCCTGTCACGCCAGAGAGCCGTGACAGGATCGAGAAGTCTCATTGTCACAGATCGGCTAGAACTATGAGGTGAGTGGAAATCACTCATCTCATAGTTCTCCTTTAAAATGTTTTGTCTTAGATTTTGTTAATGAATTTGTGTGCTGTCTTGAATCAAAGTACGGCGGCCAGCATTGTGTGCTTGGAAATATAGGATGGGGTTGAGGAAAGGGGTGTCATCAACTTATAGCTTAAAGAAGAACTCTGAGAAAACTAAAAACGTACCCTTGCAGTTGCAATACCCCCTCTCTTCTAGGTTAGGTGCTTGTTTTGTCTAGAGGGCTGAACCCGCCTGGCTGCTTTACCGGTTCCCGCAGCCTCTGCTCCCCTGGTATATATGTAAAAAATAAGTCAAGGCGACTGGACTTGCTGTATTTTTCTTGAAGACGTTTCACTGGTCATCCAATCAACTTTCTCAATTCAGAAGGACTTGTACAAAAAATTATCTGGGAATAAATATGGTGAATGTCGCTCCAATCCACATCATCTGTTAGTCACAGCTATACTATGACCTGGATGAATGAGAACCTCCCCTGGGCTCCAGCAGACTCACGACCGCTGACATCATCACATCTTATGCAGGTCCATAGACATGAGGATGTCGAGGGACATTCCACAGCCGTGGTGGAGTGGCAGAGAGGTGAGCACAGGTAAGTAATACAGCTTTATTTGAGACCCCTAGACAAAATGAGCGCTTAACCCTAGCAGTGCCGGTAAGTCCCACTGCAAGGGTACGTTTTTGTTCTCTACCCAGAGTTCTTCTTTAAAGCGGACCTAAACTGAAATAACACATCTCCATCCTCCTAGCAATTCTACCGCCTTAAAAAAAGTGTATCTAAACCCAAAAATCTAAATGTATTGCAGTTTACCAGTCATCAAATGAGCTGACTGCATTAGTTTTCTTTTTTGTTCAGTTTTTTTTCTATTTTCACCTGGTGGTCCTATGAATAAAATTTTCCCTGGAATTCATAAAGAGTGTCGTAGGCACTCATGAGAAACCTGTCTCCCGTACGTGTAACAAATGACGCAACTTGCAACAGATTTTTTTCAACTGTCTGTGGATCTGTCGCAGAACTGCCTTAGGGTCAATACTTATAGCGGACCTTTACACTCAAACATCAAACTCTGCCAATGCACCCCTCTATGTATGCTGATTAATAATAACATGGACATGTCAGGTGTAAAATGCTGTGATTGTGAAATACTTACACTTGCAGAGCATTCACTTCTTTGAAAGGGGAAAATTACTTCAGTTTGCCAAAGCAATGCACTCTGGGATTGCCTTGTCATCAGCAGATGATGGGAAATCTCATCTGTAATCTCACGAGATCTCAGGGAAAGGCATTTTCCTCCCCTGAGATGATGTGCATGGTCACGTGTCCTAGCCAGATGTCTAGTCACATGTGCCAGAAATCAAGGAAGTAAAAGGGATCTAGTAATCCGCCCTTAGTAAACATGGCCACTGTCAGAAGACTGGGGAAGAAAATAGCAAAGCAGACAAAGCCGGCAATTATCTAGAAGTATGTGTTTGTAGATTGTCATTACTAAACATTTCTAAAGGTGTGTTTGTTGTTATTTTAAAGATATGGATAAAGGTCTGCTTTCAGCTGTGTACATTTTAGATAGATTTTCATACAAATGTTCATACATCAAATCCTATCACAACATTCCATAATTCCACCAGAGACTAGTAGAATGTTGTTCCGAATTCCATTTGATTTTAAAATTCAATGTTGGAATGAATGCAGCTGCCTGAACGAAAACCACATTCACTGGTAGAATTTCAAGTAAAGTTTTCCATCCTGCTCCTTCCTTTTTTTCAGTACTATGGCCCCCAGTAACTATTGGAGTTTTAAATGAACATTCCCAAAAACACATTTTTTCGAATGGAATTCTAAACGTCTGTACCCAGCTTAACACGTGTGACACAATTTACTCCAACATGGAAGAGGTCTTATACACTGCCTGGCCAAAAAAAGTCACACAATCTAATATTTCATTGGACCAACTATAGTTTTGATTATGGCACACATTCGCCGTGGCATCGTTTTGATAAGCTTATGCAATGTCACAGCATCTATTTCCGTCCAGTGTTGCATTCATTATTCACCGAGATCTTGTAGTGGTGATGGGAGAGTTGGACCTCTGTGTAAAGTCTTCTCCACCACAGCCCAAAGATTCTCAATGGGGTTCAGATCTGAACTCTGTGGTAGCCAATCCATGTCCAATCCATGCCAATCCTAGGACCGGTCTAGGACTGAGGATCGAGTGACTATACCTTCTTTATTGGAGCCCCGCTAGACCAAAACGAGCACTTAACCCTTGCAGTGCCGTGGTAGACCCACTGCAAGGGTTAGTTTTGGAATTCCTGGAGTTCCTCTTTAAGACTTGCTTTAAAGTGATCCTTTAGCATTGCTGTGCATGACAGATTAGTAGCAAATATAATTTGTGCTTTTATTTTCCTTTTAAATAGATTTATGTTGTTACATCAATTCTGAGCCCTAAATATGAACTCCAGGCAGATATAATAGACATATGTCAATGCAGCTCTGTACAATCTAACATAAATACCTGAATGTGGGGCAGGATGGAGCCTGGCTATCCACTGGGGTGTCTGCTTGGGAATTCTTTTTGGGGGGGGGATGCAAGTAGCTGGAGCAAGATGCATTCAAGGTGTTTGAACTGGCGGCACTGTCCTACAAGCCTCCATATCTGGTGCTTCATAAAGATAAAGTTCTGAGTCCAAGACTGTCCTTGAAAACTTTGGTGAACATATGAACTGACAGCCAAATGGCCACCTTACAAACCTAAAAAATTGAAGCCTGATGGTGGAAGGCCACGGATGCATTTATCGCCCTAGTTGAGTGTGCTGCAACTGGATATGGTGGCTCTCACTGCTTGATGACATATGCTTGGGCAATGGTTTGTCGGATCCAGCAATGGATTGTAGCAGTTGACGCTGCAAGTTCTGGTAACATACAGATGGTTTGGGAATATGCATCTTGCTGCTGTAGACAGTTAACATAATGTTGCTTTAGCCAGAGGTTCTAAAACTTTTAAGCTTAGACCTGATATCCCCTGAGATTAGCCTTTTGAAAAAGTTGTCACAAAACTATACTGTTATAAAGATGAAAGATATGAGATGTAAGTGACATTATCATGAACTCAAGTACATGACAGCATTTCATTCACCCTACTGTGTCCTGCACCTCCAAATCCATTGTGTCTACCACCTTTTCCCGTTGCATGGCTACACCACTTTCCTGTTCAGACCACCTTTTGCCTTCTCTATCCTCAATATCTTCTTTACACTTTGACCAACCAGAGCCCAAATCAATCCACCATCTACCTAAATATTTCTACCTTATGACCTTCCCTTTCTGTGCTACTGTCCCTGCCCACTGTACCTTCATCCACTTCCATCAGAAATCTCACTGCTTGGTAACCCTTAAATAGTCTTGATTGAGCACCTCAGGCCCGGACCCCATTGGTAATGGTCTGGCACCATGGAAAGCCAGAAGGTTGAATTTGGTAGACACAGGACATCAGAACTTGGTGCTCCTGGCTTATTCAATGACCAGAATATGGTTTCAGAGTGGTTCCCGATCAGAAAATTCACACTTTGTAAAAAAAGGCCCCTGTCAATGAGCTTTGATCGGCAAATGGAGCATGTATTTGACATCAGCTCAAGAAGCTTCTGCCTAGCAGAGTCTAGCATTATGGAAGGCCAGAAGGTGGGATACGGTAGATACGGGACTTTTGGACATGGTGTTCCTGGCTTACTCAATGACCAGAATATGATTCCAAAGAGGTTCCTCATCAAAAAATCACACTTTCAGAGAAAGGCCTTCGATCAGCGAATGCAGCATGCTTTTCACATCAGTTGAGACTGATCTGAGTATTCATTGACCGGTGCAGTTGACCTGTTCCAGCTGCTTTTGCACTCCAATAGACTTGTATGGAGAGAGAAGCACTTCAGAGGAGAGTAAAAGCCCATTAACACTGTTCCTAATGATGCTGAGCGGTTGTGTGCATAAAGACAATTGTCTTAGTATACCTTTTCTAGAAGCAGTAGACACCCCATTCCGATGCTCATGTACCCAAGGCCTCAGTCATTAGTATATTTATGTATAATGTTCTCCTCCTTTTGCCTGATCAAAACATACATTGCAATGCTCACAAAGCCTAGAAAACGGCAAACACTTTCTTTGTTACAAGTAGCCCAGCATCGCTGTCATTGCACTCGCCCATTCATTCAGCTAAAATCAATAGAATCAAAACTTCATGGAAGAAAGAAATAAAAAATATTTTTTGGGCGATTCAACCGCCGTGACGTGTATTGTTAGACCTGTCAGCCTTCTCCAACAAAAGAATGTCAATTCCTCCCTTTAATTGATGTAAAACAAATTCATGTTATTAATCTTGCAGGACGGCGCATTCAGCAGGACAATAATATCGGGGAATCTAGCGCCTGTAGATGCTTTTGTGAAATTCATAAGCTCGGCCAAGATACAAATTACTCAAGTCTTGATGAATGCTTTGAGATCCGCCAGCTCGGACAGATTAAGTGCAGCGATTTTTCTTTCCAACGCATTTTTTTTGTCCCTGCTAATACTGTGCATAGTTTTGGAAGAAACGGTGCTTAAAGTGAAACTCCCTATTTAAAGTTCAGTAAGATCCGATCAGCTAATAATAACCTCCTATCATTTCTATAGTTGTGTATCACATGCTATGGAGTGCCTGCCTTATAGTCAGGTCTGACAGTCAGGGTTTAATTTATAAACTATTCGCATAGTGAACAGCTATGCAAAAAGGATTCACTATGGCCACTAGACCAGGCCGAGAAATGTAGTACATTTACTGTGCTCCTTGGCTCCACCTAGTGGCCATGAAGTGCTGCAAATCTTGTTCACATAGCTGTTTGCAATGCAAACAGTTTATACATCAACCTCAAAGTCCCGGAATGCACTGCTTTGTAAGTCTGCAAAGGCTTGATATCAATTTAATTGGATGTAGAATTATATATATATTTTTGACTGTTTAGTGCCAAAAGTGGGTCGCGACCCCGTTTTCAGTGGGTGGCCGCATGCCTTCCACTTTTCTAGGCTCCTCAGCCTCCCCCTAGAGCAGCAATATCAGTTCTTGCGCTGAGCAGCCATTCAGAATTTGATGCCTGGCGCCGAGTGTCAGCTTAAGGTGGAGTGAGCTGGAACTAAGGACGCGAGGGAGCTCCATCCATACAGGCATTGCTTACAGCTTCCTCACATGCCTTGTAGAGGACCGGAGTGACGTAACATTCTGGCTCCTAGCACTTCTACAGGGCACGCAAGAGAGTTTTACAAGCAATGCACATCTGGAGGGAGCTCCCTCACAGCACAGAAGCCCACACTGGACCCTAGGCTGAGGATCCACTCCAGCACGCAATCACACCTACTGCACGTTCTGGTGTGGGAGGTCCGTTGTGTTGCCATTCATTTGAATGGCACACCAAACACACCTCCTGTCCACAGTTCAATCGCCCGCACCGGAATGCACAGACCGCAATGCCATGCCTTCCATTGCAGTGGGACTTGGGTCGCCACTTAATGTACAAGGACAAATGTGGGTCCTGAGGTTACACAGGTTGAGAACCACTGGTTTAGTGCATTAAGGCTAAGTGGTGTCTTACAGTTTTACAGGTATTTATTACCTCTCAGATAAATTACAGTACTCCCCCAGACAATGCCTTAGTCTGCTTTTCTCTCCAGGAGGATAGCACCATCGTTGTAAGGGCATCATCCAGGGTATCTGCACACGGTTGATACAGTCATGGAAATTCAGGTGCCTGTGCAATTCTTGGCTGTGTTCATAAATGTCTGATATAGATCAGTCCTTACTGTAGCCTCTAAGATTATTGACTTGCTACAAAGTTCCAGTGTTCCGGTCTGATCACTTGGTAGAGGGGACAGAGGAAATGCTTATTTCTGCCTGCAGCAGGAGTTTATGAGCATGAGGGAGTTTATGGGCATTTCAAGGCAACAAGTATAAGCAATCAGTGAGCACTAATGCTATCCAGTAAACCTTGCAACTGTGCAAAATGGCAAATAGAGAGTGCTGAGACGAACCATTTACCGCGGACAGGGGTGCTGACAATGGGCAACTTTTATTAATCTATGTAAAATCTTTATCCCAAAAGGAAAAAAAAAACTTATGCTGTAGCTGCTTAAAAAGTGTAATCTGCCCAACGTGGATATCCTGTGAGGTCGCACTCGCAGGCTCTGTCCTGGTGGCATATGGGAGCGTAGCATCTTATTGCGCACTGACGTACAGTCCCCTTCCACAACATTGGAGAACATGCGTGTTCCCGGCTTCCGAGCTGGTGTGGACAGCGCCCTGTATATTCCTACAACTTCCCAGAGCTTTGAGGCACTGACCGGGGAGACAAACCATGCAGGAAACATTCCATAATGGACTGCCTTAGCAATGTGTTATTTCCAGAAATGGGTCTGTTGGTGGTGAGTGATGACGAATTATTGAATATGGCTAATTATGATTACTGGGGATTAGTAATGTATAGAGAATTCTGGTGAGTATCCTTGTTAAAGATCCGTGATGTAAAAAAAAAGTGTAATCTGCCTTCATTAACCACTCTGGGGGCTTTTTACATAACAAATTGTTAGCGGTTCAGCTTTGGCGATTGAAGACTCGGCTGTGCTGTCTGGCAGGAGTTTCTGGTTAATAAAACTAGCTAAACAGAATTACAAATCCTTTGGCATGTTAAGCATTTGCCATATAGTGTATGTACTGCAGCTGTGAATCTAGCTGCTTGCCTGGAGTACACCTTTAATCTGTTTCTCGTGTACATAGTCATAATGAGGAGAAAGAGCAGCCCATTGTCATAAATGAAGATGATAAGCAGCCGAGAATCCCCAAGTGCCTGACAGCAGAATTTTGAATCCATTGACATGCAGATAGGCAGTTCCCGGAGGAATGGGAAAGAAAAAAAGGAAAAAGCTTACAAAATTCTAAATGGGAATGATAACATGATGAGCGGAAGCTTTCATGTCTTCCTGAATGAGGAATTCACATTCTGGGTTGCTGTAGATCTTACCTGGAATGTATTTTTGATGTAACAATTAGATTGCATTCACCATGTGTATACATGTAGTAGCATGTAGTAGCATTTGATAGAACTTGCAGTGTAATGTGCAGGGCCCTCCCCACCCTTTATGCTCCCTGAGACAGCGGGGGGGAATAGGGTTGTGTGGTGGCGGGTGCTGCTGATAGTGCTAGGAGGGGGAAATGGAGGTGAGTGCTGCAGATAGTGCTGGGGGGAGGTGGCAGTTGGTGCTCCTGATAGTGCTGGGAGGAGGTACTTTGCAGTAGGATGGGCGGCTTTGTTAGGCGGCCAGAGAGCCGTGCCATTATCTGCTCTCCGTCCGGGCTCACTGACGTCACTGGTTGCCAGGAGCTTGGCGGGACACCAGCCAAAATGCCCCACTCAGCTCCCTGGCAACCGATGACATCAGCGAGCTGGGCGGGAAGCTGAACAGTAGACATGTGCAGCGGCAAAAAATGTGTTTAGTTTCAGATTTCGTTTATTTCGTATTTCCGAAATCTGGGTCTGTATGTGTTTCGCTTTGGGTTTTGGATTCGGATCAGATTTGTAATTCAGATTCTTAATTCGGACGATTTTCTGAAATTTCGGGTTTTGTGCGAACAGACGAATGTTCGTACGTACATACTTAGCAGAATTGGCACAGTTGACATTTCTGGTTGCTGTTCTCTAGTCTTCAGTATTAAAGGGACATTAAAATCCTTTTCTTAATTTTTTTTATCCGTTTAAACATTGAGGGTGCATGCACAGGAACATGAAGTAATGTTTTGTTTTTATCTTCACATGCTATGAAATCCTCTTTTTGCAGTCATTATAGTAAATTTCTAATTATTTTCCATTAGGACGAAATTCGTACTGAATCCGAAATTCGGACGAAATTTCGGAAGTTCGTGGATTCGGAGCATCCGAATTTCCGAAATGTACCATGTCCGAATTCATCCGAAAGCATCCGAATCCGAAATTCCAGATTCCAAATTTCAGATTCGGATGCTTTCGGATGAATTCGGACATAGTACATTTTGGAAATTCGGATGCTCCGAATCCACGAACTTCCAAAATTTCGTCCGAATTTCGATTCGGAACAAATCGCACATGTCTACTGGACAGAGCATCACAGGTTGCTAAGAGGTCTTGGATATGTGGGACGGCCCCTCTGGCACCCCCCCCCCTAATGAGATGCCGCCTAAGACGACCAACTCAGGCTGCCTTATTATAGGGCGAGCATTGGTAATATGCTATGGAGTGCCTTGAGATGAATTGTTAAAAGGACTCCAACACACATAAACACTGAAAGCAAATGTACCCAACCTTAGTGCACAACAACACATATATTAATGTGTATGAATAGCCAAAACATTTTTTAATATAGATTGAATAGATTGTTGAGGGGTTAGAACCCATGTCAGGTTTTTTAGTGCTGTACAAGCTACATAGATTCACCTTGGCTGTTTGTCCTGGTGGCCATTGTTGACAAAAAGTGATGGGAAATCCAAAAATGTCACCAGAACAAGAGGTGAGGGTAAATCCACCAATAGGGACACCTTTTCCATGACTATTGTCTAAAAGGCCAGTATTCCTTTATTTATAGAGATTTTCTGTCACTACCTACCTGTTGTATCTACAGAACAGGAAGTGTAACCACCGCTCTAAGCTCGCTCCCGTGATGGACTTCAATCGCAATACAAATTTGTAAACTATACATGAGATTGTAGTCCATCACGGGAGTGAGCTTGGAGTGGTGGCTACTTTACAACACACAGGGACCATGGGGAATAAAAGTTGCCCCCCCTCTGGAAGGAAGGACTGTGTCAGCAACAATTCAGAGATGATTGGAGGATCTACAGCCGAGTGATACGCAAATAAGATACATTTTTGTTAATAGTTAAGTTAGTTAAAAGAGAACTATGAGGTAAGTGTTTTTCCCCATAGTTCTCTTTAGGGTCACAGGAGGACATATACCGTACTAACCTCCTCCCGTTACCCAAAGCTCAGTATATTGCAGGCTATTGCCCGCCATATACTAAGACCGCCGCTGTCGGGACAGATCCCGACAATAATGTCTGGATCCACCCAGTTGCTTGAGTGACAGCTGGCTCTGTCTATCTAGAGGCAGAGCCAGCTGTGCCTGCCCCCTCCCCAGTTTGTTCCTGCACTCAGCGCTGGAGGATTGGAGAGTGGAGGGAGGAATCCCTGCGGGGAGCGATGACTGACATTCAGCGCTCACTGCAGGAAGACGATCGGTAAGTAAGCGGATCAGTGCATGTTTCTGCTCACTTCCCGATCGATAGAGCTGACCTGTGTCAGCTTATTTGTCACAGGTCGGCTCTAACTATGAGGATGAGTGGAAATCACTCACCTCATAGTTCTCCTTCAAATGCATTTTCAAGGTTTAACCCCTGAGTTTAATGTCATGTTAAAAACAATGTAATGTAAGCTGTTATTTCATTTGAATGTTTTTTTTATTTATTATTAGATTCTTTGTGACAAGGAAATACTGCAAGCAACAGATGCACTACAGTGGTCGGAGAAGGGCACTTCCGAGAATCTGCCGAACAATGCAGCCCACAGCCGCGTCCATAGCCCTTTACGTCTGTTTGTCAAGCAATCAGCTCTGCAGCGACAAGGTCAGCTCTCCTACTTTGACACCACAGAGCACTTCTGGAACTGGCTCGCCAACATCACCGACGCCCAAGAGTCTCTAGTACGAACTAAACGGCGGCCCATCGTTAAAACGGGAAAGTTCAAAAAAATGTTCGGCTGGGGGGATTTCCACTCCAATATCAAAACTGTCAAGCTGAACCTGCTCATCACGGGCAAAATCGTAGACCATGGAAATGGCACCTTCAGCGTTTACTTTCGCCATAACTCCACGGGGCTTGGGAATGTTTCCGTGAGTCTCGTTCCACCCTCCAAAGTGGTGGAGTTTGAACCTTCTGTTCAGTCTACCCTAGAGAACAAAGACACCAAGTCCTTCAACTGCCGGATCGAGTACGAGAAGACAGACAGAGCCAAGAAGACCGCTTTGTGCAACTTTGATCCTTCTAAAATCTGTTACCAAGAACAAACCCAGAGCCACGTATCCTGGTTGTGTTCCAAGCCCTTTAAAGTTATTTGCATATATATTGCTTTCTTCAGCATTGACTATAAACTTGTGCAAAAAGTTTGTCCTGATTATAATTACCATAGCGAGACACCCTATTTGTCTTCTGGTTGAAGAGCCTGTGTTGATAAAACTAGAGTACCCTATCAACAATTGTCAGGGAAGACTTTATGTAGGAAACAAAAACTTTGTGCTTCTACAAATAATCTTTCTTTTTCCTGGTGGCAACAGAGTCCATGTAACCCGTGTTAGAATTGCATAATATATTTTGGTTTAGTAATGTTCAATTGTTTTTGTAGTTTTGATGTAGGAAACACAATTCAGAGCAGAGTGCAGACGCTTCTACAAAAGCTACAGTCGGGGGAATTCGGCATTGAACAACCAACTGGTGGTGGTCAATCTATTGGAAGTTGGCTACATAAATAATGGCTTTGTCATATACTTAGTCAGTGTTACCATTTTTCCAAGACTCCAGATGTGTTACCCAGGGTATTGCAAATCTGGTAAATGGGGCACCCCAAAACAAAAGATTGTGGAGCCCTGGTTGTGGTACCAACCCATAGATTAAGCACTTGTGGTTGATGCTGTGATACTGGAAGTTTACAGAAATACTTGATATGTTGCTTGAAAAGACAGACAATGATCACGTGCCTGATGCAACTGGAAATTCCTTTATACTTTGGTGTTCTGATGAAAGTATCTCTTATCTCATATAATCAATGGTCAATGTTTAAAATTAGTCTTACTTATTTATACTAAATGCTTTTACGGGGACAGGGGGAATAATAGTTTTTGAAAACTAGACATTACAAATTATTTAGGTGGAATTATTTTAAAATGCTACCGAAAGATCAACAGGTAGCTTAAATTGAAGTTGTGGTACACATAGACATTGGATATTGGTTCATTCGTCATTCTCCTATAAGGACGAGCAAAACTGACTAATGACCCCTTGTTAGCCTATTTTATGTTTTTAGCAGAGAAAAAAAAAAAAGTTAAATAAATTCAAAGCGATAGTACACAAATATTGACCCAGTAAACAAAAAAAAAAAGACAACATAAAATACAAAAAAATTCTAAATTAACCTAAGATACCCAAAATACACCCATAAAACATACCCTCTAAATTATTATTTTTTTTAAAAGAGTAGATTTTTTTTTTCTCAAGCAAATTTCACATAAGCTGCCCAATGAGCAAAATTTATTGGTATTGGTATGATAAAATTCTGACAATGCCAAAATTAAACTGACACTTAACTCAGGAGTAAAATATTAAAAATATATTCAAGTACCTTAACTATTAATAAAAACGTATCTTTGTGCTCTTAGAGGATTCACCTGTAGAGAATGTTTGGTGAATGTCAGATTCACCACCACATTTTTAGTGTTTATTGGTAAAAGCGCTTCCCATAGAAAATTAGTGGTGAGCAATATGATGCCATTGAAGTTTAAGTGACACTAAACTCAGGAATGAAATCTAAAAATGCATTTAAGAACCTTAACTATTAACAAAAATGTATCTTATTTGTGTATCACTCAGCTGTAGACCCTCAAATCATCTCTGAATTGGTGCTGACACTGTCCTTCCTTCTGGAGGTTGGCTACTTTTGTTCCCCATGTTCCCTGTGTGTGTTGTAAAGTAATCACCGCTCCAAGCTCGCTGACATCATATTGCTCACCACTTACCAGTAAACACTAAAAATGTGGTGGAGAGACTGATATTTACCAAAAATCTCTACAGGTGAATCTTCTAAGAGCATGAAATTACAGTGACTGATTCACCACAAGCCACACCCCCACCAGCAGCCATGTGGTGAAATCCACATTCACTGGTTTATAAATATGCCCCTTAAAGTAAAATGTAAATCTAATCACTAAAATCTCATAGAAGCTTTTGCATGTTAAAAAGATTTCAAAAATTTGATTTGAAGCTTTTATTAAAGCAAAAAAATCCTGTGGGAACTGCCACGTAGGTCCATGTGCAGGTGCTTGATAATAGACAGAAATGGATTGGCTCAACTGTCACACATCCACTCTCACTCATAGAACTTCAGTGCCAGATGAGGCTTCCGCCTAAGCTTTAACGTGGAGATGCACCGATACCAGTTCAGACACCAGTGCCGATACTTGGCATTTTCATGGCTGCAGCAGGGTGGCAGCAGTTGCAGCTGGGACCCGGCTCTGGCGCTCCACCACTGTCCTGAAATCATTAGTCTGTATTGTTTTAGAAAAACTGTCACATGACAATAAACAAAAATATATCAGTACTTGTATCTGTGAGGACTTGGGCGAGTATTGGAAAAATGTTATCAGTGCATCCCATATATATGTTTATAAAAACAAAATCATACATTAAAACAGAGATGTACAAATCCCAGGAGCTCCGTGTGCTCCTTACAAATGACAGCTGCCTCCTAACTTTTGAGTTTTTCTCTAGTCTAGTCCTGGAGCTGGAAAAGTGTCTGTAATTGTACAAAGTACGGTACTTGGTATCTGAACGCCCCTACTTTAAATCCAAGAGTCCATAGAAAACTTGCTCTAGAAACGAGATCCGTCCAATAATATTAAAGCATAAAATAGTCATTAACAAATCATTGACGCATTTCGGCTCCACAACTGAGCCTTTGTCTTAGCCTAGTTGTGGGGACAAAACCCATCAGAAACTTTTTATTGACAGTTTTTTGCCTTTTTTGGGAATAAATTGATATTACTGTGCTGATCCTGTTTCGAGTGCCAGTTTTCTATGGACATAGGTGCTTCCTGTTATAGGGTGACAACGCTCTGTCACTGTCTACCGATTGCTTTCCTGTATTGTCAGCCTGTTACATAGTAGAGACTACAACACAATGCACCTTGCACAGGCATGGTTGACTGTCATCACCATCAGGAAGCCCTTCCTGAGAAATAATATCTTGGACACACAACAGGAAGTAAGGACATCTCTCCAAAGTGAGGGGGTATGCATCCTTACACAGTTGATATCAGAATTAGTGTCCTCATTGGAAGATTTCCCTTCTATTGTTCCGATTTTAACTCAAAAGTTTGGATTTTCCCTCAATTTCAGTCCCAGTGAAAATGGTCCCCAGGACAAATAGAGAAATACATCTACCCACGCAGAAAGCAATAAAAACTTCATTGGGATTTCAACACCTGCCCATTGTATCCAAAAGTTTACAACATGACTTCCATTTTAAACAATCTTCTGTTTGTAACTACATTTTTCAGGTTTGGGAATATTTCGATTTAGTTGATAAGAGACAGTGATCATCCGACGTCTATGAGTACCTGTTTAATAACAAGAAGCAAAGCCCTGATTGGTGGATGTTGGTGTATGCACATCTGCACTTTGAGAGTAAAAAAACCCGCAATACATTTTTCAGCAGATTAATGTTGGAAAATACCTGCGAAGCACTCCAAGCTCTGCGTCTATATGCCTGCAGAGCCGTTTCCTTATCTGTTTTTTTTTTTCACTGTACGTCCCTGTATTGTTTAGCTGTTTGTTCACTTGTCTTCATCACTGTACAGCTTCAAGAAATATATTCAGAAGAAATTATAATAATTATATAAACTCAGAGACTGTAATGTAAAACTATGAAGGGTGATTAAATTATTATTATTATTATTATCATCATTATTGATATTATTATTAAGTTTATTATTATATTATTTTTATTAAAATCATCATTATTTACAAAAAAAAGACAAAGTAACCAAATATTAAATAAGTCTGGGAATTAAAAAAAAAAACATCTACCCCGCCCTGCAAGGGTTAAGTTCTGATTTTGCCTATGAAGCTCAAATAAAGCAAATATACTCACCTGATCCTTGGTCCCGCCTCTAGTTGTGGAATGTCCCTTGACAGTCTCACATCTAATGCAAGTCAATGCACCTTAGACCGCTGGAGCCCAGGGGAGAGAAGGCTGGGGGGGGACCCGTCTAGCAGTCCAGTGGGATCAAGAATCAGGTGAGTATATCTGCTTGATTTGAGTCCCCTAGACAAAATGAGCACTTGCAAGGGTAAAATGTTTACATTTAAGGGAATGTATATTGGTCTTTAGTCCATTTTTCTTTTCTTTGTTTTTACTTTGCAAATGTCACTGATGTTTTCCATTATTTTTATTAGCTTTCTATAAGTTTTATTTTAAAGATAAAGATTTATCACAGGATGTGTCCATGAGACTAAGCTTACAAACCATTCTGGGCTTTCTAAATGGAAACCCCAGCACTGTCTTGATCTTCTAGCCACCGCTCCAAGTTCGGACCCATGAGAGGCTACAATCTCATGTTTAGTTTACTAATTTGTATTGAGATTGTAGTCCATCACAGGAGCGAGAGCCAGGCCATTGCTTTGCATGGGAGGGCTATGGCCAGACTCTCCAGATTGCTGCAGTACCGAGTATTTACAACCTTTGCTGCAGCACTAGCTGATTAAATAAAGAATAAACGAAGATCCAATATTTTACTGTTAATGCATCCTGACTGCAATACAGTGCTAAATCGTGAGGGTTCCATTTGCTATAGCGCTTTAATTAAAATTTGTAAGGGTCATGTGATGCACAGGGTCCTCTTCGGATCTTCTCCCGGTGAAGCAAAGAGTGGCACTGACATGATGACAACAGCGCCGCTCTCTGTATCAAGACAAGTGCAGGATGTGTAGGACTCCCTGCATAGTGTCAAGCGAATGGCATTCGTGAAGATTTATAAATCAGCCGCCTGATGTTTCTGGTAGTGAGAGTTTTCTGGCTTGCAGTCTTAGGTCTGCACGTCTACTATGGCCATAACGGATGGGTGCCTGGTTTGGATTTTTACTTTGAAATATGAAGAATGCAACAGAAGAGGGATCACCTCAACATGGGCAGGAACACTCAAAGCTCCAAACTTGTTAGGAAATGAATGACAGTATTATTATACAGGATTTATATAGCGCCAACAGTTTGCGCAGCGCTTTACAATATAAGGAAGACATTACAATCACAATACAATACAAGACAAGATGGTAAGGAGGGCCCTGTCTGTGAGGGATACAATCTAAAAGGAGCGTCTCACCAATGAAGACCCCTAAGGGGTCCCCCGTCTGAAAACAAAACAAAACAGGTGACTCACACCACTAAACTGTATCAAAAATGGAATGGAATGACCTTTCAAATGTAATAATAACATGCATTTGATTCTACATCAGTCTAGGCTGCTGCCTGACCATTCAGCCACTTTGATCCGAACAGCGGCTGTAATATATTTTAACATAAAAAGATCTGTCAGCTCAGTGATAGAGGTAAATGATGTGTGATAATGTGATACTGTGTAAAAGTCAATGAGAAGATGGAATCCATATTAATTGCATGTTTAACGGCCGAGTTATGTTTATTTCTTGGAGATTTGCATAGCTCAGCAGAAGCCATTTCAAAGAATATCATGTAACTAGGATAGTCGATGAGTCCCCAACTACAGGAACAGTCACCCTGCCTGGGTACCATCAGTCCCAGCAAGGGTCACACATGGATGCCTGCCTATACTTCAGGTGACAGTATTAAAAACTGCTGCTATTGGAAGTTGAATTCTACAAATGAAGATGCTTCAAACAGGTGGAAATGCTTTCTTGACATCTGTCACAACGCATTTCATAGGCTCCTCAAGTGTGTTTCAGTTTTTGATTGAATGTCAGAGCTAGGGCTGCAGCTAACGATTATTTTCATAATCGATTAGTTGGCCGATTATTACGTTCGATTAATCGGTTAATCGGATAAAAAAAAAGGCTCCAGTGATGGACTACTAGTTTCTATTGCGATTGTAGTCCATCACAGGAGCAAGCTTGGCACGGTGGAAGTAAAAAAAAAGTGTGGTGTGCAATATAGAGAGCTGTCTGTGACCTGTTTCAGTTGGATGTCATCTACGGTAGCCAATCACAAGACATTAAGGAGGACAGAATGTCTGGGGAATATAACCTTCTCCATGTTGAAATGGACCATCTGGAACCATGATGATTTCCTTCTCAAAATGCCACTTTCCTGGTTTGGCTTCAGTGACTTGAAGCTGGATTGAAGTCAAATCTTTGGCATTCATTTTCCAGGTCAGTGAAAGTGTATGTACAGACAAATCTATTAATTTTTTTTTGGATACAGTAGAGAAGACTTAAAACCCTGCCAGGTTATATTTATGCTGTCTGTGTACCATTGGAGAAAATTTCCTTGAGTTCCTGTCCCAGACATTGCCAAAATAGAGGGTAATTCTCCTTTTAGGCTGCATTCACATCCAAGCATGAGCATTGACAGGTGATTTTGGAAGTTTTTTGGGTGTTTTTCAGCTTTTTTTTAGGCGTAAACAGGCCTGAGTGTTTTTGGGTTTTTTTTTAGTCAATGGAAATCGAGGTACTCCTATTGATGTTTATGGGGTCAATAATGTCTCATTCTGCTTCAAAAGAAGCTCATGTACCCTTCTGAGTACCAGGCATCGAGCTATAGGCACAGGAGGGATTACTTTGGAAGCATGGAATTTTGATTGTGGAGTGTTATGAAGCTTTGAGCTTCAAGCTTCAAAGTGCTCAGGATAGTTGTCCCTCGAGCAGGTGTCCTCAATGGAAGATTTCCATGCATTTGTATGCATTTTTTATGTTTTTCAATGCGTTCAAGCAGTATTTTTTTTTTGTCTGTACCAAAACAGACTGCGCTGGTGTGAACAGAGCCCAGAAATACCATAGGGATACATTGGGATGCTTTTTTTGGTCCAGGAGATGATCCGGTCATGGTGTGAAAAAGCCCTAAAATTTTGGATTTGCTCTCACATTCTTTGTACATGACAAATAGAAAGGGTAAATCTCCTTAATGTCAGGACACAGACAGCAATAAGAACTTGTTTGGGCATCTAACGCTTCTCCACGCTATCCAAATCTGGAAAAAGGATTTGCCTAAAGAAACACCTTATCCACTTGAGGTCCAGAAAGGTGTTTATAAAAGTCATGAGTCCCAAATGGTTAAAACAAGCTCACGGCTGTCCTGTAAATGTGTACGATACTGTGA
>NW_017306416.1:1976448-2017227 GCF_000935625.1 Nanorana parkeri
ACCATGGTAAGAATGGAGTTCAGCTAAATAAGGGTAACTAATAGAAATCTTAATTCTTTAATAAGGTGGTTATTTACGAATGAGCCGTAGCTTCGGCTGATCCATCGGCTCTTTTCGGCCGCCGGACCCCCCTCGGTTCAATCGAACCAAAGGGTTGTGGAACGGGCTATTCACAATAACCCGTACCGCAGCCAAGGCGGTCTCAGCCTAGCCGAAGGCATATGCTTCAGCTTGACTGAGTCGAAGTGACAGCCGAAGCTGGACGAACGGCCTGCCGAAGGGCCGCCCATTCGTCCTGCAAATGACAGCTGGGCGGAGCTCACGGCTGGCTCCGCCCAGTTGTAATGGCAGACCAGTGTCCCCAAATGACCTTGGGACGCTGAATTGTCATTAAACAATAACAACTAGGCAGAGCAGTGACGTCACGGCCGGCTCCACCCAGTTGGTATTCATTGGTCAGGACCTGCTAGAAGAGTCTAGCAGGTGCCGGCCAATAGGAAACAGTTGGGTGGAGCTAGCTGTCACTGCTAGCACCGCCCAATTGTTTCTCTTTTTTTTTTTTTCCTTTTTTAAAATATCTTTATTTATTTTTTTAATTTTACTATGTATTTACATTTTAAAAACATTTTTCAACCTTTTTTTTTCTTTTCTTCGACTATTTTTACTGATTTTCTATTTTGCTCGGTACCACGGAGGTACCAAGCAGAATAGCCGAGCCGAATGTCGCTCGGCGGCATTCGGCTATTCACTCACTGCCATTCGGCCCCTATGAGAATAGGGGTGAACGGCAGCGAGTGAGCTGCCGGAGCTTCGGCTCAGCCGAACCTGATGCCGAGCCGATGTACGGCTGATTTCAGCCGATGTACGGCTGAAATCAGCCGTACAAGCCAGAAGTGAATAGCCGAACGTAGTTCAGCTCACACTTCAGCTCGGTTATTCACTCGGCTGCCGACGGCAACTTAGTAAATAACCCTGTAAGTATTTAATACTGAATACTCAGATTCTTGAAAAAGTTGTCATATCTGGTTCTTTTGAAGTGTATGTAAAGCCAAGAAAACAAAGAAAGTCCTACCAACCCTCTACACCTGGAGTCCACAGTCTTCCTTAACCATTTACACCAAAATAACAACTTTTTAGGACTACTACTACATAGTTACATAGTTACATAGTATTTGAGGTTGAATAAAGACATTAGTCCATCAAGTCCAACCTATTAGAGGTCTACTAAGGTCTATGGTAGTTTTGTATAGGGTAGGAAAGGTTTTATTCTCAATTAGTTATTTGTTGCTGTCTGTGTCTTGTTTGAGAGATTTCCCTTCACTTTTTGAAGACCAGACAGGAAGTGAGAGGAAATCTCTTCAATGTGAGGGGAATCAGCTGCCTCCACTGGAACATCTACCTAATTTCTTATTCTGGTGACTACGCCACAGTTTTGGAAATCTCATCACTTTCTGTCTCGGTGACACCGCACTATCCAAAATTCTAAAATAAGTTTTGACTATACAGACACTTTAAGGAACAATCCCGCTATGGGTAACAAAGTCAGGTCCTCAGATGATTCAAGCCGTGTTGATGTTGCTCAGAGGAAGAAGAATTCAAGGCAAAACACAGAACCCAATAAAGGTTTGTGTACAGAAGCTGCTTCCAGGTTCTCTCCAGTACTGCTCATCTGACCAAAAACCTAGGCATATGATAATGGATCCCTGTCAATGGGAATCATCATAGGTCAGCCTGGCAAATCAACTTTAAAGTCGATGTAAACCCAACCACTAAAATCTCATACAAGCTGTCATTCAAATAATAACTGGTGACCCTGCCATGAAGATCCATGTTCTGTGGTTTCCTGTTATAGGAAGAAGACTCTGGCCTTATCTTGCAAATGTTCTTCTGTGTTGTCACCCCCCAGTGGAGACTACAAGTGACTGTTCTTAACGTACATTGCACAAGCATGTTCGACTTTCACCCGCAGGAAGGCCACCCAGAGTGTATGTAGACCAGGGACGTGCGGTCAGGGGAGGCAGGTGCGGCAGAGCCTCACCTAGTATTATGAAGAAAAAAGGTGTCAGCTTCAAGTCTGAAGCTGACATCTTTTTCTCCATTCAGATCGGCATGTTACAGGTTACACAGCAGGGAAAGCCTCCCCGCTGTGTAACCTGTCATTGACGGAGCGTTGCCTGTTAATTACAGGCAGCGCTGCATCCGGCTTTTGACAGGTAGTTAGGTTACACAGCAGCTGACTTCCCCACTGCTTGTGTAACCTAACTTGGTGAGGCAAGAGCTGTCACAGCCTCTACTCTGTGTTAGAGGCGTGAGTTCTGTGGATGGCTTGGAACAATGGCAAAGCGCCATTGTCCAAGCTGTCCAATGAAAAAAAAGAAATTAAAAACAGCGAGGACATCAATCTCGATGTCACCAGTGATGAACAAGTGAGTGACAGGGAGGCTCCTCCCCATCTCCTCCCTTCCTCCTCCCCACACAGCTTGGTTATCGGGCTGGGGCGGGGCTTTGTCGGGACAGGGTGAAGCTTCAGCGGGCTGGGGGATGCCTCACCCAGCACAGAAGGCACGGCACGGCACTGATGTAGACAGGAAGTGGCTGCAAAGGGGGTGTAGTGCTGACATGCAAAAAAGGATTTAGAAAAAAACTGGAGCAGACAGAATCTGGAGCAGTTGGCCATGTCAACCAATCAGCTTCCACCTTTCATTTTCAAAGTTCAACAGAGCCAACTGAAGAAAGAAGCTGATTGGTTGCTAAAGGAGAACTGTCTGCTCCAGTTTTCATGAATTCCCCCCTAAATGTCATTCAATAAAATGTTTGTATCTACTTTAAAGGCCAAGTTTACCTTTCTGACCCTGTTTCATGTTACACAGATATCCAGGGTGTAACATGCAACAGGGTCACATGCAACTCCCCCACTTACCTGAACCCCTAAATGGGGTTCTTCTCCCTGCAGGCTGCTGATTTTTTTTAAATCTGGCCCAGCTGTGCATGGTTCCACCCACACAGCCGCATCATCCATTCACAGATACTTTGATGGGACCTGTGAATGGAGGAGAACCTAACCGCGGCAGAGGGATCTGTAGTTCTCAATGGACTACAAGTGAGGTGGCATCATTGCACTTGTAGTCCATCATTCTTCCTCGTATCCATGTCACTGAATGTCCACACCTTGCTATGGATGGGGATGAAAATCTGCAGGAGCCAGAGCACTGCACTGATCAAAGTTGCAATTCTTTACTGGCTCCAATGCAAAAAAATAATGAATGCACATTTTTTTCTTTTATGAAGTCTGAATTGATTTATTAATATTATTATTATTATTTTTAATGGACTTTACCTTTATCAGAGATCTTGTGACCATATTCCTTGCCGTCTGATCACATGACCAGCAGTGAAGGATCCTGGAGTTGCAGTTTCTTCAGGAAAGGTATTTCACATCTTTTTCTCTTTGTGTATTCACACAAACAAACTGTCATCACATGAAAAGCCGTGAGAATAATTGGAGCCCTCATGCAATCAACCTTTGTATACATGAAACCAAACCACTGGAAACTGTCATTACATTCCTGAAGAATAAATACGATAAAAGAAATCACCCACCAGGCTGATGTGTTATTCCACATGAAAAATAAATAAATACTGAAACACAATGAGGTTGTGAGCAAACCAAAACAAGTCTAAACAACATAAACACATATAAAGAACAAACTTAAAGTGACATTAAACTCAGGAGTTACATTTTAAAATAAAAATAAATTCAGGTACCTTAAAGGAGAACTATGAGTGCTTTTCTATCACCTCATAGTTCTGGCCGACCTGTGACAATGAAACTGTCACAGGTCGGCTCAGTAGATCGGGAAGTGGGAGAACACATACCGGCGTTCGCTCACTTCTCGATCCTGTCACGGCAGAGAGCCGTGACAGGGGAGGGGCTGGAATACACCCTCCCCGCTCCGATCCTCCAGCGCTGACTGGCGGAACGGACGGGGGAAGGGGCGAGTACAGCTGGCTCTGCCTCTAGATAAGCAGAGCCAGCTGTCACTCACCGAGCTGGGCGGATCCCGACATAATTGTCGGGATCTGTTTCAGCTGCGGCGTCTCAGACAGTATACTGAGCTTAGGGTGGTGGGAGGACGCTAACTTGTGTCCTCCCGTTACCCTTAGGAGAACTATGGGGAAAAGCACTAACCCCATAGTTCTCCTTTAACTATTAACAATAATGTATCTTATTTGTGTATCACTCGGCTGTAGATCCTCAAATCATCTCTGAATTGGTGCTGACACTGTCCTTCCTTCTGGAGGGTGATTTTTTATATCCCCCTCTATTTTGACCTTTCCTGGTGCTCAACCTGAGCTTCTGTGAAATACTTGGTGCTCCTAGACATGGGCAAACACTTGACCTCTTCCAAATGATGCAGTGTTCTTCTCTAGTGGGCAGTTGCCAGACCTGAAGGACAACATGTCATCATATATGTCCCAAGTTAATACTGGGATAGGACAGCAGATAACCATAGCAGTGGGAGAAAACAAGGAGGTGTCAGCAGGCCCGGATTCCCCACAAGGATTAGGATTCCCCTCGGGGGGCGGCAGGGCGCAGAGGGGCGGCAGTGGTGTGGAATCCCTCGACGCCCGAAACTGTATGCCGGGCGGTAAGTTGACTTCTACATTTAGTCCTGCTTTGGGAAGGCAGGACTAAATGTAGTGTGGGGAAGCCGCTTGTTCAATAAAAAAAAAATGCAAAAAAGTAAAAATAAATAAATAAAACTAACCCTGCCGCCCCTGCCAACCGGTTGTCATCTTTCCATTGATGGGGGGGCATTGCAGAACCTGGCCTTGGGGCGGCAGGGAGAGTAAATCCGGCCCTTGGTGTCAGAGCACATTGAAAACCAGACAAGCATAAGGTGCTAGTTAAAAATACTTTATTAAGAAAAGTGTCAACAGGAAAACCATAAACAGGAACAAGTCAAGGTCAGGTGTTGGAGTTGGTAGTCATACAAGCCAGGTCAGGAACACGGAGATCAGTGTTGTCAGGAACAAGCCAGGAGCAGGAACCAGAGGAGAACGTCAGCCGGGATAGGGTCATACACAGAGCAGCAGGAATGCACTAGCAGGTAAAAAAAAACCAGGCAAGGTAAGATTGGACTGAGCAGTTTAAATAGTGAGTGATGATGACATCACATCATCACTCAGAGACAGGAAACTCCCACCTGGCTCTCTCAGATGATTCTCCCTGTTTGGCCATAAGAGGCAGCCTGGGAGTCGTGAGCAACGTTACACAGTCTGCTCAGACAGAGGAGGAATCACAGGTGGGTGGAATGGCTGCCAAGCCAGAATGCTGCAAACCAGTTAGGGTCATCATATGCTGGTTGATGGTGGGCTTTGAAGACACTGTTACTTTGTCCATTCAAGTCTCTTTTTGGGTAGGGTCCAATTTAATGCATAACACAACGTCCATGTGGTTGGCATTCTTGACTTAGAGCTTTGGGTCCTAGGTTTGAATTTTATCTGGATACTATCCAAATGGAGTCTGTACATCTGCATAGGTTTTTCTTCACACAAAAGCATAGAGGTAATTGAACTGTCTCTTGCATGTGGTAGACGTGAGACTGTGAGCCCCTATGGGAGATAGGGACTGATGTGAATGGTTCTAGGTACTGCATATGTTATCTCTATAAGCCAGTGTATTTACACAACCTTATAGGACATTTTTGTGTATGAGACAACTACAATGTTCTTTGCATGCATGAGTAAAAAAAAAAATGTTCACATTCCTATTCTAAAAAGGAATATTTTTTTTTCTTTGCACTGGGCACCAAATTGTATGCAAATACTGAGACCATTTATGAAGATAATTGAAAGTATGACTTCCATCAATGTTTAATGAGCATTTAATGCTAACTCATTATTTTGGTACAGTTGATTTGACATCTTGCTTTATGTCCTGCACAGATTTTAGACCCGAGGGCTGTTTTATTGGTCGGACAAGTGCATAATACCACATGTTAACATGGCTGCCGGGTCCAGTTCAGCTCTGAACTATGAATGACTTTTTAATGAGCAAGTGACACATGGAACGGCTGCCTAAGAGCGGGGGGATTACATTCTAGGACAGTGATCGTTACATGATGAACACACATTTGTCACTCCCAGAAATGGATTGTAGAACTACAGTGAAATGCTAGCTTTGGTGGGAAAAAAATATTCCCCAAGCCCACGTGGCATTTGACAAGAAAAGGTTGCATTGATCTGCTTTGCCTGCAACATAAAAATACCCTAAGGCTGGCTTCACACCTAGGCGTATCGAATATGCGCGTTTGTCGCGCGTTTCATGCCGCGCGTTTTTACCGTGATTCGCTGTAAAAAAACACGTGACAAACGCGTGTTTCCGAGGGTTTCCTGGCTGTATCCCAATGGATATGCACGGCAAATACGCCCCAAAGAAGCTCCTGTACTTCTTTGGGCGTAGGGCGTTTTGTAGCGCGTTCATACGGCCTGTAATACACCCAGGTGTGAACCATACCCATAATAAATAATGGGATTTCGGTGTTTGAGCGTTTTGCAGAGCGTAGGAGCGCGCTACAAAACGCCCAGGTGTGAACCGGGCCTAATAGAACTTGCTGTACCTGAGGAAACACAACAAAATGCAACACAAAGCAAGTCAAATGCAGCCTCTAAACTGTCATCTACACCACGGGTAGCCAGCCACTGGTCCTCCATCTGTGATGAAACTACAAATCCCATGATGCATCTCTCTCCAGGAGTCATGTCTGTGGCTGTGAGAATGTTGCAATGCCTTATGGGATTTGTAGTTCCACCACAGCGTTTGGTGTGGTTTAACCAGTGGTGGTGTGGTGGACCAGTGGTTGGCTACCCCTGATCCACACTACTCTTAAAATTAATGGGCATCTGCTGACCTGTGTTTGGCATGACCTGGTCTGCAGTTTTCTAGGTTCAGAAATGGGGCTGTTTAGAAACAAGTATGAGTTTGAGTGTGACCGGAACCCAAGTTGTTCAAGGTTTCGCTGAATGGGCAAACTAAATGGCCAGATCTGGCACCCTCTTAGCCTTCAGGGCATGTGTGCCTGGTATGGTTTAGGACAAGGGTAGGCAAACTCCAGCCCTGGTGCAATTAAAAAGCCCATTAGGCATTGCACTCTGACAACCAGAGACATGACCTCCTAGAGGCAGATTCATTGTGCTGCCTCCAGCAGTTGTATGGGCAATGCAGTTGCATTGGGATTTTGTGTATTGCTGTAATTAATGTTCTGTCATGCTGCCACCTTGTGGTCATTGGGTATATTACACTGTTCTTTATATCCTCCCCTTTGTATGATGTAATTTCCTCCTAACTCAGTCTGTGTTTCTGCTATCATTAATCAAGACACATTTACCAGTGTGGTACCATGGCACCCGCCTATAGTCATGTTAGTCAGCAGCCATTGTACTACTCCTGCTAATGAATGTAATCAGCCAAAGTGTGAATCACGTGGTAGCAACTCAATGTATAAATCATACAGACATGCTCAGGAGGATCAGTTGTTTGAGTGAACATTAAAACTGGAAAGTTGAGGGATTGAAGTAACTTTGGCTGTGGGATGATTGTTGTGTTTGGGGTGGTGGTTGCAGAATCTCGGAAACTGTGGCCTCCTGGGATTTGGATGAACTAAGGGCTCCAGTGAGTGGCAGGATGATAAGGTTACAGTAGGCAACAAACATGGATGACTAAAAATTGGATAAACATTGCCTAGTCATGGTAATCCCAGTTTATTCCCATTTACCCCTCATAGGCTGCAGCAGGGGCTGAACTGTCAGACATTTGTGAACACATTTCTAACACAGATTTACATTAGTGTGTTATTAGATGTAAGCTTGCTTTAAAGGAGAACTATAGGGTTAGGGCTTTTCCCCATAGTTCTCATTAGGGTAACGGGAGGACACAAACTAGCGTCCTCCCATCACCCTAGGCTCAGTATACCGCGAGCTGTAGCTCGCGGTATACTGAGACGCCGCAGCTGAAGCAGATCCCGACAATTGTGCCAGGATCCACCCAGCTGCGTGACTGACAGCTGGCTCTGCCTATCTAGAGGCAGAGCCAGCTGTACCCGCCCCCTCCCCCGTCCGTTCCGCCAGTCAGCGCTGGCGGATCGGAGCGGGGAATCCAGCCCCTCCCCTGTCACGGCAGAGAGCCGTGACAGGATCGAGAGGTGAGCGAACGCCGGTATGTGTTCGCTCACTTCCCGATCTACTGAGCCGACCTGTGATAGTCTCATTGTCACAGGTCGGCTAGAACTATGAGGTGAGTGAAAAGCACTCACCTCATAGTTCTCCTTTAAATGTAACCTGGCGCCTTTCTGCTTTTGGTAAAAGTGATCAGGGCAGGCATACAGCCACTTTATCACTTCTACATTAGGATTCAAGTGCCACCCCTTTCTCCTACCCCTGTGACCTCTGCTGCCACCCTGAGCCCTCTTCTTTGGACAAGGAGATCTATGTGCAGTTTTATTGCCGATCTCATCACCAGCTTTTTCTGTGAGGGTGCCGAGAAGCAAGATCAGACAACAGGCCTCACGTTCCCCTAATCCCATTACTTTTATGATTGAACCTGTAGGTGCTCCGACCTAAACACTTCTGGGTTCATGTTCATTGTTACGCTGGACACCATAGGAGAAGGAGGTTGGGGACCGTTTTACCCATCTGTGATTTTAGGTTTTGTAAAGACACACAATGTTAAATTTACACTGGAGGTGCACCGAAATAGAAATTTAGAAACCGAAACGAAACCGAAATAAAAAAATTGCCAGGCCGAAACCGAAACCGAAAATGTTATTTTAATTTTTTCAAATATTTTATTTATTTTTTATAAACTTTTTAATTTTTTAAATATTTTTATTTATTAATTCCTTTTTTTATTAAATATTTTTCTTTTTTACATTACTTTTAGGGGCTTCGGGGAAATATTAGGGGTCTAAACAGAGTCCTCAATCTCCTTTTCTGTGTCCCCCTTTATCAATGAACAGGAATCCTCTATACTGAGTGTTCCTGTTCATTGATAACACGAGGACAGAGTGTGTTTACTATAACTACAACTATGAATGAACAGGAGGTGATCACTTCCCATTCATTCATAATTGAGGATATAGTAACCATACCATGTCCTTAATTATGTACAAACACTCAGCGATCACTGTTCACTGAGTGCTTGCTCTCCTCTCTGACACGCTGTCACATGAGGCTGAGCGAGCGGTGCTGGAGGAGGGCTCAGCCTCCTGTGACAGCGCTATCTGAGCGGTGTGGGAGGAGAGACACCGGCCGCTCACAGCGCTCTCCTCCCGCAGCGCTCGGCCGGCTGTCACTTTCTCTCCTCCCCGCCGGGACACAGATTAGCTCCCCAGCGGGGAGGAAAGAAAGCAGGGATGCCCCGATGTATCGGCAGGAAAAAGCCACTTTCGGCATTCAGCCAAAAGTGCCATTTTTGGCCGATATGTTTCGGCGGCCGATAGCGGTGCATCCCTATTGTACACGTTATTTATTTAATTATTGCCGCTTTATTTTTGTATATTCAGTAGAGATTGTTGATGTTATATTGCATTAGTGTGCACCAATAATGATTTTAAGGTATTTTTTTATCAAAAATATATTTAAAAAACATTTGCACAACTTTGATGGTACCCACAGAATGAGGAGAACCATATTCTAATTCTATAGGCCCTGCACTTTCAGAAAATATATGCTTCGGACTCCGGAGGAGGGTCATTCAAAATGTTTCTCTGTATATCAAAGCCGTAATGTGATTGTCGAAAGACAGCAAAAATGGTCTGGCTATCTAATGTGTGAAATGGGAGGCAGTACCCAGCAGCGAAAGGGTTCGGCACCTTTCATACAATCCCACTTCAGGATATGTCATTAACCCAAATAAGGAACTCTGTGACCTGTGATGATACATCATTAATTTACATATTTGGCCTACAAGCTTAGGAAGCTCTTATGTTCGGCATCGGGGTCAGCATGGTGCTCCTGTGTCCACTTGAAATGCTTTAATGAGATCTTTTGAATTAACAAGTTCACATTTACCAAGTTGTACAAGATCATTAAAAAGAGGAACAGGACAAAAGTTGATAGAGGTCGGGAAGCCTTGTTATCACAGTTTTCAGAATTAACCCTTTACGAAAGTTCACAGTAAAACAGATATTTCGATATGGAGAGGGATGAATACAAACTCAAGCTGAAACTTTCTTTTTTTTATTGCAATAATACATTTTGGGGATATGTTCCCTTTCTTCCTATGTGATCACCAGGACAGCCATTGAAGCACCTTTTATCAGGATAGGAAAGGGTTAGACAGGGGTGTCCCGAGGCCGGGTGACACCCGGAGCGGAGATCGGGTGACACCCTGCAGTGACGTCAACACGCATGCGCGGCCATTGAATTGATGCCTGCCGGTGGCCATTTTGGTGATGGATGCCGTCATAGAGAGGAGGGGACGTTAACCAGACGGGATGAGGTATGCGGCCGGGTCCCCTCCTCTCTCCAGACACTATCTATCACCGAGTGCCCAACCTTTTAGAGGGGGTGAGCGGGCCGCACCACCCTTCTTGTGACGCCACTGGGGTTAAAATCTGTCGGGATAATTTGTATATGTCCTTGGGAGACCACACATGACACAAGGGGAAATAAACATCAACTGGAAACCCCCACCAATGTATTTCACACTTGCTTATCTACTAACAATGGCCTCATACATTTAGATGTGTCCCCTTCGGAGAAGTCTATCCTACAGCCTATTTCAGATTTGTTGGTACCCTTATAGCTCATGCTTCATTCCTCCTAAAAAGTGATGAAATTAAATACAATTGTTTCATGTATACCTGCTTGCCTTTGGTAAGTCATAGAGTGAAGCAAATAAAGTTTAAAAAAAAAAAAAGCATCAAATACCCTCTAAATGGAGATCCCAGGGCAAAAAAAACTTTCCATATACACAAAATGCTTAAAAATGTTTAGTATTTATTATTCAACATAATATATAAACCAAAAATAACAGACAAACAAAGCAATATCCCCCGTAAAGCAAGCAACAATGTATGATCCTGCTATCCGCATTCATTTGACATAATCGTATACTAATAAAAGATATCTATTGCACATATCTGTCCCGGTGTTTTATAAATAAATTAATATTTGAAACATTTCCCGCACTCCTAAAAGCTTTTTCCTGCACTCATATCTATCATTGTTGGGCTGTGATTTATGAATTTTAGAGTATAGTCATAATCCTGGTGTTACATGATTGTTATCATGATCAGAAAATATTTTTTTTTGTTGGAGTTCATCGATGTATTATGACTTGTTCATCTACTACAACACTGATCATCTCACAAACGCACTCCATGATGGAAATTTCAGGTGCATCTGTGATTACAAAGCAATATTCCATGCGACTATAGGATACTCCTGAAAATAATCTGCCTGAGCTTCTTTGCTTAAAAGGTGGTAAAGAGGTTGTTTCTTATATATTCATCAAATATTTATTTTGGGTGCGTTACGATGGTGTTTACTCTTTCAGGTGTAAAGCAAAGAAAGCATGAGAACAGAAAAATGAATGCTTAGTCTACATCAATACTCTACAATTTTGGAGCAGGCCACAGGGTAAGGCAGGCATGGCAGCTGTAGTTACCTTATCATCAGCATTGATGGACGTTACCACTTAAACATATTTTATTGTGGCTTTCAGAGAAATATATATTTTTTTTACATATTTAAAAACATTCTGAACAGAAAATGTATATTCATTCACATAATTTGCTGACAGTGAAGAAGCTTTTAATCTCCACCACAGCAACCTTGGGTGGAGGTGTCAAAAATGATGGGTCACAAACTGCCGGGCTGATTTAGTTAAATGAATGTAACATTGTGTGAGAAACCTGCACAGAGAGACCTAAGCAGATTCCACTATAGCATCAATAAATGCCTATCCTGTAGTCTTTCACCAAGATACACTGTTTGGTCAAATGTATGTAGACACCCAACCATCGGTCTTCCAATTATTGGCTTAACCTCCCTGGCGGTATGATGATGCAGGATTTTAGCATGCCAAAGCGGTACATTGTTTTTCATGGCAATTTGTTGTTTTATATTGTAGGCCTGTAATTCTTAGTAAATCTTAGGAATAACTCACCTACATCTGTCCAAACAAGAGTCCAGTAGACATCCCGGGTATGATAAAGTTTGAAACACGAAATCATAATATAATAAATAATTATAAGAAATTATAATATAATAATAAATAAATGGTCCAGTAAATGGGAATTCTGGGGGCGCTGCCTGATTCGTACCACAGTCAATAGAGTACAGTAAAAGTGCAGGCAGGGCACTGGACAAAATTGAAGTGAAATAGTTTGATGCATATATGTAATTATAGCCGATTACATTGTATTGTGTGTATTCTGTGTAAATGTCATGTTTGCACTTTTGAATTTCCCGCCGGCTCTGCCCCCCGCTGTGACGGCCGAAAACGAAAGCCGAATTCCGGCATCGGCCGGGCGCACACAGCAGAGGACACCGCGGGCTCGCAGGGACAAGGTAAGTGACACTTTTGCGCAATCCCGAGTGTGGCTCTGGGTTACAGCTCTTGGTACTGAAAATTAACCCCGAGCCACACTCGGGAATAGCCCCAGGGAGGTTAAAAGAGAACTATGGGGGGTCAGTGTTTTCCCCCATAGTTCTCTTTAGGGTCACGGAAGGACATATACTAACCTCCTCCCGTGACCCAAAGCTCAGTATTTAGCGGGCTGTTACACGCGATATACTGAGAGCGCTGCAGCCGGGACGGATCAAGACAATACTGTAGCGAACCAACCCAGCTTCGTGATGACAGCTGGCTCGCTGTGCCCGCCCCCTTACCCGTCCATTTCTCAACTCAGTGTTGGAGGATTGGAGAAGGGAGGGGGGGAATCCCTGCGGGGAGCGGTGACTGAAAGTCACCGCTCACTGCAGGGAGATGATCGGGAAGTGAGCGGATCAGCTGCATGTTTCTGCTCACTTCCCGATCGATAGGGCCGACCTGTGACAGCTTCTTTGTCACAGGTCAGCTCTAACTAACTATAGTGGAAATCACTCACCTCATAGTTCCCCTTTAAGGGATTTCCAGTGAAGCTAATCTGCATGGAGTTTGCATTTTCTCCCTATGCTTGCATGGGTTTTATCTGAGTACTGCAATATCCTCCCACACCCCAAAGATATGCTGGTATAGTAATTGGCTCATGTATGTGTGCATATTGGATAGTGATCTTAGATTTTAAGATCCTCAAGGGCAGGACTGACGTAAATTAATATTATTATTACATAGTATTTACATAGCGCCAACAGTTTGCGCAGCGCTTTACAATATAAGGAAGACATTACAATTACAATACAATTCAAGACGGGATGGTAAGGAGGGCCCACAATCTAAAAGAGGAGGGGGAAATGATACATGAGGAGGTAGCTGTGTGGGGATGAATTATTTGAGAATGTGATGGTTGAGTGGTTAGGTTGAGGTGGGATAGGCTTCCCTGAAGAGATGAGTCTTTAGGGAACACCTAAAGGCAGTCAAGGTGGGAGATAGACGGACAGGTTGGGGTAAAGGGTTCCAGAGGATGGGAGAGACTCTAGAGAAGTCCTGGAGGCGAGTATGGGAGGAGTTGACTAGGGAGCTGGAAAGCAGGAGGTCTAGGGAAGAGCGGAGTGGACGGTTAGGGTGATATTTTGAGACAAGGTCTGAGATATATCCGGGGGCGGAGTTGTGGATGGCTTTATAAGTGACTGTTAATATTTTGAATTTTATCCTCTGGGCGAGTGGAAGCCAGTGTAGGGATTGGCAGAGGGGGGATGCAGACACTGAGCGGTTGGTAAGGTGAATGAGTCTGGCAGCTGCATTCATGATAGACTGAAGGGGGGATATCCTGTGTAGTGGAAGGCCAATGAGGAGGGAGTTACAATAGTCAAGACGAGAGATAACAAGTGAGTGTATGAGTAGTTTTGCGGTGTCATTGGTGAGGAAGGGGCGTATTTTGGAGATGTTACGAAGGTGAAGGCGGCAGGATTTGTATAGTGATTGGATGTGTGCAAGAAAGGTGAGGTCCGAGTCAAGGATGACACCTAGGACCTTGGCATTGGAGGAGGGGTGGATAGTTGTGTTATCAATCTCAACTGAAGTGTTGGGGGAAGGTGCACGGGCCGGAGGAAATATCAAGAGCTCAGTTTTTGAAAGATTGAGTTTTAAGAAATGTTGTGACATCCAGACGGATATGTCAGTTAGTAGATTAGTGACACGAGAGGACACAGAGGGGGAGAGTTGTGGAGTGGAAAGATAAATTTGAGTGTCATCGGCATAGAGATGGTATTGGAAGCCATGTGAGGTTATTAGTTGACCAAGGGAGGAGGTGTAGATAAGAGAAGAGAAGGGGTCCAGAAGAGGAAGAGAGGAGTTAGAATTGTAGGTGACACTAAAAGGAGCGCATAGATAAGTAGGAGGAGAACCACGAGAGAGCAGTCTTGTAGGCCAAGCGAGTGGAGTTTTTTGAGGAGCAGCGGGTGGCCAACAGTGTCAAAAGCAGCAGAAAGGTCTAATAGCAAGAGTAAGGAATAGTGGCCGTTGTTTTTAGGTCATTGGTGAATGAATAGCATGTAAAGCACTGTGTAAATCGATGACGCTCTATAATAACGGTACTGTTAAAGACACAGCATACAAAAGACATTTCAGATAACTGTCTGCTTCTAACTTTGAGGTAACAGTTCGGAGAAGACCCTTTGCGATCTCAGCATGTGGCTTTATGCACAAAGCTAGCTTCACACAGACATGGTTATAGCAGTTTGGTGTGGTGGAACTGAAGGGGCTTGCACAGAGCTCTGCCCTCAGCACTAATGAACACTTTTGGGATGGGTTGGAACTCCCGACAGCCAAATCTTCTCAACCAACCTCGTATTTGACCTCACAAATGCTCTTTTGGCTCAATGGGCACAATCTCCCACAATCACACTCCAAAATGCTGTGCAAAGCTAGAAAAGTAGAGGCACTCTCATCCATATTAATGCCCATGGTTCTGGAATGAGATAACCAGGTAGCTCATATAGGTGTGATGAACAGGTGTGGACAATATTTTGGCTATATAGTAGAGGTGCACCGAAATTAAAATTTCAAAACCAAAATAAAAAAGTCAGGCCGAAACTGAAAATGTTTTATATTTTAAGTTTTTCAAATGTTAATTTTTTAATTTTAAACTTTTTAATTTATTCGTTTTTTTATTAAATATTATTTTTTACTTTACTTTTAGGTGCTTTGGGGAAATATTGGGGGTCTAAACAGACCCCTGATATTTCCCTTTTAAAATAGAAAAAGAGATTGAGGACACAGAGTCCTCTATCTCTTATTCTGTGTCCCGTTATCAATGAACAGGAATCCTCTATACTGAGTGTTCCTGTTCATTCATAACATGAGGACAGAGTGTGTTTACTATAACTACAACTATGAATGAACAGGAAGTGATGTAGATCCATTCATAATTAAGGATATAGTAACCATACTCTGTCCTCAATTATTTACAAACACTCCGCAATCACTGATCACTGACTGCTTGTACCTGCTCTCCTTCCTGACACGCTGTCACAGGAGGCTGAGTGGTGCGCGGAAGAGAGATGCCGACCGCTCACCGTGCTCTCCTCCCGCAGCGCTCGGCCGCCTGTGAGTTTCTCTCCTCCACGCTGGGACAAAGAGCAGCGCCCCGCGAGGAGGAGAGAAAGAATGGATGCACCGCTGTATAGGCCAGAAAATGGCACTTTCTGCATTATGCCAAAAGTGCCATTTTCGGCCGATATATCGGTGCCTCCCTACTATATAGTGTATTTATAAACTATTACTTTGTGAGACATCAGATGATAAAACCGCACTGTAGTTGTCTGGTCACTTGTGTAGTTTATAAACTAATAAAAGTCTTCAGCTTATATTCACTGATAAAATTAACCCCTTCATGACTGAGGCCCTTTTTTCATTTTTTGCACCCATGTTATATAAAATAGCACTTATCTAGACATTCCAAACACAGCAGTGGTTTCTGCTGAACTGTTAAAGTAAGCAGAGATCAACAATTAAGAAGTGACTTTCGTCTCTTATGTGGTAAAAGACAGGGCCGTGGCGCCAATAAGCAGCACTTAGGCCGGAGTGTCCATATCAGAAAATCGCCCTCAGTGCAGCTCAGCAACGCTGGGCCTTATAAAATCAAGCTCAGCATTATTGAGATCCCCGCCTGGCCACTGCACCTGCACAACGCTACCATTCAGTGTGCCTGCCTTTGTGACAGGTCCCGTGGCTGGGCAGAAACTTTTACTGGAGAAGAGATAGAACCGGCTGGATGTTTTCCAGGCAAGAAATGAGGCGGGCTTTATCTGACTGGCTGCAGCTTCTAATGCACATTGTGAGAAGCTCGCAGTGTGCAGTGAAATCAGAGGAAGCAATTTCAGTTCAGAAGAGTATCCTGTACAACTGTGCAAGAGTGAAGGTAAAGCTGGAGTTAAGCTTTAATTAACGCTCAGAAAGTTTCAATTATCTTGTGACAGCCGTACAAGAGCAGACAGAGCAGAATTCTGCTGGTAAACACATCCTGTAATATCCCCAGCAAATGAAATCTAATTTGTTTTTAAATGAAAGGCATGTGATATAGAAACATAAATGAAGATGCATTTTATTACAGTGAAAGCTTTAATTAACAGTAAAAAAAACAGAAGATGATTAAAGTACAAAACACCAGTAAAAAATACACAGATTGGGTGGGTGTTATTTTAAAGAAAAAAAAGCTTCTAGAACCGAGAAAAACTCATGGTAATCCGCGGTCCCGTGATTCATCCTGACAGCCAATAGGCATCGTCCACATCACCAGGAGGCGGCTCGGGCATTGCAGACCAAAAGAAAGACTCGGGACTTGGCCTGTCAAGTACCTGGAGTATGAGGTATGTAAATCAGGGTTTTGGGTAATTTAGTTTTTTTGTAAATAAAAAAATAAAACAAATACATGTTTGTACTCACCAGAAAATCCTTTTCTTTGCATTCATTGAATGACACAGTGGAGATCTTGATTAATTGGATTATAGCGCCTTCAGGGAGTAGCACACTAGGCACAAAACAAAAGCCTAGGAGCTTGTGGCCAAAACCCCTAACAGCTAGAGGCAGGTAGGGGACAACTAGAGGGGCAGGTATTGTGCCCTTCAATGAACGCAGAGAAAAGGATTTTATGGTGAGTAACCTATTTTCTCTCTTTTGTTCATTGAAGGAGACTAATGAAGGGTAGGAACAAGCAAACCCCCCCCCCCATGGCAGTAACACCCTGCTACCTGCAAGTCCCCTGATGGAAAGACATGGAAGGACCTGTTCCATAGAGGATAAATGGCCCGGGGGTAGTAAGATCCAACAAGCAGAAACACCTGGATGAGACGAGATTAGTCAAAACGAAAACAGAAGCCCAAGAGGCAGCATAGCTATCTGGGAACAGCAGCCAAAAGCTAGAAAAACAAAGAAGCACCGATAAAGAAGAGTGTGACCTTGCCAAAAAGGGTAGACCCCAATCCATAAGACCAGGCTGGAAGATCGGACCAAGCCAAGAGAAGATGGAAAGAGAAGCTGATTCCCCTCATTCAGAACCAGCAGGGAGACCACGAGACGACAAGTTTTCAAAAAAGTAGGGTACCTCAGGGTAAGGGGGTACCCAAAAGACAGCTCCAAGCCACCCAGATTAGAATAAGGGGGAAAGGAGGGTGTATACTCACCACGTACGGAGGATGCATGGAGGGCACCATCACCATGACAGGCTGCCTCCTGCGTAGTGTGGGCACTGTCTGCCTGGGAAGACACTGTGACAGAACAACAAAATCATATGTCCCCCTGAGGAACACTCACAGGCTGCCCTCAGATCCAGGATAGGGCTGTCGCAGCCAACCCCCGTACATAACTAAGGACCTGCATGCAATTGATGGCTGAGCTGGGGGGGGACGGACGGACTATATTATCTAGCTTGTTACCTAGCTCAGCTGTTGACTGAAGGTCTGGAACAATCGAAAAAGAACAAAACAACCAAAATAAAAACTCTCCAAAACACTGTGACAGAGCAACAAATCATACGTCCCCCCCCCATGGAACACTCACAGGCTGCCCTCAGATCCAGGATAGCGCTGTCGCAGTCAACCCCCGTACATAACTAAGGACCTGCATGCAATTGATGGCTGAGCTGGGGGGGGACGGACGGACTATATTATCTAGCTTGTTACCTAGCTCAGCTGTTGACTGAAGGTCTGGAACAATCGAAAAAGAACAAAACAACCAAAATAAAAACTCTCCAAAACACTGTGACAGAGCAACAAATCATACGTCCCCCCCCCATGGAACACTCACAGGCTGCCCTCAGATCCAGGATAGCGCTGTCGCAGTCAACCCCCGTACATAACTAAGGACCTGCATGCAATTGATGGCTGAGCTGGGGGAGGGGGGGGGGACGACTATATTATCTAGCTTGTTACCTAGCTCAGCTGTTGACTGAAGGTCTGGAACAATCGAAAAAGAACAAAACAACCAAAATAAAAACTCTCCAAAACACTGTGACAGAGCAACAAATCATACGTCCCCCCCCCATGGAACACTCACAGGCTGCCCTCAGATCCAGGATAGCGCTGTCGCAGTCAACCCCCGTACATAACTAAGGACCTGCATGCAATTGATGGCTGAGCTGGGGGGGGACGGACGGACTATATTATCTAGCTTGTTACCTAGCTCAGCTGTTGACTGAAGGTCTGGAACAATCGAAAAAGAACAAAACAACCAAAATAAAAACTCTCCAAAACACTGTGACAGAGCAACAAATCATACGTCCCCCCCCCATGGAACACTCACAGGCTGCCCTCAGATCCAGGATAGCGCTGTCGCAGTCAACCCCGTACATAACTAAGGACCTGCATGCCATTGATGGCTGAGCTGACCCTGTCACAGAAAAGTCCCAGTAGGAAGCTTAGGTTCTTACTCCTTGACACTAGACAAAAAAAATTGAGTTGCCTGTAGCGCTTAGGGGGTTTGGCCACCATCCAGGGTCGGCCCCTAGACTGAGCTTTTATTTTGTGCCTAGTGTCGTACTCCTAAAGTTGGCGCTATAACCCAATTGGTTATGTGTTCTACAGTCCAAAGAAAACAACTCCAGTAGGACTGATAATATTCCCTTTGATAAATGGAAAAATGAGCATGTATTGCATACACGTACTGAATGTTTTTGTTTTCCCCAGACACACATTTTAAACACAATACCTGAAATAACCAAATATGACACCCCTCCATGTTGCAGCATTTCTCATAAATTACAGTGGGACCCGGCTACAGTTACCTATTTTCGTAGCAGACTTTAATTGAACAGAAATACATTGAAGGGAATTGATCAAAACTTGAGCAGACAAAATCTGGAGCAGCTGTGCATGGCAACCAATCAGCTTCTCTCTTTCATTTTTAACTCTTAACTGAACAAACTGAAGAGAGAAGCTGATTGGTTGCCATGCATGGCTGCTCCAGATTTTGTCTGCTCCAGTTTTGATAAATTCCCCCTACTATATTTGATCTGAACTGCCAGATTTTGAAACGCAGGTGACGTATTAAGCAAATCTGCACCGGGGATTGGGCTCTGTGGCCGAACAACCCCAAGCCAATTGGGTATTACAGTTTTGTGGAAAGCCCCTTTAAATGCAACCCGCTGAGTATACATTGTAAATATAGCTTTAGTTTTAATACCTCGCAAAACAACGGATGCTAATTAGAAAACAAAAATGCTCTCCCATTAATTATAGCTTTCATTTTGAAATAAAAATAACAGCTTTAACCATGAAAAGAATGAACGACAGTACAGACAGGTCAAAGGACAACAACAATTTTACATTTTTTTTTCCAGCAGCCAACAGAAGACTTCAAATGTTGTTTTACAAGTAAATAATATTTCTGCATTTCATAAATATAGCCGACCTATATAATTATACATTTACATACAAACACAGTGTTTGACATTTTTTATTTGCTATAAAATGCGCTTTCAAGTCGAGAATAAAAGACAATGAAAATATAGGGTTTTTTTAAATCCACGTTTCAAGTATTTCTCAGCAATCTGAAATAGAATGATTGTGAATCTTCCTTTTCAGTTCTTTTATTAAACGCAGGCTTTATGCGATACTGAAAGAGAACGGTGTTATACCACTTTTATAATGAGGTACATCACAATTAGAATTAGGTCAATGGCAAACAACAACAGCCTTTTCCTTTTATTAAATCCAATTTTAGAAAGCTTTAATGTGACAAATTCTCTTCAAGGCTAGGTCAACTCTAAAGCGTCTTTCCATTCTGCAGTCAAATGTGAGAAAACCTCTTGTGTTTGTTATGTCTTCCTAATTATACAGCAAACCAAAAAACTATTTGTAAAAATATTTCTTACCTCTTGGGGCCCCAGTTGCAGTGCGTTCCTGCCCGATTCTGGCCAGAACGCACTGCCTCGCATTGCGGCCGGCTCACTTTTTTTGTGGGGCAGGAGGGGGCGTGGCGGGCCATTGAAGTGAATGGCACCGTAGCCACGCCCTTCAGCCCCAAAGTGATGGACTGCATGGGATCGCAAGGCACATTATGCCTGCGGTCCAGTCAAAATGCTGCACTATTTTGATCGTGCAGGACCAGACCGCAGGCATAATGTGCCTTGTGATCCCGTGCGGTCCATCACATTGCGGCTGGAGGGCGTGGCCATGGTACCATTCTCTTCAATAGCCCGCCACGCCCCCTCCTGCCCCACAAAGTGAGCCGGCCACTAAGCGAGGCAGTGCAATGTAGCTAAAATCGGGCCGGAACGCACTGCATCTGGTGTGAACGGGCCCTTAGCTGTATCTTTGGAGGAGGCCTTTGCCCAGACTGCAAGCTACTCTAAAGTTCATGAGCAAGTTTGTCCCCAAGACAAAGGGGGACAGAATACATTTCCTCAATACAATTCCTACTTCTAGATCTTTAACCCTTTAATAGGACACTGTTCAAATCTAGTTTATGAGGTCTACTAGCACAGTACAAAGTTAATTTTGATAAACATTTGTTCCCCACTCAGATCAAACTCCCTTCTTGAAATTACGGAGAATGGAAAAAAATCCAGTTTTTGAGTTTTCGAAAGTAACGTTTTTTTTTTACTTATATTTCTAAAGTTCTACGATGTGAAATATATAAAGTAGGTGTTATCCCAATCTGGCTGCAATAGCGGAAATACACTTTAAGCCATTTACAACCATTCCCTGCTATATTTGATACATATCTTGCTTTATTCTGATCAGCCCTTAGTACAGGTAATTATTACCCTTGAAATGTGTCGGCACATGGCCGTAGTCTACTTGTCAAAGTTGTCCTGTGATCCCGTTTGCACTAACTTTTCCATGTTTGATCTGATCTCTAAAGCTCAAGTCCTGGGCACAGTTTCTTTTCACTAACGCATGTTTTTCAAACATTTAAAGCGGAACTCAGGTCAGAAAAAAACACTGTGTACCCGTCTTTCTGCTCCCACGCAATCTCTACCTATTTTAATACTCATACATTTGTTTTTCCTAATCCTTGGTCCTGAGACAGCCAATGTCCCATTCCTCCAATCTTCAGCACTGTGGGAGTGTATTACACGCAGTGCCCATGTCCCATTCAGATGACGTGGATGCTGCTCATTTGCTTGGCAAGAAATTACTTAATCAATCCTGTAAAGTTTACTGTGCAGGCATGATCAGATCAACATGAGGGACTGCTAACATCACATGGCACTGGTGCAATGGGGGATCATGGGAGCATGGATTAAGGTGAGTATATGAATGGTATATGTCTGGGAGTAAAGAAGGTTAAAAAAAAAAGGGCTTTTCCTGGCTGGAGTTCAGATTTATGGGTACAAAGCAGCAGCTAGAGTCCGAAGTCTTTGAGTTATTTAATAGGTTTCCCCAAAACACAGAAGGCTCTTGAAACTGTCAGGGCCTTCCCTGTGCTGCTCTGAACTCTATTCATCTCCTCAACATCAGGTATATGATGCAACTGAAACAAAAACGACACATTTAACGTAAAACTTCTATTTTGCTTAAAAAAAAAAACCCCATAGAGACAAAGTCAATAGGATGATTTTAGTAAACTAAAGATCTTAATCTGCCTCTGTTCTGTAGATGTTGATCTAGGCTCTGCCAGCACACTTTCTAAAACTACGATGGCTAGGGCTACACAGGCGTTTTCCCAATCTCAGTATTGTCTACCATTTTAGCTAACCAAGACACCCTTCTAAATGCTCCTGACCACAGTTGTCTGCCCAGATCCTGAGAAACACAACTTTGTCCAGGACCCACTCTCCTAGTGCTGACTAGATTATAAAGAGGAAGCAGGACACCAATAAGACTAACCAATTTTAGACTGACAACACAGGGTAAAAAGCCCGACTGGCTCTAAATGCTGGCTCTGCCTCTTTCAATTTGAGCGCTGCTGTGCTGAGAATTACAGGAATTTCATATAAAGTCATATCCAGGTAACTATACTAGCTGTATTTACTAAATAGCATTTTTGTTCTCCTTGTAAAATCCTTTACTTGGAGTCCACTGAGGGACATGGGAAGAGCTAAATCTTCAGGTTATACTGCCACCTACAGAAGGAATATACACTGGCAAACAAAAAACTGCAGGCCATCTGTGGGATAACTTTTTACTACCAGCATGCTTCCATAGCAAAGCAGTACTGGGGGGAATGATCAAAAAACACTGGGTGGTCCCTGTGCCACTTAAAGTAGAATTATGGGGTGAGTGAAAAACGCTCATCTCCATAATTTAAGCCAACCTGTGACACTGAAGCTGTCACACGTTGGCTCTGTTGATCGGGAACTCAGGGAACACACCGCCAATCACCAAGTTGCCGATCCTCTCCCTGCAGAGAGCGGTGACTGTCAGTAAGGCAATACCTCTTGTTCCTCCCTGATGATTGATGTAAAACACTGTCACAGCTTTGTCTGACTGAATGCACAGGGGATGACCTGAAGCTCCAGGATGTTTCTCAGTAGATTTCACTGGCCAAGTGCCCAGGACCTCCTCCCCATTATTTAATTCTTAAATAAGCAGAGTTGAGAAAAGATGTCCACCCTCCTAAAACAGCAACAAACAAGTTGTGCTGTCAGTAAGAGGGGTTAGCTCAGGGATTGCCCATAGTGTTTTTTGATTGCCAGTCCAACCCTCCTTTAGGCAACAGTATAACCTGAAGGATTAAACTATGTTGATTAGTCCATTGATATTGATCTTGCACGGACATACATAAAATAGGGAATCTCATAAATGAGAGACTGCAAAGAGATTAGCGGCCTATTCCTTTCATTTGTCCATTAAATTTGCCAATAATAAATAGCACAGCACATCTGCGGGAGATCACTCATATCCACAAGACTCTTGAGTAGCAGTTGTGGTTAAAGCTGATGTGATGGAAAGAAAGTGATCAAGCACACAGGGATTTAGTCATGTGACTGAGCTATAAGAAAATGCCTGTGTGGCCCTAGCCTGAGTGTTAAGGTCACTCTTTATCACCACTTTGAGGGATAAAAGAAGCTAATTATTTATTCAAGTGACCAGATACCAACAGCAACAAAAAAAATCTAAAGTTAAAAATGTTTTAATAAAAAACTCAAGACACCTACATTCTGTAAAAACAGAACGCTAGCACCCAAATTGCTTACCATTGGCGAAGGTCTGTCTCGATGTCCGCCCACCCACACCATTTGCCCCAGTTACCTATTACTTTGCTACTTACTGCCTCGATAGAGGTGCAGAGTGTTAAACCAATCCCAAGTTTTTCATGCTCACTTCCAACTGATAAAAAAAAATTCCTCCTCTCCTAGTGATATGAAATTAGGGAAGGAGAAAATATTTCCAACTGGAACACAGAAAGCAATAGCAAGAAAAAAACTTGACAATGGATTTAACCATTCCCTACTCGGTCCAAAGTGGAGTACCACTTTAATCCAAGGAACTGGGATCATGAAATATTGCATTAACCGGACTACCAAATCCTTCAGCAATATTGGAGAAAATAAGATGATTATGACATGAAAGGAAGGAATGGACCCTTTTTCAGTTAAAGTTTAAAGGTATTTTGGATGTCTTGTTGTAAGCCCTGCCTTCCACATTTGTTCAGCCCACCAATAACTGCTAAGCCTTGTTACATGTCTTTAACACATTTTTAAACCCCAAATTAAATTAAACATTTTTTTTGTTATTTTCTAAATCAGACTACAATCACGTCTTCTTCTCTTCATCTCCAATACATGGAGGGCAGCGGCATTAGTAGAAGATAGCTTGGAAGGAGCATAATATTGTTTGTGTTTTGATTTCAATTCACAGGAAGTTACAAGGACACAAAAACAATAGTTTGTTGGGGTTTTTTTCTACTTTTTTAATGCCGTGTTATTACCCTGAAAATGAAATCTAGTACAGCCCCCAACATCTAGGAACTGGTCAGCTGTAATATATAACATCTTTGTTCCTGAGCTTAGATATTTTTAACCTCCACTTTTTTAGCTTTATGTTCCTAGAATGTGCATGTTACCCTCAGGCTTAGTTTAGGTTCCTCCGCATGCTTCGGTTTCTTCCAACCAGTTTTTCTGATTGGCATTCATGTAAAAACTCTAATCTGCACTCCAACAATACCCCTTCATAGCTTGATTGGGAATAAAATTATAAAAAAAAATTCACTGCCAAAAATTCCTCTCGCTCATCCCAATAAACACAGATTTTAGATCAAGCATTTATTTGACTTGGCTGGTAAACTCTATGGTAGTCCCTAGGGATGCACCGGATTTCTCGGTATCGAGTACCGATATTTTGCTTTTGGTACTCGTCGATACCGATACCAGTGCTTCCACTGGCATGGAGCCAGCTTCCCGGGCAATCTGATTGCCCGAGAAGCTGACGTCATGTTGTTTGGCCGGCTTGATTGTGCTTGGCTGGGAAACCGGCTTGCCAGCTAATCAACATCGAGCCGGCTTCCTGGCCAGTCAGGAAGCTGGGCGGCAAATAGCGACCTGCCTCCCAGCTTCCTGATTGGCCGGGAAGCCAGCTCGATGCTGTTCAGCCAGGAGGGGGGTCATTACTCCGCCCAGCTTCCTGATCGCTCGGTAGGCTGGCTCCATGTTCCTCTATGGCACTGCCGGTCAGAGGAAACGTTCCTCTGACCCGAAGTTCTGGTATAAGGGAAGGTATCGGAGCATTTTGTCGAGTATGAGTAATCGCCCAAATACTCGATATAGGCACCGACACTAGTATCGGTGCCTCACTAGTAGAGCCTACTGGTAGACTATGCAGCCATGTTGTGCCTGTGTAGTGTTGTGTCCTGATGGCTAGAAAGAGAAGATGGGAACAAAGCCAGAGCCCCGTGTAGGTCCACCACCTGGAGCCAATATATGTTGATGTGAGGTTTTGTTATCTCTTTGATCAGTGCACAAATAACTGTTGATCCTGCCACAAATACAGTGAGCTTGTAAATTCCTGTGCAAGGCAACCTCTGAGAACTACAGGACAACTGAAGTCCAAATCAGAAGAGAGTAGCATAGGGTGGCAATGCTGTCACTCCACAGGCAGAGTACAGTCTAAGCATTGCCACTCTGAGACAGGAAGTGTGTTACTGGCATGATCACTAAGTGAAAATAAAGGGAAACAAACAGGAAAAAAGTAAAATAATGAAGCCACCACATCTCAAAGACGGGTAAGCTGTAATACAGTATATTAAATGTATGTTCTTGGTTTTAGATACACTTTAAGCACAATACTTCAAAATGTCACAACTGGAAGAACCAGTAACATTACCTACCTCTCCTACTCGCTTTTTCAAAGAATTTCTTGGCTACTTTAGTACAGTTGCACTTTAATCACCATCAAGAGTTCCGCAGTACTACACAATAGTGTTCACCTGCTTGCAGCATAAAGTTGCAGCTTGTCACATATGGTCATCCTAACACAGACTGAAAACAATTCATGTAATTTGAAATGCTTCACACAAGCTAAAACGTTTCACAAAATGCAGAAATTCAATACCATCCAACAAGCCAGATATGTACAAATCCCTCGAACAGCACATATAAACATCATATTGCACTAAAGCACGGTCATCAATTTTATAATATCAATTAAAAATAAAAATGTTTTCTTTTTTAAAGTGCTTAAAGTAGAACTGCAGCCAGGATATGGACACTCAAGTATTTTAATAATCTTAACAAGCAGAAGATCAACTTCAAAACAAGGCCTTACGGACCTCCGTAGCTGCAGGCACTGTGGAGTCATTGTTGAAGCTTCTCAGTTTTACTTTCACTTTGCACAAATCCGTCCAGCCAGCAGTGAGTTGGCAGCTTGCCAACCTTCTAATGTAAACTGAGAGCAGGCGTACAGGAAGAAGGGAAGAGCAAAGTGCTGAGATTCAATTTGAATTACGTTGTTGCGCCTCTTTCAAATTGTGAGCATGAATTGCTCCACAGTAGCTGTCACTATGGGGGTTATTGATGGCTTACTCTAAAAGAAAAATGTACCTTTGTTACAAGTTGTTCTTTGAAGACATGGTCCCATCCCCACCTGGTCTGACCTCTGTCCCCGTGACAGTGATCTTCACTATGCAGCCTAGCCCGAAGCTGCACAACCTTCCTTCAGAAAGATCTTGTCCTCATGACCTGACACATGCATGCTGTAGCCCTGGTCACGGGAACCGCCATACACTGAAGGACTGCTGGAGGGCTTGTTCACACCAGGTCTGGACCAGATTTGCAAACGCAGTGAAGTGCATTTTTGCCACAATTCTTCTGCTTTCGTTTTTAGCTTACAATGGGCTTCCAGGCGCAATCCAGTGCATTTGCATGCTTTTTTTTATGCCTTTCCATGCGTTCCAGACCAGAGAAAATGTGACACGCTGTATTTTTTTCTGTCTGGACCGGAACTGACTGTGCTAGTGTGACAGAGCCCAGAAATACCACAGGGATACATTGGGATGCTTTTTTGGTCCAGGAACAAACTGTTCTGGTCTGGTCATGGTGTGACCAAGCCCAGAGGCCATCACAAGGACAGCTTCTGATAGGAATAGATGGGGACATTGCATGCATGCATGCACAGAATGCAGAGGACAAGGCCATTCAGAAGACAGGCTGTGCTACTCCGAGTAGGGCAGAACAGTGAAGATTGCTGGAGTAGGGGCAGAAATAAGCATCAGACCAGATGGGCTGCACTCAGGAGGGTGCGGCCATATCTTTAGGGATAACTTGAACCAAATCTACAATTATTTACTGTAAATGAAGCTCATTTACTGCCGGTTAACAATATGTAAATATTGGAGTGCCGTGGCCACAGTTACCTTGCTTGGCCCTGGGGCAAAATGTGTGTGGTTTTTGCAATTATGGCAAATTAAAATGAAACACCGGAATAAAGCTCAGTTTGTAAACAAAACAAAAAAAAGAAACACAATATCTTTATTGTGTGTTTCTTTTAAAGGATTCATTAAAACAACTGGTACACAAACAATCGTGCTATAAATAAAAATAACAAGTGACCGTCAGGGAGAAGAGAAAAACAACGACGTTGGTCTACATTGCACTTTGGGCAAGGGTCTTGTGCGTTACTACCATCTAGGCCATCATCAACACTTGCGCCCAGATTTTCTCACTATGACAAAAAGTTTCAAGTGCTTTCTTAAATCTTAGGTTGAGCCTTCATGTTTTACTGTGTTTGGGCACTGAAGGCTTAATATATAAATGTAAAAGGGTGGAAAAAGAAATGTAATGCCAATAGCAACCATTTATAATTGTTCTCATAGGGTGCCAAAGCAACACCATTCTTTTTCACTGACTGTAACATACTTGAGGTCCCAAGTGACTCCACAGATGTTGTGCCACTATAATTACAGCGTGCATTGCCTCCCCGGACTTTTGTTGTTCATTGACTGTATTGTACATGGCAACCATGTCCTTTATTTATACATTTCTAGTGCAGATTGCAGAACCAAAGGGAGAATCTGCTGGTTATAGTAACACAGATGAGGCTTCCTTGTGGCCTACTCAAAAGGTAGTTCATGAAAACTGAAGCCAAACTGAAGCAGCTATCCATTACAACAAAAATAATAGGATTTGTGTACTCAATGGAAAATACTTTTTTTTGAGTCAGATGACCTTAGGATTATACTGCTGCTACAAGAGGATTGGACACTTGCAAAAATAAAAACAAAAAAACTGTAGGTCATCCCAGGATAACCACTCCTAGTACCAGTATGCCTCAGTTTTGTAGCAAAGCAGTATTGAGAGCATGGTCATAAACCCAGAGGGGTGGGACTCCAAGGATTTTACAGCAAGTACAAAAATCCAATTTTCTTTCTCATCCATTGAGGGACACTGAAGTTCTTCATTTGCATTGTGCAAAGCAGGGGAGGGCAACACATTAAATACTAACAGACCTTTAAAAAAAAAAAAAAACAGAGAACTGGGAACTGCCTGCAGCTCAAAGAGAAACCAGAAGGATCTTACGCCAGAAGATGGCATCAGATAAGGCTGCAACGTCTACCTGGTTGAACTTCGTAAACATGTGCAAAAGAAGAACGGGGATGGCAGCCTTGGATATCTGGGAAACAAATGCTTGATGCTGAAAAGCCCAAGAAGCACGTGACAAGAAAGTGTGGAACCAGATTCTTGAGACCGTAAGCTTGGCTGATGGTGTGCCTGAGCCACCTAGATATGGGGGGAATGATAACACAGTCTACCCTAACGAAGAATCCAGAAAAACAAAAAGGTAATCGGACTTCAAAAGATGTGCTTTGGGATGAGATAGTCTATCAGGGCAATGCAGTGAAATATTCTTTTGGTGAACTGGAGTTGAACAGAGGGGCAGAATAACAACCTTCTAGTTGAGGTGAGAAGCAGACACTACCGTGGGCAAGAAGGAAGTCCAAGGCTTCAACCCCATTTTGTCCTTATGCAAAACCAGAAGGGGTTCCTTGCAGGATAAGGCCACCAAGTTCAGACACGTCCTCTGCAGAGGTGATGGCAAAAAGGAAACAAACCTTGCGGGTAAGAAAAGAGAGAAGAATGTCTCCGAGTCAGATTCCACTAAGTCACAGGGGAACAAACAGGGGGAGATAAAGGGAGAGACTCCCTCTACAAACGTCTACTTCAAGCCCAGTCGCAGGAAGGGGAGCGTTCACTCTGCAGGAAAATTCCTAGGGTAGAAATCCCAAGACTCACACCAAGTGATGAATGCCTTTCACGTTTGATGACAGACCTAATGGGATGTATCCTTTGTGGTTTTAAGCACTGTGGGGATCACAGATTCAGAGATGCCCATCTCTCAAAACCAAGGCTTCCACAGCCTTGCCATTGAATCCAATGACCATGACAAAGGATGGTAAATTGGTCCTTGATATAAATAATTCCTGATGACCTGGAAGAGCCCACAGTGTGATTGCCAGGAGTCGTACCAGGATGGCATACCACAGGGGACTCAAGTGGTTAACAGATAAGACTGGGTGCCCTTACACCAGTACCATCCGTGATAATTATATCAAGAGTAGATGATGAGACTTCCCTCAAACACAATGTAGAGGAGACGCTTCTTGGATATGGTGTCCGCAGTCCAGCAGTGACAGCAGTGTCTAGTGACAGGAGACCCATGTGAAAGATAAGCCAGGAAGCCCCTTAGCAGACCGTCATAAGTGAAGTTCAAAGTTACAGCCATTTGCTCTGTGTGCTCTAAAATCAAAGGATTCAACTGCAGCAGCGGTAAGATCTCTTGAGGGATTTTGACAAGTCAGCCAAGGTTTGGTACATTAAAGACAGTAAAATGGATAAAGGAGCAGGGCCAACCAGCGAGGACAGGGTTCTAGAGAATGTTTCTAACTGCTAATCAGCTGGGTCCCTAAAGACAGGTGCATCTTCCACTAGTATAGTAGTCGCTTTATTAGGCCTGGTTCACACCTGTACGTTTTGTAGCGCGTTCAACGCTCTACGAACGCTCTACAAAACGCTCAAACATGAAAATCCCATTGTTTTCTACGGGTTTGGTTCACACCTTGCCGTATTTCAGCCCGCCTGAATGCGCTACAAAACGGCCTACGCCTGAAAAGGTACATGAGCTTCTTTGCGGCGTTTTTGTCGCGCGTTTCCATTGGGATACAGCCAAGTAGCCCTCGGAAACGCGCGTTTACCGCGAATCGCAGTAAAAACGCGCGTCACGAAACGCGCATATTCGATACGCCTAGGTGTGAACAGATCCTTAAGGTGGGACACTGGCAGGTCAACGGGGGGGTCGAGGGGAAGCAAGTAACTTGTTAAGGTGCTTCCAATCTCCATAAAGAAAGAGTTGGAATTGCAGGTGCAATGGGAACGTCTTTCCAGTTGATGGCTCAGAAGCTGCCAAAGCTGTTGGTAATTTAGACACAGAATCTGCAAAAGAAGATGCAAGAGTGTGCTTTTGGCCTCTTGTATGACTGTAGAAAAACCTCAGCCAACAGGCAGAGGGACTGGTCATAACCAGCACAACTAATGAGGACGTATCCATGCTGCAGACAAAGCACTAGTAGTCGTGGAGCTGTTAGAAGAGTGTGAGCTAGTGGCACCCATTATAGCAGGACTGTTTGACCCCCCTTGTGTCTAGAACAACACATGCTGTAAAGGCAAGGCAACGGAAGGCTCAAAGTAAGAGGCAAGGCCTCAGGTACTCACGAAAACCAGACAGCTGGTAGCAAGTGAGGATAGTATGGCCAGAGGTGACCAAAGTTACTGTAGACGGACAGCAGGAATAGATCGAAGATAAAAGATCCATGTGGCTGGTTGCAATCAGGAGCAAAAGTAGGGAGACGACTCCTCAGGGCTGTATAGAAGGACAGAGCACAGAGCGTGCGTGACGTCAGTCCCACATTGCTAACTCCTTCCACAATGGGAAACGGGGAATTTTAAATGAGCCCAGCAACCTCCCCTACCCTTAAGTGGGGTAGTTTCCAGCGCTTGGTCTGACTGTTTTACTCACACAGTAAGTCATCAGAGACAAGGACAAGCATAGAGGCAATGCTGGCAGCAAAGTGCTACACAGTTAACTTTTACCAGAAAAGAGCCTTGAAAGTAGCCTACATGGAAACCAGCACCCGAAGGTCAATTTCAGAATTATCCCCACAATGTCCAGTGAGGTCCGGATGCAGCACTACAAAAGCCAGGCAGAAGACAAACACACCGGATATGTAAAAAATGGAAGAGAAATGCTCTAGCAGCAACTGAAGAAGAAAAATTTGGAAGAATAAGAAAAACAGGTGCTATCAAAAAATAGCTGAGGCTGCAGAAAAAAAAAGGCATCCTACCTCCTAGGACACAAGCAAAAAAAAAAAAAAACACCCGGGCATGCTCGTAGTAGGAGAGGTTAGCCTGGGCTGCCCAACAGTTATTTTTGTTTGCCAGTGTCCAAGCCTTCTGTAGGCAGCAGTACAACCTAAAGTGTAAGAATCCCTTCCTGTCAATGGACAAGAAAGAAATTTGGCTCATTTCCCCAGTTTTGCTTTTCTTTTCAGCTCCAGTTTACATTCAAGTGAACCTGTCACTACACTTAAAGCCCAATTGTAACCTGTTGCCCTGCAGATTTGAAACATTTAAATAAAAAAGCAGATTAAACTGCAGTACTCAATTCTACCTGGTGCTCTCTCCCGAAGACTCAGCACTCCGTCGTACAACATCAACTGATGCCTCTTCTGGGCTGAATGATGCCCAGCAACAATCAACCCACTTCCTGTGAGCTAACAGTGCAGTGCTAATGGGAATGGCACTGCTGCTGCACCACCGAGGGACGCCAATCGCTAGACAAGATGAGGAGGAGGAAGAAGACTCAATGCGTCTTCTGACCAGCCAAAAGACATCTGAAAAAAGGTAAGTATATAAAACAAATCATCAAAAAATGAAAATGGGGGGGGGGGGGGGATCCCTTTCTATCTTGATAGAAGTGCTTCTGCATCCACCCAAACCTGGCGTGAACTATATATGTAAATCACAACTTCCCAACAGCTGTAAAACATGTTATGGTGCCCAAAAGGAGCAAGTATCACAGTTCTCTGCTTAGGCTGGAAGTAAAGAACTGCAAATTAGCATGGGCCCTAATTAAAGGGTCCCTTAGGCATACAGAAGCCCATTTGTCAGAAAAGAATCTTATATGCTGACACCCTTAAAAGGAGAACTATGAGGCGAGTGATTTCCACTGATCCTCATAGTTAGAGCCGACCTGTGACAAAGAAGCTGTCACAGGTCGGCTCTATCGATCAGGAAGTGAGCAGAAACATGCAGCAGATCCGCACACTTCCCCATCGTCTCCCTGCAGTGAGCGGTGGCTGTCAGGTGCAGCTCCCTGCAGGGATTCCCCCCTCCCCTCTCCAATCCTCCAGCGCTGAGTGGCGGAATGAATGGGGAGGGGGCGGGCACAGCTGGCTCTGCCACTAGATAGGCAGAGCCAGCTGTCACTCCCGCAGCTGGGTGGATCTCGACAGTATTGTAGGGATCCGTCCTGGCTGCGCCTCTCTCAGTAGCCCGCGATATACTGAGCTTTGGGTCACGGGAGGATTTTAGAATATGTCCTCCCGTGACCCTAAAGAGAACTATGGGATAAAAAGGTTACCCCATAGTTCTCTTTTAAGTAAATTAGGCAAATAAAAAGTATACAAGATGTAGTGACAGGTTCACTTTAGCCAGCACTGTGTCCAAGTCCATAACCGTTTCAGACATTCAGTGCTGACCCCATAGCTCTAATCAGATTATTTCCTAGCTCAAATCACATTCTCAGCTCCCCCCAGTGCAGTATAAGAATTTGATATATAGCAACCAATTAATAGATAAAGGCAACACATGCTGGTTGTTGTAGTTCCACAACAGCTGGAGAGCCAAAGGTTTCCATCTATGACACAGAACATGGACAAAGCCAAACAGCTTTTTTTCCCCCAACAGAAACCCCCCCCCCCCCCCAAAAAAAAAACCACAAAATTCAGTTCTTATTACCGCATTCTGGAGTTAGTGCAATCCTGCATAGCCTGGTCACATGACAAGGCACAATTTGTTTATATAAAGAAAAAAAAAAAACCACGTAAACTGCAGTACATAACACAATTTCAATGGGATCTGCTGAGGGTGATTTAAGGCCATTCAGTGAATTGAAGAGCAACCAGTCCAATTTAAAGCTGTGGATTAGATCACATCATCCATCCTCAATGCTAGCGCCGTCCTCAGTCCCCCACGGGCACGCACAGTCGAAGTGGGTAGAGAATGGATGCCTCAGCTTGTGTGGTACAACAAGTTCGGAACACTGAGTGTCCTTGTCCTTTAGTTGGTGGAAATGCACAGTTCGTGAACAGGTTTCAGGACTGTTTTAGTCTCTTTCTGGGGATTCCAAAGGGCGGACATTGTGCGGACGCCAGTGCTCGGAAGGCCTCGGCTACTAAATGTGGATGGGACTGTATCATGGATTTCCAGCCTGCAGTCTCCATTATGTCGGTTGCTTGACTGAAAATGGAATACACCGATAAGAGCTTAGTGTGGGGGAAGAACAATGCAGCTGCACTGCATGCACCATAAGAGCTTCTGTTTCCAGGACATCATGCTGTCCTGGTCACACTTGATGGGGTCTAATTTATATGTAGAGCTACATTTCAACTGTACTGAACAGACAAGCAAACAAAGAGCAATGAAGGGCTCAGGTAAGATTGCAAGCTCCTTGAGGACAGGGACTGATGTGAATGTGCAATATGTACTGTACAGTGCAGCGTAAATAGAAAACTAAATATGCTCTTTGTATTTATCACTGCGACTTCCTATAAGGCTTCATTCACGTGAGAAAAATCCGGCACGTACAGCTCCGTGCACGACCGTATCACGCAGCACCCGGGAAGGACAAGTGCTGCGTGTGATTAGTATGCAGGCCCTGTCCTTCTCTATGGGATTATCCAGCCGTATGCCCCGCCCAACGCTCACCCGCCCTGCATGTCTGTGCGGATGTGGCTGTCCGTATTCGTACGCTGACAGGATGGATGCTGTCTGCGTCCGAGCCAGAACACCCGCGGCGTACTCCCATAGAGAAGGACAGGGGCTTGCGTACCAATCACACGCAGCATCTGTCCCTCCCGGGAGCTGCCTGATACGGCCGTGAACGCAGGACGGGACTGTATGTGCCGGATTTTTCTCGTGTGAAAGAGGCCTTAAAAAGCAAGTGCGGAGTGTCTGGAGAGCTACAGTCCACAATGAAATGAACTCACTGACACAAACATGAAGTGTGTTGGAGCAATTCATGTTTGCTTGTAGTGAGGGGACAGTTACACTTTTACCCCTAGATTACCAGGAGTTGTCTCATCCAATACAACCAGACTGACTCTGGTCAGAAGTCTATAAAATGAATTTGTCATGGTACCCGGTATACACATATTCGCTCACAATGTATATTGGGTGTATATGTATCGACACGTAATATTTCTGATTTTATTTTTTTAACTGAGCTCTTCATTGCACACAGGCAAAGCTGCTTTGTTTGCTTTTCAGAAGGAAGAAGATGTCTGCAGGAGATGGAGCTACCATGGAATGCAATCAGAAGAAGCACTTACCTGCCATTCCAGTTTTTGCCGTCCTTGCAACCTAGTTGCCTGAGAACACTACATCTGTAAAAAAAAAAAAAAAAAAACCAGAAATGAAAGCAATGACAAGAGGATAATGCACAAAGGAGCAACAGCTAAACCTCAAACCATCTTCATAGGTGCACTAAGAATCTAAGTAAGATATTTTGAAACAGAAGCACTTACTGTCAGAGTTTCAATGTGGAAAATGACACTTGGAGAGCCAGGTCTGGCAGAGCAAGGGTGCGTGATCGCTCAGGGCAAGTAGCCCAATGGATGAGTCTAAAGCTCACCATACACCTTACAATTATCTGCAGATTTTCTATGGTCAGATGGAAAAAGTGCAACCGGTTCCCCCATCTACGCTAAGCTGTGTGGATGGAGGAATCTTCCAGTGGGCCAGGCTTCAGTATCTTGCTAGTCGGCCCCGCTGGCTCTCAGTCTGATTGGATGCAGGCATTGTTCAGGTGTTTTGAGAGTTCGAATTTACTTCAAAGAAGAATTATAGGGAGAGTGAAACACACTCATCCCAATAGTTAGAGCCGGCGTGGTACACTGCAGCTGTCACAAATCAGCTTTATTGATCAAGAACTGAGCGATCGCATACCGCTGATCGCTCACTTCACAATCTTCTCCCTGCAGAGACCTGTCAGTCACCGCTCCCTGCCAGGATCCCCCCCTCCTCATTCTGTTCCTCCAATGCTGACCAGAGGGACAGACACGGGAGGGGGCGGGCACAGCTGGATCTGGATCTAGAGAGGCAGAGCCAGCTGTCAATCAGACAGCGGGGTGGATCCCAACAATATTGTCAGGATCCTTCCCGGGTGCAGCACGGCTCTGCGCTGTCAGCATATAGTGGGCAATAGCCCGCTACATGCTGAGTTTTGGGTCACAGGAGGACATTAGAAAATGTCCTCCTGTGACCCTAAAGGTAACTACAGCCAAAAACGGTTTTGCCATTCTTCTCTTTTAAGCAATTTTCCCACTGAAAACTGTGAAACAGCAGAAACCCACAGCAAACAGCCACCTTTTCTGTGGATATCCAATCAGTACGACACTCCCACTGCCTTAAACAGGGACATATGAAAGAATTTTAAAAATGAACCGTTATAAGCACCATGGACACAATATGACTACCCAAAAATGCTCCAATTTGCATACTGCCAGCCCTCCTAGCTTGAGGAACAAAAATCTAATGTGTCTGTGAAGGTTCTCATTCATCCAGGTCATGGTGTATCGGTAAAAAATAAGCCAAGGCAACTGGACTTGCTGTATTTTTCCTTGAAGACGTTTCACTGGACATCTGACCATCTTTAATTCTGAATTCTGAATTGAGAAAGCTGGTGGGATTGCAAGTGAAACGTCTTCAAGGAAAAATACAGCAAGTCCAGTTGTCTTGGCTTATTTTTTACAGATAAAAATCTAATGTGTAATTGGTTACTTTCTGCCATCGTGCACTTTTACAAAGAGAAGCTTTTGTTTAAACTAGATTTGTGTATCAAGAACACGGAATCGGCATCTGGTGATGAACACCGCACAGTTGTACTTGCCTGTTAATAAAGTCTATTGCTTGTGCTTTCAGCTGCTCGGCACTGTGCAAATCTGCCAAGATAAGGACATCAGCAACATTTTCCACTGAAAGGTTACTGCATAAAGCCTCTTCACACAGGACTTTTAATCGCTCTAATGCATACTGTCAAAAGAAAGACCACATCAATGACAACGTGCTAGAAAGAAAATAAACCAAAAAAAAAAAGTGCAAGCGCTAAAAGTTGTACATGAGGTGACAGCGATGGGGCAAAACACGTTCAGTTTAAAGAAGTTTTTTTTTCTTTTTGATTTATTTTCATCTTAACTCATCTTTAATGTTACTTATGAATTTTGACGATCGTTACCTGCTCTTAAAGTGACACTAAACTCGGGGGTAAAATCTCAAAAATGCATTCAAGTATCTTAACTATTAACACAAATGGGTCTTATTTGTAGAGCCTCAAATCATCTCTGAATTGGTGCTGACACTGTCCTTCCTTATGGAGGGTGACTACTTTGTTCCCCATAGTCCCTGTGTGTGTTGTAAAGTAGTCACCGCTCCAAGCTTGTGCCTGTGATGGACTACAATCTCATGTTTAGTTTACTAATTTGTATTGAGATAGTAGTCCATCACAGGAGTGAGCTTGGAGTGGTGGCTACTTTACAACACACAGGGACCATGGGGAACAAAAGTAGTCACCCTCCAGAAGGACGGACAGTGTCAGCATCAATTCAGACAAGGTGCACACTTGGGCGATCCTTGGATGCGCGCAATCCTGTGCGGTTGCCGCTTAGCCCCATTGATTTCAATGGGGTTAGATCTGCGCAGTAATCGCTGAAAAAAGGTACATGTACCTTTTTCCGTGACACGCACCGCACGTTTTTTTCAGCCGCAATCATGCAAGATTGCACGGTCGGAATTATGGCAGGAAACCGCTCGATCTGCCTGGGGTGCCATTATAAAAGGATGACACCGCCAACGCAATCAGCGGTCGTGTGCTATTTTGTGACCACGCTTTTCATGCACGATTGCCGAGTGATACACAAATAAGACATTTTTGTTAATAGCTAAGGTACTTGGATGCATTTTTAAGGTTTAACTCCTGAGGTGTCACTTTAATCCTTTTTTTAATGCTACACTAACAATTTACACAAACCATTTTTTCCCCCCTTTGCATGCGTCGCCACATAGCATCAAAAAGGGGAATAAAGCTCTACCAAAGTAAATCACAGACGTTCACTTTGAACTTTACCATTCCCATAGGTTACATAAAAATTGCATTAATGTGATATCATTGTAAACAGCAAACTTTGTTGATTACATTTTTCTGATAAATATAAGGGGTGTGCAAATGCTGTGCTGGGAGAAAGGACAACAAATGCTGTTTGTTTTCAATTCACTTGAACCAGAAATGAAAGGAGAACTATGAGGTGAGTGAAAATCACCCATCTTCATTAGTTCGAGCCCACGTGTGACAATAACAATTAGTGACAAGTGAATTAATGACATAATAAGACTGTCACACGTTGGCCCAATAGATCGGGAAGTGAGCGAACACATACCGTCGCTCGCTCACTTCTTGATCATCTCCCTGCAGACAGCTCCCTGTCCTCACAGCGATTCACCCCTCCTCTCTCTCTGATCCTCCAGCGCTGACTGGAGGAGTGGATAGGGGAGGGGGCGGGTACAGCTGGCTCTGCCTCTAGATAGGCAGAGCCAGCTGTCACTCACGCAGCCGGATGGATCTCGACAGCATTGTCGGGATCCGTCCCGGCTGTGGCGGTCTCAGCATACCGCGAGCTTTGGGTCACAGGAGGACTGTCCTCCTGTGACCCTAAAGAGAACTATGGGGAAAAACACTTACGACATAGTTCTCTTTTAAGGAATTAAAAAAAAAAAAATATGTATCCAAATCTGCTAAGAAAATTAAAGCCTTATCTGCCCCCCCAAAAAGGATATATAATACATTAGGTACACTACATTTCAAATCCAATGCTATAATGTGCATAACCGAGACATTGCCTGAAACTAAAACAATGCTCCGGCATTCAAGTATTTAGGGAGGAATAGGCCCGGGGACTCATGTGGTTAAATATGAGATGCTGGTGGTGGTGGTGGTGGTGGGAAGGAGACTCGCTTGCGAATGACGCTATATAAAGCCTGTCACCGTCAGTTCAAGCAGTTTAGTAGAGGTGTGAGAAAATGGAAACACTTTTAATTAGAGAGGACTTACTTTATCTGCTGCTGCCAACAAGTTATCAGCCATCTTGTCTAGATTGGGGGCTTTTCCTGTATAGATAAATCTCATCATTTCTTTGAATACTTCAGGTTCCACATCGTGAATGTCTACTCTATTCTGTACAAGAACAAATACACAAAACAGGAAAGCAGTGCAAGCTTTGTAAATAAACCAAGGCCTCAAAGAAAGAAAAAAAAAAGTTATTAATCAAAGAGCGTCTGAAGAAAAAGATCGGTACCCCAGATGAACATTCAGTTTAAAAATCAGCTAAATACATTTCAGGTGCATTAAAACAAAAGGTGTGCAAATCCTTACAGTTCATTTTCTTTAGAAAGCAGCCACAGCCCAAGTGGAAAAGCCGGTTCCCTGTCAGCGTATTGCAAAGAACGTGAGGAAGCAGTGATCTCTCTGCAGAGGTCCAAACACACCAACCTCTTCCCTGCTGAGCTAGAGCTCTCCTATTCACAGAGAACATGAGCTTTGCTAATTGCAGAGCTATAGGTCTGACCTCAGCAGAGAGACCACTGCTTCCAAGTGTCTTTCTCTGCAACATGCTGCTGGGTCTCTTCTGATTAGCCTGTGGCTGCTTTTTAAAGAAAACAAAATCATAAAACCTTGCACGTACCAATCCAGCGAAAGAACAGTGGAAACCACCAAAGGTTTATATTGCTAAGAAAACCATCCAATGGGCTTCTGCTAGCTGATGGTCACATGAGCAATGTCAAAGAACTGCATGCTCTGCCAATTTGCCCAACCAGGTTGACCCCTGTATATGCTGCCCCCCTATGGGTGGGTGGTAAGGTAGGCTGAAATAAATACAAGCTTCGTCTCATGTTGTCCTTTTCTCTCCCAAACTTAAGAAGACAACTGGGCACTTGCCAATACACCCTAGGCATCTCCTTGAGGCACCATTCCCACCAGGGTGTCGTGGGAACGCACTTTCCCACGCGTTTGCGTCCCCATTAATCCCCACTGGGCCCCTGGACGTGCGGCAAACACAGAAAAGTAGTACATGTCACAAATATGGCGACATGCGTTTTTGACGCGCTTTCACAATACGCCCTGGGGTGAACGGGGCCCTTAAAAGGAGATCTATAAGGTGAGTGAAAATCATTCATCCTCATAGTTCGAGCCAACGTGTGACAATTAAACTGTAACACGACGGCTCAATACGTGAGCGAGCATCCCGATAATCTCCCTGCAGAGAGCCGTGACTGTCAGTTCCGACTCCCTGCAGGGATTTCCCCCCAACCGCCATCCCCCCCACGCCCCGATCCTCCAGCACTGACTGGAGGAACGGACGGAGGAGGGGGCGGGCACAGCTGTCTCTGCCTCTAGATAGGCAGAGCCAGCTGTCATTCATGCAGCTTGGTGGATCTCGACAGCATTGCCAGGATCCGCCCTGGCTGCGCCGCGCTCAGTACAACGGCGGGCAATAGCCCACGATATACAGAGCTTTAGATCACGGTTGGACGCTAGTATATGTCCTCCGTGACCCTTAAGAGAACTATGGGGAAAAACAAACACTTACCCCATAGTTCTCTTTTAAATAATAAGTAAACTAAAAACACAAAGAGCACAGCTCACGCTCTCATGCGTCCCCGCAATCCACACTCGGTGCACGGATGACTCTCTTCTGGAGTAATAGGCTCAAAAACTGTAGAACCAGCACACGATCTTTCAAAGAAATTCAAACTTTATCCCACATGCATCTATACAAAGAACAACCGCTGAAGCGTTTCTGTCTTGGCCTTAGACATTGCAGCTATGACTAAGGCCGAGTAAGACAGAAACGCGTCAGCAGTTGTTCTTTGTATAGATGCATGTGGAATAAAGTTTGAATTTCTTTGGAAGATCATCATGTGCTGGTTCCACAGTGTTTGACCCTTAAATAATAAATTGCACATAAACCATATACCAACAACATTACTGTTGTCACTTTTCAGCTCATGTGGAGTTAACGCCTTTGACTCACACAATCCGACTTCCGCAGACAACAAAAGCCTATAAATCTATCACTGCAAGGATCCAAAAACCAGAAGATATTTCACAGGACCAATGCGAACATGTCTGAGGTGATGTAACAGGAGAAGCAATAGAGAAAGTACAAGAACAATGAAAGTGGAAGTACGGCTGTAAATAACACAACGTAGGGACTGTAAAAGGTTTTCCGGTGAAATATTAGGAAACGGACCAAAACCAGAACTACAGAGATAAAAAAACAGATTTATCACCATGCTAGGAAACAATAAAACACGGATACCTTTTTATTTTCCTCCATCTCGTGTTCAAACATTGCACTGAATACCGGGGAGCGAGCTGGAACAAAGCAGGAGAGAAGAGTCAGGGGGA
>NW_017306416.1:2017244-2022473 GCF_000935625.1 Nanorana parkeri
GCAGTCTGTAAGTCGGGTCGTCTCCCAGAGATACCCCAAATCTTCCGATAGACGACATTCCGGCACCTTCAGGTTGTTGGTATTGGACTGGCCTGATATGTTTACAGAATCCTGAACCACACTCACCTGATGAATGGAAAAAAGGAAGGCCAATACAATCCTTAAATCAAAGAAGTACGGTTGAAGTTTAATCTGCGCATATTCTGCTTTCTCTATTTCCTCCTTCAACCCTTTAAAATATGCCAGTTCTAAATAAAACCCGTTTTCATTACATACCTTATTAGCACTTAGTGACATCATCACTGGGTTTCTGTGCTGCTCTATACAATGCAGACAGATGATGACTGGTGGGAGGGGCCAGCAGGGTGCTGTACCCAGATGACTGGTGGGAGGGGCCAGCAGAGTGCTGTACCCATGTACAGCACCCTGCCGGCCCCTTCCACCAGCCATCACCTGTCTGCATTGTATAGAGCAGCACAGAAACCCAGTGATGATGTCACATAAAACCATCAAAGCACCCTGCCTCAGTACTCCCATATCAGTTCCCCATCTGATATACAATCAGTGGGCCGGCTCTTGGGAGGAGTCATGCAAATATGAAGATGCCTTGATGGGTTGGTGCCAGTCTGGAGAAGTGGGCATTCCTAGGTGGAACCTATCTGCATGCAGACTGCCCTGGGTAATGCCCACGTGTGATGCTGGACCTTCATGAATGAAATAACTGAAATCTAATGAATGAAAGGTGAGAGCCAGGGACAGTCAGGCTGGGGAGGAAAGCGCAACAAGATGCTGGACGTCCTCCAGCCAGGAAATGAGGCGGGCTCCACCTGACTGGCTGCAGCTTCTAATGCACATTGTGAGAGGATCACAGTGTGCAGTGAAATCAGAGGAAGCAATTTCAGTCCAGGAGAGTAGCCGCTACAACTGTGGAACACTGAAGTGAAAGACTTAAAAGTAAATGGAAACTCAATCACTGAAATCTCATAGAAGCTTCAACAATATTACTGCAATCCCAACGGTCAGTTTCAATTATTTTACATCGGCAGTTTTCATTAAAATACCTTGCGATTCTGCCAAGAAGGTCCTCGTCATACGATGACAACAGTATTTCTCCATCTGATATTTGTGTTCCTGCGTTGTCACCTGGTCACATGGTCTGCTGGTGGAGATCAGTTGCCATTTCAACATATACTACTCAGGCAAGGACCACTGTACACCAATATGACAATAGCCGTTCAGCCGTCAGCTTTTTGCTGCTTTGCACTTGAAGGCTGTGCTGGGATCCCCGTCTGCCGGCTTAGCGCTCCCGGCTGATACCTGGTTAAAGCTTTCAGCATACAGATACCGGATTAACGCACACAAAGCATGCTGGTTTGCCCAGTCTCCCTGTAATACAATACACGGGGCTTTTGTGTGTTACAGTTTGTTTCCTGACCACATCACGCACATTTAAAGTGACACTAAACTCCGGAGCGCTACTACCCTGGAAATACTGATAACTAGTTGTATGTGAAAACGGACAAATAGACTTACAGTTAGAAGACAGCTGGTGTGCCAGAAGTCCCAGGGAAGGAGCCTTGCTCCAAGGGTAGATAGCTCCAGGGGTAGGTAGTGACAGGTCTGGAGGAAGTGTGGAGCAGTTTAGCAGCCCACGTACTCGGCTGGCCAGGCCGAGCCGCGGCGGCTTTGAAAGGGAGAGGAGCCGCGACCGGCTATGATATACTGAGCACCGCGTGTTCAAAGGTTCCGTCCGTCAGGATCGGGTGACGGCCGCTGCATATAAACGCCGGCACACCGCATGTAATCGTATGTGGTTAGAAATCAATCAATCACTCTCCCTGGACACATCGATCGTGTGATTGATTCCTAACCCCATGTAATCATATCACATACGATTACATGCGGTGTGTGCGGCGTTTATATGCAGCGGTTGTCACCCGATCATTAACCTGTATGGTTGACAGCTGCCGCTTTTAAATGTCAAATTAGGGATTCCTGCTGCAGGAAAATGAAAGTTCCTGACGCAGGAATCCCTAATCGGACCTAAACTTACAGGTGTAAATGGCGCCGAAAATCCAATTAGGCCTCATTCACACACAACGCAAGAGCAAAATTGTATATTGCGTATATGCGTGTGTGTGTATACGCATATACGTGCCTATATGCGTGCACTATATGCAATCCCAGAATGCATCACTCCTAATAGAAATTTGAATGTGCTGTACGCATGTACGCGCAAACATGCGTATGCGCGGAAAATACGCAGAAATACGCTGCCCGGACGCATCTCGGTTCCATTCTGTTTTCTCGCATGTTTACGCTACGCAAATATACGGCTCCATGCGCAGCTATGTGTATGGAGCCATTTATTTGCATATGGGACAATACGCGCGGCAGTGTAAATGAGGCCTTGGTGATTTGACATAATATTTCGATGTTAGTGTCCCACTGTTACTATCGGTTTTATCATTCAATATTTTGATGATGTTTACCAATAATTCTGAAGTGTGTACTCTCCTCTTTCCCTCTGTCTTTTATTTAATCATCTGGACTGTTTATTGGATACAGGTGCTCTCAAGTGTTTTTCCCCCACCCTGTGTGGCGTGCTGCAGAAACGCGTCAGCGGTTGTGCTTTGTACAGATGCATGGAAGCTGGAATTTCTTTGGAAGATTATCGTGTGCTGTTTCCGCAGTTTTGGAGCCTATTACTCCGGAAGAGAGTCATCCTGTGCACCGAATGTGGATTGTGGTCACGCATGACAGGGGTGAGCTGTGCGCTTTGTGTTTTCACCTTGCATCCAATTGTCTCCGAATCCCTCTAGGTGTGAAAAAAATTGTACAGAGTACAATTTTGGCGGACCAGAACGGGACGAATCCGGAGGTAATTGGATGTAAACATACACATGTCCACTAACATCTGACTGCCCATAGACCTAACATGGGTCCGGTTAGTTCAGTTTGGTTTAAAAAAAACAGACACGGATGTCACAAGAGTGACAGCCATTCCGTCCTGCTCTACACCCTCTGCTGATTGCATGGATCTCTGCCCATCGGAAGCTCATGGTTGTAGATTGTATATTTTGTATATATTCTGAATAAAAAGAGGTAAGCAAAACCTCACACGGGGAATGTACATTACTAGCCAAAACATTGGGGCCTGCATGCACTCCGGTCCATTTACATCTGCCGGCCCATAGACCTAACATGGGTCTGGATAGTTATTTTTCAAAAAAACAGAAAGGACACGGATGTCACAAGAATTACATCGGTTCCATACTGCTCCGCACCCTGGCAGGCGGACCTGATTGGAATGCGGTGTGAAAGGGGGCCTAAGGCCCGCTGCGGGCAAGCCAGTGCGCTGCGACAGGTCCGGCGGGTGTGCGGTGTGTCCGCTGTTTTAGCACATCACACTTTTTTACCTTTAATTGTACAATCTGTTCAGATCCCTGCACGGTGTGCTGAGCTGCGGTGACCCGTGGTGCCATCCGGTACTCAGCAGAAGAATGCTACATGTCTGCATTTTTCTGCAGCACACATCCCGCCAGCACTGTGGTGTGAATGGAGCACATAGAAAATAATTGTTCTCTAAGTGCCCTATACTGACCTGAAAAAAAACGCAGGTCACCACAAATAGAGTGAATGTAGCATACATCCATCCAAACCTAATAGGCTAAAATGAAGACTGCTTTTTATCAGCCCTTGTATAGATCACTGGCATATTCTCCCCCCACCCCGACTTCTCAGCTGTGCCCCCTTTACAATGACATTCAAGGCCTCACATAGTCCACCATCTATGAAGCCAAATAGGACAATACATTTATCTTTTGCCGAATGCATTTTGCATTGTAGAACACATTAAAACACAGGTTGGCACACGTCAATGTGTGTTGACAGGCAAAGTCATGTATATTAAACTGCATCGATATGTGTTTATATTGATGTCTATAAAGACAATATGATCGGGTCCCAAATGTTAATATAACACAATGATGACAAAGTAACAGACACCTGGAACCAGTTTATACTGAATGGAAATCAACAACAACAAATACACATTTTTACTAAGCCAAGACTGGACAAATCCAAAAATCAGCCGGCCAATCCTCCTAAAAATGGCATCTGGTGCCTAACTTTGCCGGTAATAGGAGCACATGTTCCCTGGCATCTCAAAACACTGGACTTATTAGCTTCAGAATTCTTAATGGCTGCGTCAATCATAATTGTAAGCCAAGCCTGGACAAAAACCAAGAGCTAAGCAGTCAATGCTTTTTTTTTTTAAAGGGGATCTACAGACCAAATTGTTGAGGTCTACGCATGAATTTCATCGGCTAAAAGCTGAACTTCAGGCAGATAAAAAAAAACATATAAAAGCCCAATAATACGTAAAGAACGTCAGGCAAATTTCAAAGTCTAGGGTCTAAACTAAAAAAAGATAAAGTCACATGATCCTCGATCCAGTGGCAGTAAACGCGCTCCCCTTCTTTCTCCGGCTATATGTCCGTCGGGGTCCTCAAGTCCAATGCAAGTCAATGGACTTGCATTAAATGTGATGACGTCAGCAGGGCTTAGCCTGCCGGAGAAGAGGCTGTGGGGGACCCGTCTAACAGCCAAGCAGGATTAAAGGAGAACTATGGGGTTAAGGCTTTTCCCCATAGTTCTCCTTAGGGTAACGGGAGGACACAAACTACCGTACCGTCCTCCCGTCACCCTAGGCTCAGTATACTGCGAGCTGTAGCTCGCGGTATACTGAGACACTGCAGTATACCGCGATCCACTGCACGCCGCAGCTGAAGCAGATCCCGACAATTATGTCTGGATCCGCCCAGCTGCATGAGTGACAGCTGGCTCTGCCTATCTAGAGGCAGAGCCAGCTGTACCAGTCCCCTCCCCTGTCCGTTCCGCCAGTCAGCGCTGGCAGATCGGAGCGGGGAGAGGGGAATCCAGCCCCTCCCCTGTCACGGCAGAGAGCCGTGACAGGATCGAGAGGTGAGCGAGCGCCGGTATGTGTTCGCTCACCTCCCGATCTACTGGTCGGCTAGAACTATGAGGTGAGTGAAAAGCACTCACCTCATAGTTCTCCTTTAAGGATCTTATGTTTATTTCATGGCGTGATCACAATGAGCACCACCACCTTTGGAAGATTGCAGACGGTAAGGAATACGGGTGGTTCTTGGAAACGTTTGTCCTCCTGTTTCAATATATGCAACAACGGACTGCATACACTCAAAT
>NW_017306416.1:2022506-2037767 GCF_000935625.1 Nanorana parkeri
CTAATGATATTCTAAAGATTACCAAAATGACCAAACGGTTAGGTCATTAAGGGGAAGGAGCGGCAGTCAGCTCGGATCGTGCTCACTCCGAGACAGACACACGCTACATCCTCCGTGTCAGCCCCTTAATTGTATTCATAACAAATTCATTGTACAGCTCATTTCACTTGTCTAAATGGAAATCGGATGTGCTATATTTGCACCATGTGGTCTCGGGGGCTGTATATCAATTATTCCCTTGCACACAAATAATAATGTATAATTAAGTTGCAATCTTGCCAATTTTACACATTTCCAGGAGACGCAGATCACAAGGAAGTATATTAACCATTAACACGTTCACAAGCCATGCAAGCTACTAATCAAGCAGAGCCGGAAGATGGGGGGGGGCATGTGAAGATGTCTTCAGCAGCCGACTTCGGTTCTGACCTCCTGCATATGACTGGGGGTATCAAGCCTACAAATCTACATGCCAGTCATAGCGGGTTATTACCGAGCTTCTACTATTGGAGCACAGCATACAACGGAGCCATTACAATCACCTTACATTGTATACATCGCGTTCCCTATAAAGCCAAAGGATTGAGGCGATACCCAACATGTGTGACATAATCATTACTTTCATGCGTAGGGGGTCGTCATTTTGTATGCAGGGCCCCAATCTGCTCAATTCCTCCAGTCATGTGGCCGCCCTTGTGCCAATATCATCATGTACAAAGCATGTGATAAGGCTGAGGAGGCGCGCACATTCTGAGCCAGAAGAAAAGATTGGAGCTCCGCCTCCCCGGGATCAAAGTTTAAGAGTTTATCTGAATTATACCCCCCAAGAGTAAAGGGGCAATACATTATGTATACAGTATGGGGGGGGATAGCAGACAATATTGGCCTGAAGTTGGCCTTTAACACACAGCAGGTACACAGGAAGAGAGAGAGCAAAGTGTGCTATTCATTAGATTTCAGTGCATTAAATCATGGAGGTTCAGCATCACGCTGGATATTATCACAGCTTACCGTTTTCAGGAAGCTATGTCCAGCACCCTGTCTGCCTCTCCCATGAGCCATGATTTGCCTGCACTGCATAGCGGAGCACAGAAACAAGGTGACGGCATCACTGTGTCTAAAATAAGGTATGTGATAGGGATGCACCGATAAAGTTTTTTTGTTATCGAGTACTGATATTTTTTTTCCGGAACTCACGATAACGAATACCGATACCGGAAGTCCCACTAAAGAAGCCGGGTGGTGTGTAATGACTCACCGCCCGGCTTCCCGATTAACCTGGAAGTTGTCTCCATGTTCGCTCGTCACCAGGCGAGGAGGAAGCATGAAGCCAGATTTCTGGCCAACCAGGAGGCCAGGTAATGACTGGCCGCCCGGCTTCCTGATTGCCCAACTTCCTGACCAATCAGGAATCCGGGCAGCAAGTCATTAAACACCGCCCAGCTTGCTGACTGGCCAAGAAGCTGGCTCCATTCTCACTCGTCGCCAGGTGACGAGGAAGCATGGAGCTGGCTTTCTGACCAGTGAGGAAGCCAGGGGGCGGGTAATGACTCGCCACCCACCTTCCTGATTGGCTAGCTGCCAGACTAATCAGGAAGCCAGGTGGTGAGTCATTACACGCCACCGGGCTTCCTGATTGGCCAGGAAGCCAGCTGCATGTTCCCTCGTCACCAAATGAAGAGGGAGCATGCAGCTGGCTTCCCGGCCAATCAGGAAGCCGGGTGGCGTGTAATGACTTGCCGCCCGGCTTCCAGATACCTGACGTTTCATTTGGGTGAGTGCGAGTATGAATACTCGGTATTGGCAAATTTACTGATATTAGTATCAATGCATCCCTAATATGTATAAAAACAGAAAGGTTTTATTTAATAAATGTATTAGCATGTTGATGGGGGGAGAGGTCAGGGAGGAGGAACCGGGGAAGACAAATTATAAGCAGATTAAACTCTAGCTTTAAGATTTAGTAAATTCCATTAATTACAGAACCAGTTCATATAAAGTACACAAGCAGTGACGACACCAAGTAAAAGGGAGAACTCCACCTACCTCGCAGAACAAGGTAAGTTTATCTTCCGGTAAGAGACCATTAGCTTCATCAAGTAAAAAATCCCGCCGAATAAATTTCTTAAAGCCCCAGTCTTTGCCTTGAACAAACCGATAAGCTCTCTGACTTTCTGAATAAAATCAAACAATTAAAAAGAGGCAAATATTAAAGCTTGCAAAATTAAAGTGCTGTCCTGCCAGACAGGAAGTAAGGAAAACGTAGCCTTCCGGGACACAGACAATTCAAAAACTGATAAGGGTTCTAGCTTGTTATCCCCTTGTGATACCAATAAAGTCAAAGCGAACCTTTACCCCGTTTCACTAAAAATCACATCATCACGCAGCTCTGCATGCTGATATGAAACCATCTTACATTCATTAAACAAATATAGTTTTCTTTTACTTCTAATTACTGTTTTTCTACTTCCTGGTCCTCTTGGGCATTAGTGATGTAATGTGCCCAAGGACTGCATCCTGGGAAGGTTACATCAGCAGAGCATTGCTGGGAAATCTCATCTGTAATCTCATGAGATCTCAGTGAAAGACATTTTCCTCCCCGGAGATGATGCGCATGGTCACATGTCCTAGTCGCATGTGCCAGAGCTCCAGGAAGTAAAGGGAGATGGATGAGTCTGCCCTTAGTAAAAATGGTCACTGTGAGGAGAATGGGGAGGAAAAGGAAAATAAGGAATGCAAAGAATACAAAGCCGGCAATGATCTAGAAGTATGTGTTTGTTAATTGTCATTACTAAACGTTTCTAAAGGTGTATTTGCTGTTATTTCAAAGATCGGGGTAAAGGTCCGCTTTAAGTGAAAAAAGTTTAACAAACCAATAAATAAAAATCAAAAGCACCAGTGTTGCCAGGGCATACACATACGAACACCAATGTATGTGGAGGGTATGCATGTGTATGTAAACAATTGCACAACACATATTGGAAATCGTCACGCATGCCAGAGTGAGACAAATAATGCTAGATCCCTCATTTACAGTTAAAAGTGACACTAAAATACATTCAAGAACCTGAACTATTAACAGAAAATGTATCTTATCTGTGTATCACTCGGCTTTTCTTCCCCATGGCCCCTGTGTGTGTTGTAGTAGTCACCGCTCCAAGCTCGCTCCCGTGATGGACTACAATCTCAATACAAATGAGAAAACTAAACATAAGATTGTAGTCCATCACGATAACGAGCTTGGAGCGGTGACTACACACACAGGGACCATGGGGAACAAATGTAGCCACCCTCCAGAAGGAAGGACAGTGTCAGCACCAATTAAGAGATGATTTGAGGATCTGCAGCCGAGTGATACATTATCCCCTCCCTTTCTGTCCCTGTGACAATTGGATTTTGAAAAATGTGGGTTGTCATGGAAACAAAGATTGGTGATAAAGTGGAGACAACTTTTCCCCATGATGACTCTTACAGGAGTGAATTTCCCTTCCTAGGGGTAGATTTCCTCTCACTTCCTGTTGTCTCAAGGACAGGAAGCGACATTAAATCTTTCTAATGAGGATACAGACAGCAGTTAAAACCTCACACAATACTGAAAAAAAAAAAATTTCCACGGACTTCTACTTTAAATGCAATTTTTCTTTGCTGTATCACCAGCACTTGCATCAGATTTGTGTTTTTCGGAGGCACTGTTGCAGGGTGAAGAGAAAAAACGTGTGTACAGGGCTACAACAGTAACGGGAGCGGGAGCCAACTTCCTGTAATGTAGAGTACCAGACCCGGTAGAAGAGGTGGGCACCCCTCGCCTACACGTCTAACAAGAGCCATCTTCCTGTAATGTACAGTACCATAACCGGAAGAGGAGGCTGGCACCCCTCACCTGCACATCTAACAAGAGCCACCTTCCTGTAACGTATGTACAGTACTACAAACCAGACCCGAAAAGGTGGGCACCTCTCGTCAGCACGAGCAAGGTAGCATTACAACTACTGGAACACTGTGCGGTACACTTTGGCTGCAGTCTGGGACCCCCTGCTCTACCGTAAAAGCCTCCGTTTGTATGTAGGGGTCGTACGTAAGTCGGATGTTCCTAACTCGGGGACCCCCTGTACTTTAAACTTTCAAATGCACACTGGAAAACGAGAACTAGAATCAGATTGCTATGGGCAACCATCCTATTCTATTCTGCTCTTGTGTTTGCAAATGATGAGGCCACACTAGCACTAAAACAACATAAAACTTTGAGACGTACCCAGCGACTCACCCATGGCTTTAGTTTCTTCCCTTTTAGCATTTAATAGAGAAAATTTAAACTTTGCTCGAACTTCACTTTTCGGACAGCTAACAAGAAGCAAATATAACGACAGATAGTCCTTGCTCTCGTCATCCAGCCCTTTCGGGTTAACTCGTAAACACCTAGGAAAGGAAGGACGTTATTAATATGCACGGCTAAGAACATTTCACAAAGCGAACACAAACTTGCACATTGCATACCATACAACAAAGGAAAGCTTCTCACCATTTCATCTTATCATTTGGCCCCGAAGAGAAAGTGGAACTTTTTAAAACTTCTCCCATTTCTTCTCGGCAAAAACTAAAGTTATTTATGGTCCACATATAAGAAAATTTCACCACCTTGACCTGATAGAAGAAAAAAGAAGGCATTTAGCTCGCTGAAGATTCAACAGTAAAGGGAAAACGTAAGTATCCACTTTGTAAATAAATGATCTGCATGTAACGAGGAACAGAACACTATGTGGGGACGTCGGGTGGAAACACATATGTAAAGAGAAAAAGTAAAGCGGCTTTGGCACATTAAAAGGGGTTTTCCTCTTTCAGCGAGAGAGTGGAAACCACCTTCCTCTGTGGGCTGGTGCAGAGAAACTGGTTTCAGAGGTTGCAGCTGGGCTGTACACAGAAATGGTCCAACCACTTAACCACTTCCCGGCCGGCCGTTGTAAAAAAACGGCCGGCCAGGAGCTCTCTAGATCTGAGCGGGCGTCTTTAGACGTCTTTAGAGCTGGAAATGCCCGATTTTTAAAAACAGGCAGCGATGCCTGTTACCATACAAGCGATCCGCCGGCTATAGAGCCGGCGGATCGCTTGTATGAGGATTCTTTTTCTATCACATAAGGGGATTTATTAGCCCCCTATCTGATAGCAATAAAGTTAAGTGGGGGGAAAAAAATTGGAAAAAAAATTACATTTTCCCCCCCAAAAATTTACAGTTACACATAAAAAAGAATTTAAAAAAACAAATTTAAAAAAATAAGTCCCCCGCATACATACACGCATGCAAACAGGTGTTGGGTGCGCATACGTGCGAAAAACGACGATTGCACCCATTACTCCGCACATGTTACATATCGCTGCGAACGTCGGAATGAGAGCAATAATTATAGGGTCATCAATCACTAATAACACTAAACTGATGAGCTGTAAAAGCTTTTAAAGCGTCACCTATGGTCAATTTTGGGTATGGCAGTTTTTTGCGATTTCGCGGGTGCGCGCAATTTTAAAGCTTGACATGTTTGGTGTCTATTTACCCGACGTGACCCCGTCTTTTATATTTTACCAAAAAACTGGGTAATAAATGTTTCCTAATATAATAAAAAAATGAAATTTTTTTTTTCCAAAATTTTCAATAATTTTTCCTTAATATAGTAAAAAATAAAACCCGTAGTGGTGATTAAATACCACTAAAAGAAAGCTCTATCTGTCCCCAAAAAATTGTATAAAATTCATTTCAGTACAGCGTTGTATGAATGTCATTCAAAGTACCGCAGCGCTGAATACTGAAAAATGGCCTGGCCAGGCAGGGGTTCTAAACACCTGGTCTTGAAGTGGTTAATACACTTCAGTAGCCTTAAAGGAGAACTATGGGGTTAAGGCTTTTCCCCATAGTTCTCCTTAGGGTAACGGGAGGACACAAATCCAGCCACTCCCCGGTCACAGCAGAGAGCTGTGACAGGATCGAGAAGTGAGCGAACGCCGGTATGTGTTCGCTCACTTCCCGATCTACTGAGCTGACCTGTGACAGTCTCATTGTCACAGGTCGGCTAGAACTATGAGGTGAGTGGAAATCACTCACCTCATAGTTCTCCTTTAAGCTGGCCACACACTCATATTTACTTCGCTCAGCTCACAGGCTGAACAAAGAAAATAGAACAGATTTGTCCATTAACACTTGGCAAAAGGTGATCGAGGAATCTCCTGCTGTTTGCATTGTACTCTGACAAGGGCCGTCGTCAGAATACCCGAACAGAGCTGGCAGCTGATCTTCTGTTCATTTGAAGATCCAACCGGATCCTTCGCTCAGCTGATCTAGGGGTGCCGGCCTAAAGGGTGCCGACAGCGGCACACACTGTGCAAATTTTGGCTGGTTCATCAGGAACCTACCAAAATCAGAATAGTGTATGGACAGCTTTAGGTCCCTTTCATACGGGCTGATCAGGAGGGGTTCTGTGTATGGATCCCCTCCTGATCGGAGCAATATGGATCGGATGTCACCAAAACTGCCGGACCCCTTGTTGTTCCATGGGGAGTCGGATATTAAAACGGACATCTACACTGAAATCATATTCTACCAATGCATCCCTCTATGTATGATGATTAATAATAACATAGAAGTGTCAGGTGTAAAACGCTGTGATTTTGAAATTGTAACACTTGCCGCGCATTCACTTCCTACTATGAAAGGGCAAAATGACTTCAGTTTGGCAAAGCAATGCACACTGGGAATGCCTGGTCATCAGCAGAGCATTGCTGGGAAATCTCATCTGTAATCTCACGAGATCTCATAGAAAGGCATTTTCCTCCCCTGAGATGATGTGCATGGTCACATGTCCTAGAAATCCAGGAAGTAAAAGGAGAGCTACGAATCCGCCCTTAGTAAACATGGCCACTGTCAGAAGGGAGGAAAATAGAAATAAGGAATGCAAAGAATACAAAGCCGGCAATTATCTGTAAGTATGTGTTTGTAGATTGTCATTACTAAACATTTCTAAAGGTGTGTTTGTTGTTATTTTAAAAATAAGGGTAAAGGGTCCACTTTAAGGACATGTGTCTGTTTACATCAGATTACCCCCGATACAACACGATCAGGTCCGATTAAATGGAACTCTGTTTGGTTTGTTTTTCCGGACCTGGCTAAAGTTAGAGGTAACCAGGTATAAACCGACGCACGTCCATTTAGACCTCACTGCCCATAGACTAGCATTGGGCATCCGATCGGATGAAAAACTGACAGACGGACACGTTTGGACAACTCGTGTGAAAGGGGCCTAAAGTCAACAAAACGTGCCACACTCCAAAATGATCATTTACACAGCGCCTGAAAAATTACTCTAGGTGGCATGGGTGACATTTTCTGTACCAGGAAGTTAAAATCCAACGAGCGTGCAAGGATACATTCATATGGGATTTCAAGCTCTCATGTTCAGGAGGGGGGGAGGCGGGCATTCTTTGCAGGGACATCTTTATTTTCAAGTCTTATCTAAACAGTAGACCCACTTTAAGTGGACCTGTCGCAGTGCCCTGCATGAGCAAAGTGCAGATTCAGTTAAAAATCCTCTGATATTGACCTCCGATACGGGAACTTCCGGTCAGGGGGAGATCCCCTCTGACCGGCAGTGCCAAGGGAGCATGGAGCCAGCTTTCTTTTCAAATCAGGAAGGCGGGTGGTGGGTTATGATCCCCCTTTCGGCTTCCTGATTGGCTAGGATGCCACCTTCCCCTGTTGCTAAGCAGTGTGGCTTCCTAACCAACCAGAAAGCTGGACGGCACATTATGACTTGCGTCCGGACTTCCTGATTGGCCAGGAAGCCACGCTGCCTAGCAACAAGTGATGCTGGCTTCCTATCCAATCAGAAAGCCAGATCATGACGTGCCACCCGGCTTCACAATTGGCTAGGAAGCCGGCTTCACTTGTTGGTAGATTAAAGTAAACAAAAAAGGGAGCAGTTAGTACCACTTTAACTGAACACACTGGGAAGCTGATTAGTTACTATGGGCAACCTGAATTTGACCCGGTATTAGTTTCTTACACTCCATGTACAGCAGAGCTTAGACTGGCGGAGGGAAAATCAGCAAAAGGAGCCAATCGCTGTTCAGCAGTAAAAGATGCATGCTGACCAGGGGAGAGAGCAGAGGGACATACATAAGTTCATCAGTACGCTGCTTCTCCTTTGCTGTCCAGTTACAGGCTGGGAGACGGACAAATCATGTAAAAGTTACTGAGCTGCAGATCTCAGATCAGATCTACTGCCCAGCCAGACAGGGCTGTTCTGTGTGGTGGAGCAGTTTAAATCTCAGGACTGCACGGACAGAAATCCACATCCTGGTAGGTAGAACATCTCCTATGTATGTATTTAATCTGTGCATTTGGCAGTTTGCCCGGAGTTCAGCTTTAGGCTGCTGTAGTCAGCTCAGGGCTGGGCAGAGTTTACAGCCTGCGGCCTTCTCAGGAGTTCTATCTAAAGTTACGCCAGACCTCATCATAGTTAATAAATGTGACTAAGTATGAACAAAGCAATTACCCTGCAAGTGCAAACCAACCCGTGCTGATTCTCACAGGACGCCTGGGAACACCTAAGGCTGTCTGTCCCTGTGCCAGGCTCTAAAAGGCCCAAGATGGCTCCATAAAGAGAACCTGTCACCTCCAAATGCTGTCACATAGGTGCGTGTTAGCCACTGTGTGATAGCAATAAAGTTAAGAGAAAAAAAAAAAGTACAAACCAACCCAGACGCCCCCACTAGCTGCATGCTAATGAAAATTTAGGACATGCACATGTAACATCAATTTGGATGTTAACTCTAAACAGATGAGCAGTCAAGGATTTTAAAGCATCGCCAATGGACAATTTGAGTACCATAGTTTTTCGCCATTGCACACGCAATTTTACTGCTTGACATGTCTGGGGATCTATTTACGCGATGTGACGGCATCTTTTATATTTGACAAAAAAAGGGGTATTATTATATTGTGTTTGTGTGCACTAAAATTCATGTAAGTGGGTTTTTTCTTCCTAAAAATCGTGCAACACTTTAAAAAAACGCAGCTACCATTTTTTTTTATTCTACAAGGCCTCACAAAGCTTTCAGAAAATATATTTTTGTTTGGGGGTTGAAAGTCATTTTCTATCCTAAAATCCAGATTGTAGTGTGTGTGCAAAAATTTTAAATTTGGTTGTTGTCAATGGAGCCGGCGACCTAAAAATCCTGCTGACTCCTGGATTGGACAGACAGGCTCCTGAATCCCATATTAATTTGTCCGCCGCTGCCTTCATATAAAGTAGGAATGCACCGATACTCATACTAGTATTGGTGCCGATAAAGAGTAATTGGCAGAGTACTGGTACTCACCCAAATGCTCTGATACTTCCGGTCAGAGGGAGATTTCTTCTGACCGGCAGTGCTGCCAGGGAAGATAAAGCCGGCTTCTCTGCCAATCAGAAGGCTGGGCCATGAGTAATGAGCCGCCTCCTGGCTTCCCGATTGGCCGGGAAGCCAGCTGCATGCTGGTTGGCTGGGAAGCTGGCTTCCTGGGCAATCAGCATGGAGCCGGCTTCCTGGGCAATCAGCATCGAGCCGCCCAAACAGCATGGAGCCGGCTTCCTGGGCAATCAGCATGGAGCCGGCTTCCTGGGCAATCAGCATCGAGCCGCCCAAACAGCATGGAGCCGGCTTCCTGGGCAATCAGCATGGAGCCGGCTTCCTGGGCAATCAGCATCGAGCCGCCCAAACAGCATGGAGCTGGCTTCCTGGGCAATCAGCATCGAGCTGCCCAAACAGCATGGAGCTGGCTTCCTGGGCAATCAGCATGGTGCCGGCTTCCTGGGCAATCAGCATGGAGCCGCCCAAACAGCATGGAGCCGGCTTCCTGGGCAATCAGCATGGAGCCGGCTTCCTGGGCAATCAGCATGGAGCCGCCCAAACAGCATGGAGCCGGCTTCCTGGGCAATCAGCATGGAGCCGCCCAAACAGCATGGAGCCGGCTTCCTGGGCAATCAGCATCGAGCCGCCCAAACAGCATGGAGCCGGCTTCCTGGGCAATCAGCATCGAGCCGCCCAAACAGCATGGAGCCGGCTTCCTGGGCAATCAGCATGGAGCCGGCTTCCTGGGCAATCAGCATCAAGCCGCCCAAACAGCATGGAGCCGGCTTCCTGGGCAATCAGCATCGAGCCACCCAAACAGCATGGAGCCGGCTTCCTGGGCAATCAGCATCGAGCCACCCAAACAGCATGGAGCCGCTTCCTGGGCAATCAGCATCGAGCCGCCCAAACAGCATGGAGTCGGCTTCCTGGGCAATCAAGAAGCCGGGCAGCTGGTAATGACACGCTGTCCGGCTTCCTGATTGCCCAGGAAGCCGGTGTTCTATCGAAAGCTCCAACTCATCAAAATCTACTAATCACTTCCGGTGCTCAGAAAGACTGGAGCTCTGTACAGTTTGCGGTGCGCATGCGCAGATTGCTTTTTCAGAATACTCGTCGAGTTTGCCACATGCTGAATATTGTTAAAATGCAGCTGTACAGAGCTCCGTCAGTCTTTCTGTTTTGCAGCCTGAAGGCCGTGACACACTGCACGCGAAGCCGTGCAGAGCGAAGCAAGGCTATCCGGCACGGAGCTTTGCGTGCAGTGTGTGAGCTGAGTGCAGTCAGATGATTGACAGCACCTTCAGCCAATCGGCTCGTCCGTAAAACAACCTGCCAGCTGTCGCATCGCGACGCGCTGGTTTATACGCGCGAGCCGATTGGCTGAAGTTGAAATTGTTCATCTCGGCACGCTCAGCTCCGCGAGCTCTCGCAAGCTGTGGTGCCGAACAGAAAATGACATGACACACTGCTCGCAAAGGCAGTGCAGTGTGTCACGGCCTTAACGCCATCTGGTCGAAATCTCCAACTTGCACGTGCCCGGCAGTGAGGTAGTTGGAGATTTCGATGAGTCAGAGCTTTTCGATAGAACACTGGCTCCATGCTACCAGAAGTACCAATATCGGTGGGTCCTTAATATAAACTATGACTAAGAATTTTCAAGCAGGAAGGAAAAAAAGATTCCCTCCAATTTGGGGATGGCGGTTGCATCCCAAGCTATGCGATTGCTGCAACTTCCGCTTTTTTTTCATCTTGTACATAGAGACACATGGACGGAGCGAACCACCATCATCCAAGAGTATAACGACCAAAATCAACATTTTTTTTTGCCTTTTAGATGTGGATAGAGAACCTCTGTCAGGCTTTTATTGCCGTCTGTGTCCCCATTAGGGAGATCAGAGGTGCGGGATTTCTATCGTCCGGGACATGCAGTTCTGGGCGCCGGGCAGGTGGTTTCCTCTACACATCTATGTAGACCCGCAGGAGCCGGAGATCATTTTATACAAGTGATCTGGGTGGCTGTACAGAAGCCATACTTGTTGTACACAGCAAATGACTTCAGGTATTTTCCTTGCAGTTAGCAAGATATCCCCTCCCTTCCTGATGAGTCTACAGGACAGGAAGTGAAGGGAAATCTCCCTGAGACACAAACACAAAAAAATGACAGTGGTTTTCGTCCTTCCCCAACTTTATCCAAAAGCAAAAGAAAGTTTCACCTTCAGATATAACTTTAAACAGCCCCCACGAGACACATCCATCCGACAAATCAAACTGCTCATCTCCAATTGTAAATACTCCATAAAACATGGCTGCCAGCCAACCAAACTCTGGCCACAAAATCTTTTATCGAAATATATTTTCCTCAATAGCCACAAAGGATATAAACCCAATCAGTGTGCGCCAAATGCCTTGCAAACCCCAATATTACCATGTAAAAGTAGCAGTGCCGATATCACTCTGCTGAGAGCAAAGTTGTGGGAGTGGCCCAGCAGGCTCCACCCACTACAGAAAACTACCAGAGGGGGTGGAGACAAGACGAGTCTCCCTGCACAAGGAGTGAGGGCAGCACCGAGCGGTCATTATTACAGGAAGCTCCAAGTCTCACACTAGATTACTACACAGATCTGGAAGAAATACACAAAGCTCACCGAGATGCAAGAATACGAGTCTATTCAATTATCCCGCACTGCAAGAGTTCATTGATCATTTTGGTCTAAGAGAACATAAGAAAGCACTTTTACTTTCCCTATCCCTCACTCCCCCGACAGCCGGCACTCTCCCCATCTCTGTCCCCATCCCCCGGCAGCCGGAACTCTCCCTATCCCTCTCTCCCCCGGCACTTTCCCTATCCCTCACTCCCATATCCCTCTCTCCCCCGGCAGCCGTTCCTGGGTTCCCCATTACCTAAGATGTGTTATGACCACTGATATTTGGGTGTGTATTGGGGTTCCCCATTACCTGGGTATATATTGATCATTGATATCTGGGGGTTCCTTGCTACTTGGGTGTATTATGATGATGGATATTTAGAGGTGAATTGTGGCTCTAAACTATTTTGTGAGTATTATAGTGGTGTATATTTAGGGGTGTCCCCTTTTATATTATGATGGATATTTGGGGGGCTCCCTGTTATCCATGTGTATTATGATGGATATTTGGGGGGCTCCCTGTTATCCATGTGTATTATGATGGATATTTGGGGGGCTCCCTGTTATCCATGTGTATTATGATGGATATTTGGGGGGCTCCCTGTTATCCATGTGTATTATGATGGATATTTGGGGGGCTCCCTGTTATCCATGTGTATTATGATGGATATTTGGGGGGCTCCCTGTTATCCATGTGTATTATGATGGATATTTGGGGGGCTCCCTGTTATCCATGTGTATTATGATGGATATTTGGGGGGCTCCCTGTTATCCATGTGTATTATGATGGATATTTGGGGGGCTCCCTGTTATCCATGTGTATTATGATGGATATTTGGGGGGCTCCCTGTTATCCATGTGTATTATGATGGATATTTGGGGGGCTCCCTGTTATCCATGTGTATTATGATGGATATTTGGGGGGCTCCCTGTTATCCATGTGTATTATGATGGATATTTGGGGGGCTCCCTGTTATCCATGTGTATTATGATGGATATTTGGGGGGCTCCCTGTTATCCATGTGTATTATGATGGATATTTGGGGGGCTCCCTGTTATCCATGTGTATTATGATGGATATTTGGGGGGCTCCCTGTTATCCATGTGTATTATGATGGATATTTGGGGGGCTCCCTGTTATCCATGTGTATTATGATGGATATTTGGGGGGCTCCCTGTTATCCATGTGTATTATGATGGATATTTGGGGGGCTCCCTGTTATCCATGTGTATTATGATGGATATTTGGGGGGCTCCCTGTTATCCATGTGTATTATGATGGATATTTGGGGGGCTCCCTGTTATCCATGTGTATTATGATGGATATTTGGGGGGCTCCCTGTTATCCATGTGTATTATGATGGATATTTGGGGGGCTCCCTGTTATCCATGTGTATTATGATGGATATTTGGGGGGCTCCCTGTTATCCATGTGTATTATGATGGATATTTGGGGGGCTCCCTGTTATCCATGTGTATTATGATGGATATTTGGGGGGCTCCCTGTTATCCATGTGTATTATGATGGATATTTGGGGGGCTCCCTGTTATCCATGTGTATTATGATGGATATTTGGGGGGCTCCCTGTTATCCATGTGTATTATGATGGATATTTGGGGGGCTCCCTGTTATCCATGTGTATTATGATGGATATTTGGGGGGCTCCCTGTTATCCATGTGTATTATGATGGATATTTGGGGGGCTCCCTGTTATCCATGTGTATTATGATGGATATTTGGGGGGCTCCCTGTTATCCATGTGTATTATGATGGATATTTGGGGGGCTCCCTGTTATCTATGTGTATCATTATATATATTTGGGGGTGTCTCCCCGTTACCTGGGTATAACACCAGCTCTCAGCCACAGGTCCTCCCGCCATCTGAGCAGAGGGGGGCGCTGTGGGCCCGGCAGACATGGCGCCTCCTATAGGCGATGAGGCTCAGCACACACAGAACTGTGTCCCGGTGCCGGGGGGCTCTCGGTCCTGTCACTGCATGGCTCCATGGGGCAACCCTAGGCACACAAGGGCTCCGGGAAGGTCACATAATGCGGTCAGGACGTTACCGGCCACTTTCCGGCTTTTCCGCCGCTAACTCCTACCCAGCCGAGTACCGGCACCTCACAGGATCCGCCGGGATCTCCGCGCATGCGTCGCCCAACTCTCGCTCCGCCGGGTCTCCCTGATGACGCGAGATGTCGGAGCGCACGCGCCCTGGGAGTCTGAAGTGGCAGGCGGGGAACGGAGCATGCGCACTGGGGCAGAGCCGCCGTCAGAGAGCGGACACAGTGAGCATGCGCGGCAGCTGCTGTGTATGTTTTGGCAGCTGGAGGCAGATGATTATGGGAGTGCCAAGTGCAACATGATTCTCTCCCTGAAGGAGAACTAAAGTTAAAATATAATGTACAGCCAACAATATCATTATAATAATTGGAGTGTATGTGGGGTTTATTCTTTTTTATGCAGCAATACGTGCCCTCACGTCCATTCACAGAACTCCTAGCATTATTTTCCCAGAATGCAAGGCGGTCTGTGATTGGTGGGGGGACAGATGAATCACATGTTCCACCTCCTCCAGTCACAGAGCAGATCCTGTAGAAGAGGCTGTGAGGCAGCTCCTAGAGCAGGGGTGGGCACTCTAGGATTGCCACATTTTCTTCAAGTGAACCCGAACACTCTAGCGCTTTGTGCAGCAATTTTTTTTTTTGAGAATATAAAGGCGAACAGCTATAGAGGACTACAAATCCCCAGCAATACATTATACGGCAGAGGTAGCCAAACTCCGGCCCTCCAGTTGTGGTGGAACTACAAATCCCATGAGACATTGCAAGATTCTCACAGCCACAGACATGACTCCCGGAGAGAGATGCATCATGGGATTTGGAGTTTCACCACAGCTGGAGTTTTGCTACCCCTGTTATACGGCAATACAAAATAATATGAAGCTTCATTATTATTATTATACAGGATTTATATAGCGCCAAGTGATACATGAGGCGGTAGCTGTGTGGGGATGAATTGTTTGAGAACATGATAGCTGAGTGGTTAGTTTGAGGTGGGATAGGCTTCTGTGTTGATGTTTCATACTCTTTGTTGTTCTGGGTTGGTGCCTTGATGTCTCCAGGTGGGCCGTGCGACACTCAGTTGGGCTGTGCAAATCTCAGGTGGGCTGTGCGACTCTCAGGTGGGCTGTGCAGGTTCTCCGGTGGGCTTTGCGACACTCAGGTGGGCTGTGCGACT
>NW_017306416.1:2039486-2051838 GCF_000935625.1 Nanorana parkeri
TATGTGTGTGTATCATTATATATATTTGGGGGTGTCTCCCCGTTACCTGGGTATAACACCAGCTCTCAGCCACAGGTCCTCCCGCCATCTGAGCAGAGGGGGGCGCTGTGGGCCCGGCAGACATGGCGCCTCCTATAGGCGATGAGGCTCAGCACACACAGAACTGTGTCCCGGTGCCGGGGGGCTCTCGGTCCTGTCACTGCATGGCTCCATGGGGCAACCCTAGGCACACAAGGGCTCCGGGAAGGTCACATAATGCGGTCAGGACGTTACCGGCCACTTTCCGGCTTTTCCGCCGCTAACTCCTACCCAGCCGAGTACCGGCACCTCACAGGATCCGCCGGGATCTCCGCGCATGCGTCGCCCAACTCTCGCTCCGCCGGGTCTCCCTGATGACGCGAGATGTCGGAGCGCACGCGCCCTGGGAGTCTGAAGTGGCAGGCGGGGAACGGAGCATGCGCACTGGGGCAGAGCCGCCGTCAGAGAGCGGACACAGTGAGCATGCGCGGCAGCTGCTGTGTATGTTTTGGCAGCTGGAGGCAGATGATTATGGGAGTGCCAAGTGCAACATGATTCTCTCCCTGAAGGAGAACTAAAGTTAAAATATAATGTACAGCCAACAATATCATTATAATAATTGGAGTGTATGTGGGGTTTATTCTTTTTTATGCAGCAATACGTGCCCTCACGTCCATTCACAGAACTCCTAGCATTATTTTCCCAGAATGCAAGGCGGTCTGTGATTGGTGGGGGGACAGATGAATCACATGTTCCACCTCCTCCAGTCACAGAGCAGATCCTGTAGAAGAGGCTGTGAGGCAGCTCCTAGAGCAGGGGTGGGCACTCTAGGATTGCCACATTTTCTTCAAGTGAACCCGAACACTCTAGCGCTTTGTGCAGCAATTTTTTTTTTTGAGAATATAAAGGCGAACAGCTATAGAGGACTACAAATCCCCAGCAATACATTATACGGCAGAGGTAGCCAAACTCCGGCCCTCCAGTTGTGGTGGAACTACAAATCCCATGAGACATTGCAAGATTCTCACAGCCACAGACATGACTCCCGGAGAGAGATGCATCATGGGATTTGGAGTTTCACCACAGCTGGAGTTTTGCTACCCCTGTTATACGGCAATACAAAATAATATGAAGCTTCATTATTATTATTATACAGGATTTATATAGCGCCAAGTGATACATGAGGCGGTAGCTGTGTGGGGATGAATTGTTTGAGAACATGATAGCTGAGTGGTTAGTTTGAGGTGGGATAGGCTTCTGTGTTGATGTTTCATACTCTTTGTTGTTCTGGGTTGGTGCCTTGATGTCTCCAGGTGGGCCGTGCGACACTCAGTTGGGCTGTGCAAATCTCAGGTGGGCTGTGCGACTCTCAGGTGGGCTGTGCAGGTTCTCCGGTGGGCTTTGCGACACTCAGGTGGGCTGTGCGACTCTCAGGTGGGCTGTGCGACTCTCAGGTGGGCTGTGCAAATCTCAGGTGGGCTGTGCAGGTTCTCCGGTGGGCTTTGCGACTCTCAGGTGGGCTGTGCAAATCTCAGGTGGGCTGTGCGACATTCAGGTGGGCTGTGCGACACTCAGCTGAGATGTGCGACTCTCAAGTGGGCTGTGCAAATCTCAGGTGGGCTGTCCCCTTTGTTGACTTGTCACCCTAGGGGGCGTGGCTATCATCCGTGTGATGTTTATCCCGGCAGCTTCCCCCCTAGTTGGCGGGGCCAGCTGTCACTTGCTGCTGTGTTGGAATCCTGGGCTCCGCCCTCCAGGGAAGGCTGTGCTTTGAGACTCAGCAGGAAATTCCGGACCGACACTGCGCTGCTGCAGCTGGTTTGCCACCCGGCCCTTCCTTCCTTGTAAACAAGCACAGGCGCCCGCAGCTCAGAGGAAGATCCGGTTTCAGGGAGATGCGGCTGACCGAGATCGCGCTTGCCGAAGACCACAGCAACCTGCCAGAATTTTTTTTTTCTAAATACTAGGGCTGGTAATGATTACAATTTTCGTGTTCGATTAATCTAAAAAAAATTTAATCGATTAATTTCGATTAATTATAACGCACATACAGATCCAACAACATTGGCCTATACACATACAGCACAGCAATGACGTAATAGTGTCTGTGACGTCACCAGATCGTCAACGGGACTCCCGGAAGCCGGCGGAGAGGTGGGTGTTTTCGTTAGCGATCAAAATAATTTTAATCGATCAAAAAGTTTAACGATTAATCGAGAAATTAATCTTTAATTTCCACAGCCCTACTAAATACGCTTTTATGCTTTTTAAAATTCTCATTCTTACCTTTCCAAAGTCTTCAGACTGGTCACATGTCTCTGCTTTCCCCCTATGAATTAAAGTGGATCTGCAGCCAATGGATTTTTTGGATAGAGTGGTGAGGGATTAGAACCACTGTGAGGTTTGTATTACTGTCTCTGTCCCCGTTAGGGAGATTCACCTTCTCTATTTGTCCTGGTGACCGTTATCCCTAGGAGTGAAAGAAAATCCCAAAGTTTGGGTTGTCACCACAGCATGAATAGATGGTAAATAATCCAATGGGGACACTAGTTCTGGTGACCCCGCCGGTCACCAGGGATTTCCTCTCACTTCCTGTTGTGTCTATCAAACAGGAAGTGAAGGGGAATCTCTCTAATGGGACACAGATGACAGTAAAAGCTGCCAGGGGTTATAACCCTCTCTAATTACTCTATCCAGAACTGACTTCAGATTGCTTCACTGCTAATCGGGAAGCCAGGTGGCGAGTCATTACATGCCGCCTGGCTTCCTTAATGGTAGTTCCGTTATCGCTATTCGGTATCGGCGAGTACCGTTAAAAAAATATCGGTACTCGATATACCGGTATCAGTGCATCCCTAGTAGAAACCTCTATGGGTGAAATTAATTTAGTTGCAGGACCCAGGGCAGACATCAAGGGGGTACGGCCGATACTCATGTAAGGGGCCCAGGCAGCCTGGGTGGGCCCATCCAGGACCCTTACATGAGTATTGGCGACGGTGAAGAGCGAGGAGGCGGACGGGCCCCTGCAGCGGAGGCCTGGCCCTAGCAGCGTAGGGCCCAAACATTGCCGCTCCATCAGCTTCGAGACAAGCTGGGGCCCCATCAGCGACGCTGCTTGTGACGTCACTTCCGGCCAGTCCGGCGGCAGAGGAGGCCTGGTGTGCAGGTAAGAGGAGCTAGGAAGGAGGGAGGGGGATGCAGCCCTGACCAGCCTACCTTAGAACCCCTTCAGAGCCCACTATAGACAGTCTTAAATGGGCCGCGTCCAGCGCATCACCAACCCCCGGGTCCAGCGCATCGTCCAGTGCATCGCCCAGCCCCGCGTCCAGCGCGTCACCCAGCCCCGCGTCCAGCGGGTCGCCCAGCCCCGCGTCCAGCGGGTCGCCCAGCCCTGTGGCGGTGCGGTGGGGGGGCCCGACCTAAAGCCGTGTAAGGGGCACCAAGATTTCTGATGGCTGCCCTGACAGGACCCCTTAAAAAAAGAACTCTAGGCAATCAAAATATTAAGTGGGTAACCCCACTACAAGAGTTTAAGTGTTCGGTGTGGTCTAGGGGATAAAATAAAGCAGATAACTCGCCTGATCCTCGGTCTTGTGGTGGTGCCTGCTCACCTCTCTCCCCCTCCACTCTGGCGGTGCAATGTCCCTCAGCGTCCTCACATGTAATGCAGAACCAGAAAGTAGTCACTCGCACTCCGTAGCAAAATCCAGTCAATCACTTTATTGACTATGGTGATAACATCTCTAGGCGACGTTTCGGGACCAAGTAGTCCCTTCCTCAGGCAAACATAATTTTATTTCTGTTTGCCTGAGGAAGGGACTACTTGGTCCCGAAACGTCGCCTAGAGATGTTATCACCATAGTCAATAAAGTGATTGACTGGATTTTGCTTTGGAATGCGAGTGACTACTTTCTGGTTCTACAAGTTTTGCAGAGGCATCTGCTGTCGCTACTGCACCCACCCTGTTGTATTGGGTACTTTCCGGTCAGGAGTGCAATGGGATATATCGAATTCTAACTCGCATGTAATGCAGTCGCATTAGACGTGATGATGTCACGGGTCCTTAGACCGCTGGTGCCTAGGGAAGAGGAGGCTGCAGGGAACAGTCTGGCAGCCAGAAGGGATCGAGAAACAGGTGAGTGTAGTTTCTTTATTTTAGACCCTAGACAAAATTATGAGCACATAACCCTTGTAGTGCAGGGGGAGCACCACTGGATTGCCTGGAGTTCTTCTAAAGGCCCCTTTCACATGGGCTGATCAGGAGGGGATCCATACATGGATCCCCTCCTGATCAGAGCAGTAGGGAGCAGATGTCACCGCTGTACCCCATGCCTGTCTACGGGGAATCGGATGTACACGTGTGGGAGTGTTTGCACGAGGCCAAGGCCCTGGCCCCTGACCGTGGGGTGTCTGGTTTCGAGTTGCATACATGTGTCCATTTACATCAGATTACCCCCAATCAGGTACAATCAGAATCTCTGATCCGTTTGTAGGTAGGTGCAGTATGGCCAACGGCCACTAGATGCCCCCATGGGGCCCTGGAGATAGATGCAGCTCTGGCCTGGGGAAACTCTGTGTCCCAGGAGAAGTTGATTTATAGGGGGCGCCCGAGAGGGGAAGGAGTTCAGTTCAGAGGAGTACAGAAGAAGTCTAAGACTGTCTGCAGAGTCTCTGGAGAGAGACTGTTTCTTAAACATAGGCTGGTCCATGGGAAGGACAGGACCAGGCCTAGGACTATGTAGAGCTACAAAGATTCCCTAGTTTCCCCATAGGGGGAAACCCACCGTGATAGGACTGACAATGGATGGGATTCCGGTGAATAGTGAAGTGCTAGAAGACTGACGATATTTGCCAGTGGGCCTATGGCTGAAGTAAGTTGTGGACTCTGGGCTGCACCTGGGCTGATGTACCTCTCTCTCTCTAAATTGTATCACCATTAGGGTTGCCACCTGTCCAGGATTCACCCGGACAGTCCGGGTTTTGAATGCTGTGTTCGGGTTTCATGGCAGCAGAAACCCGGACACATGATGTCAGGCAGACAGAGGCAACCAAAATTACGATAGGGGCTACTGGCCTCCCCACTGAAAACAGTCTCAACTGTGATATTTACATATTAATGGACGGCGCTATTTACATATGAATAAGCCATGACTCATTCGCCCCAAAAAATGTCCGTGCGTCGCTACAGTGTTCGGGTTTCGCTTGAAGAAAAGGTGGCAACCCTAATCACCATGCAAGTAACAAGAATTGTGCCGTCATCCCACCCGGGGGTGGCTGATCGTATACTTTGTTCTGTTTATACCTTCAAGTAAAACCAACAAAAAGACTATCTGTGTGGACTGGTTCTTCTCCCTCCAACCTCTGAGAAGGTGGCGTTCTACCGGCGTGTGATGCTGGACTGTATCGTGGCTGTAACCATCTGAGGAGGGTAGGTGCGCAATGGGGCTATGCCTGACACAGGGTGCCATTCGTGGTGGCCTTTCTCCCTAAGGGGGAGGAAGCGCTGAAGACCGCAGAGGCGGTTGAAGCCATGAGGCCCTGTGTACGCAGTACTACACGTGTGGGAGTGTTTGCACGAGGCCAAGGCCCTGGCCCCTGACCGTGGGGTGTCTGGTTTCGAGTTGCATGCACGGGGTTACCCAGCCAACCCAAAGGGAACACACACGCAACACCCCAAGAGTGAACCCCGCCTACACGTTTGTTTTTCCGGACCTGGCCGGGGTCAGGGGTTACCGGGTGTTAAGGACACCCATAGACTAACATTGGGCATACGATCAGGTCCTCCTGAAAAACTGACAGGTGGACCCGAGGGGGTCTTAAGCTGCTGAAACCGGATGCGCTCACCTGTGTTTATTTCCTCCACCAATAATTTTTCTGCATAGTTTTCGGCAACAACACTTTTTCACTGGCTAGAACTAAATAAAAACCAAGTTATGATGATGTTAGGGAGAGCCGATTTGGGAAGAGATCCAATCAGAACTAATCTCTTCGGACTTTCGGTTCCATCCTGAATGGACATCTAATAGGTAATATGTGCAATGGCATTACAGCTAATATAGTTTTTTTCACTTTAATATTTTAGAGTTGCACTTCTGCTTAAAAGAATGAAGAATGTCATATGCAAATTGTTATAATCGGTGGATATCTAATTTCTGGTCCTTTGTTGAAAATACTCAATATTATTGTTTCTTTAAAAGACTTGGTTTAATAATATTTTAAGATAAATAAAACATGTTATATACATCACAACAGTTAAATGTGTGTCTGTATTGCATGTTCAAACCTTAATACCATAAGTAATACCAATCTAACAAATGTTTACTCCAGGACGATATAATGAGATTGGAAATTCTAGAGAAATTCTTGAATTACTCTTTAAAGTGACATTAAACCCTCAGATTTTTTAACATAAAACAATACTGTAATCAGTGGTGTATTTTGGTTTTGTGCATGCATGAAGCAAGAGATTTGGGTGCCGGTTTCCCAGGAAGGTCTGGCGCACGAACTGCCAATGCATCCGGATGAAAGTGACACACACCAATACATTGCACAGCATGTTGACCAGGAAGAGGAAGGAGCTGCAGCCGGCATATATGTTGGAGTAGGCGGCATAGGTGGACACGTTGGTCCCCCAGTCAAAGAAGCATCAGGTGTGGAAAAAGAAAGGACTTGCCTTGACCTTTTCTAACTGCTCTTCTTTTTACCTCATACGTAGACTATTATGCAGCCACCCTATTGAATTATTGATGGTCACTCGGGGTCCATGGCCTCCGAGCGTGGGGCTCCGCACTGGCAAGAAGTCAGGATTTTCCTCTTGTATGTGGGTTGCCCACGCTGATGGCGGGGACCCCGCTCGGTCGTCACCTTGAGCGGGATTGAAAGTGGAACACTCACAGGTGCGGCTGAATTACCACGTCCGACCAGTGGCATGACTATAATGCTGTAGCTAGACTTGCATTGACTCACTGTGCCGCTGTGCCTTGTACACTACTGTCTCATTTGAGGTTTTGTTACTTATGATGATATGTATACTTTACTCTTAATGTATAACAGTTGGCTGCCTGCGTGCAGACCTATACATGCAATATTTGTGTCCGTTTCCATTTTTTGATTAATAAAGCTGGATTTCAAAAAAAAAAAAAAAGAAGCATCAGGTCCAGGCAGTACTGGCACTAATTTATGAATAATTTATAATATAATTTCTTTTTTTTCTCTTACTTAACTGGTTTGGGGGCAGCATTATTTGGCGCCCCCCTGGAAAGTGCCGCCCTAGGCAAATGCCTAGTTTGCCTTGCAGTAGATACACCCCTGACTGTAATGTGTACCTTACTGTAATCCATGGTTGTTTCCCTTCTCTTTGTTGCTCTTCCTTTTAAATCCTCATGTTTTCTCATGCTTGGGGAGAACTTCCCTTTGCAGCTGAGTGCCTCTTCCTGTAGTGCTGGCTCAGGTTGCAAACCTACACACAGACACCATGGATCCATTCCAGAGACAAGGCAGTCTGCTGCAAAACAGAAGTTCTGTCCAGCATGAGAAGAGATAAGGATTTAAAAGGAAGAGCAGCAAAGAGAAGGGCAACAACCATGGATTACAGTAAGGTACACATTACAGTATTGTTTTATGTTAAAAAATCTGAGGGTTTAATGTCACTTTAACTAAGTCCACTAGATTTTAATAGACTAAACCAACTGTTGATTTAGTCGACTAAAATCTTATGATATTTACACGACTAAAACTAAAACAATTCAGATGACTAAAATGACTAAAACTAAATCGAAATTTGCTGTCCAAATTAACACTGTCACCCACATTACAATGTTTCCAGCCAAAAATACTTCTAAGGGGGTGATTCACAAAGCTGCCGAAGGCAGCGGAGTGAATAACCAAGCCGTCGTGAAGTGAGCCGAGCAAAGTTTGGCTAGTCACTACGGTTCAGTACTGCTGATTTCAGCCATACATCAGCTGAAATCAGCCGTACATCGGCTGTCATCGGTTGCATTTCGGTCAGCTGAGCCGAAGTGCAGAAGGAGTTTGACTCAGCCGATCCAACATCTGGATTGACTGAGCCAAAGCTCTGGCAGCTTACTCGCTGCCGTTCGCCCCTATTCACATAGGGGCCGAACGGCAGTGAGTGAATAGCGGCAGCATTTGGCTCGGCTACTCTGTTCGGTACCTCAGAGGTAGCGAGCAGAATAGCAAATAGTGAAAGAAGTTTAAAAAAAAAAAAAAGTTGAAAAAATATTTTTACAAATGTAAATAAATATTAAATTGTAAAAAATAAAGATTTTTTACATGAGAGAAAAAAAATAGGGTAGAGCTACCAGTGAGAGCTAGCTCCGCCCGACTGTTTCCTATTGGCCGACACCTGCTAGAGTCTTCTAGCAGGTGCCGGCTAATGAATAACAACCGAGCAGATATTAATCTGATTGTTGATATGGGAATGGATAGTGGTGATGGACGTTTGCTTTGAGGGATAGAAAGTTCCACGTGTGTACGGTCGTTGTAGGTGAAGCAGACACAAGGAAAAACGATCACACTGTTCCTGCTGGAACTTTCATTGCAGCTCTCGGGATGACCTTTCCTGGAAACCTTTAACTTGTTTCTCCTTCCCTTCGCATCCTATCCAACGTGCAGCGACCTTGTCACAGCGAGCACTCTGAGACTGGTCCACTGGCCATAGACAGAAGAGGAGAAGATCTTTCAGAGGGCGCCATTTATCTGTCCTACTAGGTCACGGCTGGTGCACGGCTTAATCTGATAGATAACACGTAAAATCATTTTTTATGGAACAGAACGTTCTGCTAGCCATCTACGTGATCACTACCTAGGTAATATCTCTGTTCTTTTTTTCTATGCGGTCAGTCCTTGGGTTAGTAAGTTTCCCAAATATTATATGGTCACGCCATTTTCTTCAGTTCTTTCTATATGGTGGCACAGTCCCACGTCCTATGGCAACACAACCTGAACATCATAAGGGAACTAGCCATCTCCCCTCCTCCATTATAAATCTTGTTTGAAAGATCTATTGATAATGATATGGATTTAATATGGTAGCACAGTGGCTCAATGGTTAGCACTTCTGCCTTGCAGCACTGGGAGGAGGAGGAGGGGGGGGGGTGGGGGGTCTCTGGTTTGAATCTTGGTCTGGACACTACTCAGCAGGAGTTTGCATGTTCTCTCTCTGCTTGTGTGGGTTTCCTCCTACACTCCAAAGTAGGGATTCACCGATTCCGTTTTTTTGGGTATCGATATTTATATTTCGTTACTCGCCAATACCGAGTATCGATACCGACATGTCTGGTAGCATGAAGCAGGGCAGCGGGTAATGACATTAATTGGCCAGGAAGCCGACTCCATGCTGTTTGGCCGGGAAGCCAGCATCACAGCCAATCCGCATGGAGCCAGCTTCCTGGCCAATCAGGAAGCTGGGAGGCGGGTCATTACCCACTGCCCGGCTTCCTAATTGGCCAGGAAGCCGCCTCCATGCTGTTTTCCCGGCTCAATGCTCATTGGCCAGGAAGCCAGCTTCCCAGCCAATCAGCATGGAGACGGCTTCCCTGCCAATCAGGAAGACGGGAGACTGATCATTAGCCGCGGCCCGGCTTCCTGACTGACTGGGAAGCTGGCTCCATTTTCCCTCGTTGCACTGCTGGTCAGAGAAAATCTCCCTCTGACTGGAATTTTCGGTATCGGGGGTAAATATCGGAGTATTTGGCCGAGTGCGAGTACTCGCCCAAATACCCGGTATTCGCACCGATGCCGATACTAGTATCAGTATCGGTGCATCACTACTCCAAAGACAAGCTGGAAAGTTAATCGGCCCCTGTCTAAATCGGCCCTGTATAAATGTGAGCTAGAGACCTTAGATTGTAAGCTCCTTGAGAGCAGGGCCTGATGTTAATATGCACTGCGTAAACTGTTGGTGCTATATACTGTAAATGCCTACAACAATATAGAAACACACACAGCGAATATGCAAATCAGTCCCTACCCTCAAGGAGCGTGTAAAGGCAGGCGTCCCAATACTTTTGGCAATATAGTGTACTGTATGTGTATATATATATGAACCTGAATAAATTATACTCGCATTTCCTTAAAATACCGCAATCGTTTACATTCCTTGTATTTAAAACACATTCCATTAAGTTATTGACCTTTCCATTATCGACTTCCTGGTGAAAAAGTATGGACCGGCTTGTTTACAGCAATTAGGGCTAATGAAATGTATTGTGTAAGTGGATACGTGATGTATTATAATGAGCGGGAGCAGCCAATGGCAGCCATGTGCTGATGCATTGTGATGGTGGTGATGCAGCAGTTCAGCTTTTTAATGTACCGTAACCTGCTTTGTTTTGCTAACAAATTAATATTCCATTATCTTCATCATCATGCTCAAGATTTCCTGTTCAAGAGCGAGTTGATTTTTTTTTTTTAGATATAACTTTATTTTTAATATGTGCAGAAATAATTTCACTTCCGGCTCAAAAAGAAGAGGCATCGTGAGACAATAGGTAGGAGTTAGAGCCCATTCACAGCAGTGAGCTTGAGTTATGTGTGCGCTGGTGTACGTTGTGTAGGAGTGACGCGTCGTTACTACACATCACACTATTTACTTTTATTTTGTAATTAATTGAAATGTCACAAAGTAACATTTTATTCTGTTTTGACTGCCGCAGAGCGTTGCACGTCAACGCTCTGTAAAAATACAACCCGTCCTCATTTTTTCTGCGCACACCAACACATCACATTAATGTTAGACATGTGCGATTCGGGCACATCCAAATTTCCGAATATGTCCGAATCCAAATTCCCGTTTCAGAATTTCAGATCCTGTCCGAATTTCATTCAAAATTAAACTGAATCGCACATGTGACTTTTCTGTCCAATCAGATGTGTTTTTTGGTTTAATGCATCCGAATGGGTCTGAATATGATTTTTCATTACGACAACATGGGAGCCATATACAGTATATACATATAATACTAAAGCTGAAGCTCCCAGACCCGAATTGCATTTGTGGTCCGAATTTCCGAATTGAATTCAGGAGTTCCTGAATGCCATTCAGGTCTAGGAGCCTCAGCATTAGTATCAGGGCCGGCCTTAGGGGTGTGCGAGCAGTGCGGCCGCACAGGGCGCCATGGCAACAAGACCATGTGCGGCTTCAGACCCATTTGGATCGGGTCTAGGAGATTCAGCTTTAGTATTAATATCTGTATATGTTTTTTTGTGGTATTCACAAGAAATATTTGTAAACTCATCAGAAACAAACGGAAATTCAGATTTCGTCCAAATCTGAAACTAATTGAATTTCAGATCTGAATCCCGAAACAACGCAATATCCAAACCGAATCAAATTTTTCCGCAGCTTACATGTCTAATTAATGTGAACTGAAACACAGGGACATAAGTTGGTTTAAAGGGTATCTATGGTCAAAAAATAAAATAAATCTGTATTTCTATATCGAATTTCCATAAGTTCTATGCCACTCCTAATAACATCCTGATCCATCTAGAAGTTTGTAAACGTAGTTATTGAAGGTGCCCATTAAGGATGGACACCCTCATTGCGCTGACACCATTTCACTTAGCCCTGTGAATAAGCACTTCCTGGTGTCACCTCTCTTACAGAGCCTGCCTTCTGAACTACTAGTCAACATCTGAACAATGTAACATCAGCATTGCTTGCTGGAAGCAGTCTTTAGAAATGGAGATTGCATCACATCAAGCACCTGGGAAAGAGAAGCAAAGCACACTGGGAATCCAGGAAGTTGTTGGAAGTGATGGGCTAAGCTTTGATTGCTTTATCAGAAACATCTCTAGTGTGTATTCCTATTATGATGTTATAACAGGAGAGGATATGCTGGGACTTTACAACTCCTTTAACTTGTCTATGCGTTGGGAATGCATTGGCAATGATGCCCAACGCGGCTAGTGTGAATGAGCCCTCAGTCCTGGGAAACTCCTATATACTGTATACATATTTAAAGCTGAACTCCATTCATACATAAAAGACACAAATAAATGCAGCTTTGTATCTATTAATATATCAGTTAATGTATTTTTTAACTGCAAGCATTGTAAGTACCCAAATTTGACCTGGTATCAGTCCACGTACAGCAGGGTTGGATTGTGAGAGGAAGAAGCAGCACAAGGAGCTATTTGCTTCATATGCTGACAAAGAACATCTCTATAGGAGGAGAAACCAGAGTGACAGTGATTGTCTGGTTACAGGCTGGGGATGGGTCCATGACAGCCTGGGATCAGAGGAAAATGGTTACATTATTTTGGTTGTCATTAACCTAGAAGGCTGAGGACATCTAGTGGCTGAAAAAAA
>NW_017306416.1:2052113-2091295 GCF_000935625.1 Nanorana parkeri
TGTGCGCGTTTGTGTGCTCTGGATTAAGGGCCCGTTCACACCAGACACAGTGCGTTCTGGCCCGATTCTGCCTCGCATTGCGGCCGGCTCACTTTCATGTGGGGCAGGAGTGAATGGCACCGTAGCCACGCCCCCTGGCCGCATGGGATCGCAAGGCACATTATGCCTGCGGTCCGGTGCGATCATAATTGCAGCATTTTGATTGCATTGGACCGCAGGCATAATGTGCCTTGTGATCACTGCGGCTGATCGCATTGTGGCCGGAGGGCGTGGCTACGGTGCCATTCACTTCAATGGCCCACCGCGCCCCCTCCTGCCCCACAAAATAGTGAGCCGGCCTTAGTGCGAGGCAGTGCATTCCGGCTAGAATCGGGCCGGAACGCACTGCATCTGGTGTGAATGGGCCCTAAAGGTAGTATTGCATTAAAAATTCATTTTTGTTATCAGCAAATGCATTATTACAAGTTACTTAGTTTAAAAATAAGCTGGAAGCAGAACTCCAGGCAACAATACTAACAAAAAAGCTCATACAAATGTACCTACTTACCTTACACACCAGCTGAATTTGCAGATCTGGCTTACTATGGATGCTCAATTAGGAGGTGTTAACTGAATCATACATCACTGCTCATCTCCTACTGTGGTCGATATACCAGAACTGATGTTCCAGGGAGGGTAGCAGAGCTCAGGCCTCTAACACAAGGCAAGACAGAGACCATTAAGATGAGCAATTGTAGGCTTAGAAGTTTGGTTCAGCAGCCACCTAGCAAAAGGAACAGTGCCAGAACCAAGGACAAGGTGCACAGAAAAGGATACGGTCTCACAGGCAGGGAATGAGTATAGCCATGGAGTGTTAAAGCTTTTTGTCTTTTTGACCAGAGCTGCGCTATGATTTGTTTGCAGCTGTAAATTATAATGCACCTACCAGGCGTGTGTCATTTGTAAGACAAGGATCAAGTGCTGGAGAAATAAAGTAACTGAGGGAAATTGAGGTTATAGCCAAAGTAATTAGATAGACCAAATGGATGTCGTCCTGTTCATTTTGTAACCAGAACCTAATCCTGAACTACAGAAATAATAGCTGGAATCTACCTATTTGCTACTGATTGTAACACTTCCATTTTTTTTTGCAGGTAATGTAACAGGCTCAGCTGGTACTGGTGGTGTTAATCCATGCACAAGATAAGGACACCCAGGAACAGTCCAAGCATGTTTCTCCTTTTATTCAGCAAGGCAAATACCGTTTCAGTGCAGCAGGGCTTTGTACAGAAAGCCCATAGCAAAAAAAAACAAACAAAATATTTGCAAGGTTATTCGGAAAAGGGTGAAGAGTTTGGAGAAGGCAGTAGAAGTGAACAATCTAGGACAACATAGATGATTTTTGAAAAATTCTCTAATTCAGCTCACTGTCCAACCAGTTCAGCTGTGTAGTCCTAGATTGTTCACCTCTCTGGCCTTCTCCAAACTCTTCACCCTTTAGTGAATAACCCTGTTGCTCTTCTGTGATCTACTTTCTTTACTCTTAATTTTCCTCCTGTGTCCAGGTATATGTACCAGCATTCTCTATATGTCCTCAGGTAACCAGGCCACATGCATCAGCTATCCCTATATGCCCTCGGAAGCCCAGTCCACACACCCTAGCAATCCCTGTATGCCCTCAGATGCCCAGTCTACATACCCTAGCAATCCCTGTATGCCCTTAGGCGCCCAGTCCACATGCACACATGTTCCATTCATACCTATAGGTAACTAGTCAACATGCACCAATGTTTCTTTTATGCCCTCAGGTGCCCCATCCACCTGGATGGGCATACCTAAGGTTTCTTGAATCAGGGAGCTTCAGTGCATCCTTACTAGCCTGGATCCATTTGTAATGGCAACTAGTTCCACACACTTAAGCTGCCCATTGCAGAGTCTGTAAGCTTGTGGGGACAACTCTTTGCTGTTTCTTGGGTTGTCTTACTTGTACATTGAGAAGGAGGCCCCATGTAGTATTGGAGTGTTGTTTCGTAAAAGCTTTCCCATGTTGTGAAAGAGAATGTCCAAAAGTGATCAGGCTTTTGACTCAACAGGACAGGGCTTGGCAGATGGAGCTTGAAGCGGCATTATGCATTTATTTAGACAATTGGAGCATTTACAGAATATGTAATAAGGATTTCACAGAAAAAGTGTATTAGAGCTAGGGATGCACCGATACCGATACTAGTATCGGTATTGGTGCTGATACCGAGTATTTGGGTGAGTACAGGGGTGTTTCCGAGGTCGGGTGTCACCCGGAGCGGAGACCGGGTGACACCCCGATGTGATGTCATCACGCATGCACGGAAATCTAAGCGCCGCCTGCCAGCGGCTATCTAGGTGATGGACGCCGGCAAAAAGAGGAGGGGACGTTCACCCGGCGGGATGAGGTATGCCGCCGTGTCCCCTCCTCTCTTCTGACACTGTTGAGCTCTCAGTCCATGACCGAGTGCCTGACTTATTAGAGTGGGTGACACCAAAATGACTCAGTCATTTTGGTATCACCGCTCCAATGGTGTCACCCAGGTGTGGGCCCTCCCCCTTTGTGACGCCACTGGGTGAGTACTCATAGGGAGCATGAAGTTAGCTTCCCGGCCAATGAGGAAGCCGGACGGCATGTAACGACTCGCTGCCCGACTTCTTGATTGGTCAGGAAGCTGGCCATTTAGGAAGCTGGGCGGCGAGCCAGTACCTGGCTTTCTCGTCACCAGGTAACAGCAGAGGCGGCTCTCTAATTAGGCAAATTAGGCGGTCGCCTTAGGCCTCGCGCTGACAAGGGCCTCGCGGCCGCCTAATTTGCCTAATGCATTACAGGGCACCTTAGCGCTGCGGCTGCCATCAGGGCTGGACACAAGCAGCCTGGCCAGCCGCTGTGTCCGGTGCAGAGTGTCAGGCACTAGCCTGCCCGACGTGGATAAGCCTGCTCAGTCACCTGATCCCTCCGTGTAGATCTGCTCTGCTGTTCAGCAGGGAAGTTACAGCCTGAGTGAGGGGGGTGAATCGGCCACTGAGGAGGTCTGTCTTTTTCAATGCCAGGATCAGCAGATGAGGGTCCTGGCAGTCCGTTTTGCAGGCACTGAGAAAGGCAGCTAAGGTCAGATGATGTGCCTGTAGGACCCCCCCTGGCAGGGCAGCCATCAGGGGGGGTTCGGCCGATACTAATGTAAGGGGCCCAGGCAGCCTGGGGGGCCCGCCTAGGTCCCTTACATGACTATCGGCCGACGGTGAAGGGCGAGGAGTAGGCGGAGGCCTGGCCCTAGCAGCGCAGGGCCCCAGCATTGCCGCTCCAGCGGCTTCAAGACAAGCTGGGGCCCCATCAGCGATGTTGCTCGTCTGATGTCGGACTGGCCGGAAGTGACGTGACATCACTTCTGGCCTGTCTGGCGGAAGACGAGGCCACGTGTGCAGGTAAGAGGAGCTAGGACGGTGGGAAGGAAAGGAGGGAGGGAGGGGAGGGATGTAGCCCTGACCAGCCCACCTGAGACCCCTTCAGAGCCCACCATAGACAGTCTCAGATGGGCTGTGCAGCATCTATGGTGGGCTCTGCAGGGTCACTCTCAGGTGGGGCCTGTTGCCCGGCAGGAGGGGGGCCCGCACTAAAGCCGTGTAAGGGGCCCCAAAATTTCTGACAGCTGCCCTGCCCCCTGGTGTGCACGAGTGAGGTGTCGACCAGCCACCTGTCTTCCTGAGTGCCCATGCAGAGAGAGAGAGTTGTCTGTGTCCCCTGACAGACAGCAGTGCACAAACTGGAGCTGGAGGACAAGAGGGACACCCTAAGGAGCAGCTGGAGAGTGTCATAGAAGAAGCACATCCAGGGTAGGATGTCTAATACACACTGTATTGCAGAAATAAACCCACTACATACCTAACACTACACCCCTGATCATAGAGACAAATTGGTATAAAAACCGTGACAAATTGGGACTTTTTAGGTGCATAGATCACTATAAAAACTAATTATTTATTGTTTTAGCATAAAAATACATAGAACTATACACAACATAATAAAATCTGATTAAAATACCATGTAAACTACAATTGATGGAGGACAGCATAATGCATATATTGAAACTACAAGTTCACAGAGCTGGTGACAGCAGATAACTTGCGTAGTGAAAACAATTTTTTTAAAAATTTTTGAGTTGTCTTCACTTTTCCCAGACACTTTTCATGCTCCTATAGTTATCAAGTATTGAGAGATAGTAGTTGGGCATCCTGGCTAGTTTCTTCCCCTCCGTGGCCCCCGGCAAAGAAGTCTTCTGGTTTGGCTCCCCTTGTTTCACGATGATACACGCTGATACATGACAGTGCTGAATATAAGTGGCATGTATGTTTTCTATGAACATTGTATAGTAAAAATCTTTTATATTTTATTCAAGTTTGCTATGTGTTGGTCCTGAGGAAGCCTCCTCTGGGGTGAAATGCATAGACCACGTGTGAGGACCAAGGAGCAGCATTTATACCGCAAATAAGCAGGATAAAGACCTTGTGGAAACAACGCAAGTTATCTGCTGTTACCAGCTCTGTGAACTTGTAGTTTCAATATATGTATTATGCGGTCTTGGCCTTAAATGCAGACATTCCTCGGTTAACGACTTACCTGCTTTGTGACCACTCGCACTTACGACAGACCGCCGATCGACCCCCGACCTTGCCCCGATCTTCACTGCGGGTCCCGGTAAGTATTTTCATTGCCCGATGTACAGTACACTGTTCAGTACTGTACATCTGCAATGCTATACAGTACTGTACTAATGCATTACAGTACTGTATAGAGTTCCTCACTTAACGACCAATTCGTTTAACGACCTGGTCGTAGGAACGGAACTTGGTCGTTAAGTGAGGAATACCTGTAGTGTCCTCCATCAATTGTAGTTTACATGGTATTTTAATCACATTTTATCATGTTGTGTATTTTGTGTATAGTTATATGTATTTGTATGTTAAAACAATAAATATTTACAGGGCTATTCACTAAAGGGTGAAGAGTTTGGAGAAGGCAGGAGAAGGGAACAATCTAGGACAGGGGTAGGCAACCTTGGCTCTCCAGCTGTGCTGAAACTACAAATCCCATAAGGCATTGCAAGCCACAGGCATGACTCCCAGAGGCAGGAACGTGATGGGATTTGTAGTTTCAGCACAGCTGGAGAGCCAAGGTTGCCTACCCCTGATCTAGGACAAAAGAGCTGATCTGGAAAGTGAGCTGAATTGGAGAATATTACCACCTGAGAGTCCGCAGTGACCACCTGAGGGCCCCACTGACCACCTCGCAGTCCACACTGGCCACCTGAGAGACCCACTGACCATTACACTGTGCTTTGGGTAAGGAGGATGACGGGTGATATCACAAGATTTCTCTGTAGTAAGCTTCCTAAATTGTTGCAAGGATTGTGTGTTGGTTTCAGCCCTCGTGCATTTACTAGTGCACAAGCAATGAAAACAACAAGAGCGCATACACATGGCCATTTGGATTGTATATTGAAAATTACGACTTACATAAAGCTGGTGAGGACTGGGTGTCATGCAGCCTTGGTGGAGGATCGGTGGTATCTTGTGTTTGCTTTGACTGAAATGCCGTCTGTAACGGCCTTTGTGTCTACGGACGATGTGGTGCGGGGTGCAAGGGTTTGACAGTATTATGTTTTGGAGATATAAAGTACAAGGTGGAAAGGAAATGGAAGGTTGATGGAGCAACGCGTTTCAAGGCGAACCTCTTTGTCAAGCTCTAAATAGCAGTGGGTAAACTTGTATTTACGGGGCGGGGCCTATCAGGGTCATGTGATTGGGCTGCTCAGTGCAAAATGCCTATTTTTTGTCCCAGTCTGACCCCAGCTGCGATGCACGCTTGAATGTGACAGGGCTCCTAATGCTGCCTGCGTAAAGCAAGCGCTAAGGACTTTTGTCACCTCCGATGTAAAGTGACAGCATGAAAATCTAAAGCTATCACTTTACTTCAGAGGTGGCAGGAGTCCTTAACGCTGCTGTGCGAGGCAGCATTAGGATCAGCATTACAGTGTATGATACTGGTGCTTCACATTTTAAAACTGGAGGCAGAGCTTTAACCAGGTGCCACAGTTCACAGGAATGCTGCCAAGGTCCCCAGCCAAGAATGCTGCCAAGGTGGGAATTCAACAGCCTTCCTGTGAACTGCAGTGCCGATTTAGAGCGCCAGACGCACATCTTCTCCTTCCTGAAACAGTGCAACCCACACCTGCCCACGAGACTCTGCACACACAGACCACCTGAGACACTGCACAGCCGAGACCAGTGGCGGAGCTAAGGAACAAAGGGCCCCGGTGCAAGATTTTCCCCCCCCAAAAAAAACCCACAATACCCCACACAGCCTCCTGAGAACCTGTACAGTCACCTGAGACCCTGCACAGCCTCCTGAGACCCCGTAGAGCCATCAATTTTCCATTATGGACATGAGTGGGGCCTAATTTTTAAGTTTCGCCATAGGCCTCGCAAGGTCTAGAGCCGCCTCTGGGTACCAGTACCATGCTTTCTCGTCACCTGGTAACGAGGGAGCATGGAGCCAGCTAATCAGGAAGCCAGGTGGCGAGCCATTACATGCCGTCCGGCTTTCCGGGCTAATCAGGAAGTCAGATGTCGGTTCATTACACACCACCCGGCTTCCTTAATGGGACATCTGGCATTGGTATTGGCGAGTACAGAAAGATTAAATATTGGTACTTGTACTCGATACCAAAAAAAACAGTATCAGTGGGTCCCTAATTAGAGCAAACAACAGACACAATAGCTAAGCTATACATCATTTGATCCTTGTGACCCTTCAGGAACAGTAAAGCCTATAAATGAGAATATGTAAATTAATTAGTGAAGCCTATAAATGAGAATATTTAAATTAATTAGTGAAGCCTATAAATGAGAATATTTAATTAATGAAGTATTGGAAAAAGAAAGAAAAAATAGCTCATGAAGAGGCAGGCTCCACCATCCAGCATGGAAGAAATATTACAGCTCTCACCTAAAGACTGAATGTATAATAGTACGGGGCATGAACTGTGTGAAATGTACAGGTCAATAACTTCAATTGCAGTGCAGCTCAACCAATTAATGGTCTGCTTGAAGCATGGTGGGGGGAGCTATGGGGAAAGTCACTGGGATTCTGAGCTTGTGACGAGGAGACATAGAAAGATGAAATCAAGAGCCACAAGAGAAATGAACAAAGGGAAAATGTCCATCCTTCCAGCAGAGAAACACAGACATCTATGTAAGAGCCTTACGAGATGTCAGTGTTGTTTCATCTGGAGAGACAGCACTGATATCCTTACAGCGATCATATAGTTGTATATCTTTATTTTATTTATGTTCAGCACTGAAAATAAAGAAATGTTTTCTTTTTCAGTCGGGTACGTATGAAATATTGCATATGAGTATTTCTGAACCATATACCCAGCCATGAACTGTAGCTCTGGCCTTTTTTAGTCAAATCATATCTGTTTTTTTAAAAGAAATGTCTGTTGTTTACAGAGCTCAGTAACTTGAATGTTATGATCGGACTTGAGCTTTCGCCATCTGCTGGTCGTTACTCAGCAGCGCAGCTCAAGTCCTTGCAGTGCACACCTGCACTAATCAAGGAAGCGCTTAAGAAGAATGCTGGACATTCAGCCTGATCAACAAGTTGGACTGTCTGCCTATGCTGTGAATTTAGGTCGGTCTGACTTCTGGCTTTTTATGCCCTTGATTATCCCTGCAAATTTTCTGGGTTGCATTTGTACTCATCTTTGTGCTTACTGTGACCATTGGCCTGTTCGCAGGTCTGTGCTCTATCTACCGGTTTGTAACCTGGACTCTGTCTGTCACCATCAAGTGCGCTTTGCTAAAAGGTATTAACTAGGAATGCATGCACCGATACCGGTATTTTGATATCGAGTACGAGGACCAACATTTTTTTTTTAAGCCAGCTAATCAGGGAGCCAGGTGGCGAGTCATTACATGCCATTCCGCCGATACCGAATACCGAGCACCGTAAATCCCATTCAGGAAGCCAGGCAACGTGTAATGACTCACCACCTGGCTTCCTGATTAGCCGGAAAGCTGGACGGGGTGTAAAGACTTGCAACCCGGCTTTCCGATTAGCAGGGAAGCCATCCCCATGCTTCTTGTCACTATGTGAAGAGAAACCATGGAGCCGGCTTTCTGGCCATTTAGGAAGCCAGGCGCCGTGTAATGTCGGTATCGGTATTGGTGCAACCCCTGTATTAACCCTTAGAGTGTGTATCAGGTGTATGCACTGTGCATCAACCACCTATAACAATGTTATAGGTGGTTGATGCACAGTGCATACACCTGATACACACTCTAAGGGTTAATACCTCTTAGCACAACACACTTGATGTTATAGGTGATTGATGCACAGTGCATACACTTGATACATATTTAAGGGTCAATACCTTTTTAGCACAGCTGCACAATCCACACGGGGAGGTTTGTTATCCTAAAGCGCAGATCATTATTGGATTCCTTGGACTCTGTCCGTGCCTGATCTGACCATCAACCTGCTGGCTCTGTTATGGTCTGCTCTTTGCTCTGAGGCCTTACACCATTTTATCAAATGTCTGCCTGTTGTTGGCTATTGCTCCTGGCACCACAGTGAGTCTATCGGTCTCAGTGACACTGATGTTCAGATTGAAAACAGCTGAATGAGTCAGAGCAATAACTCCTTTACCTCCACTCTCTTTTCCTCTCTACAACTCTGACCAGGCTTTCAATAAGAGTGAGACCGTCCGTGCACGCCTGTGAAATGACGTCGAACTGTGACCCAAAATCTCTGTAAGTGGTTTTCTAAAAGCCATTACAGTTCATTAGTTCAGAGATATCAGTGAATGATGGCCCTACATTTATAACATGAGACCTAATATGTGTGGCACTATCATAGTTTTCAAATGCGTGCACACTTTTGCATTTGTATGTGTGGAGGTTTTTAAAAATATATATATATTTGTTTTTTAATTACATTTTGTTGCTATCGCTAGGGGCTGACGAGGCCACCCCCCCCCCCCCATGTGATAACGCAGTGCAGGTACCAGGTTCTCTTTAAGGGGACACTAGGAGTCTAATAGACCTCTAATGTCACCTCTGCACTTTGTTGAAGTTGATTGAGCACAGACTGTGTTTGAACAGCTTTTTCTCCGATTAGAGCAGTGGGGGTTTGTCTTTTGTGGCTCTGGACATGCTCAGAGCCGAGCTGTTCTTGGTTCATACTTTACAGGGAATATCAATGGAGCCAAAAGCCAACAGGGGACTGGGAATCCAACACTTCCTGAAGTTTGGGATTCTTAAGGGTCTTTGGACCAGGGTCTATTTTCATTATAGTGATTTTCATGGTGTGGTCATCAGGCGAGGTGAGAATTAAACAGAGCTCCAGGCAAAAAAACAACAATATAAAAATAAATAGCCCATTAGATATTAAAATAACAAAACCAACTTTTGATGCAATTGTCACCTTCAATCCAGAGATTTCCCACCCAATTTCTTTTCTTGCCGATAGATGTCCTCTGGCTGATGGCCAGATTTTTCAACCCATTTCATGGTTGTACAGGACCTGCCGTACCCTTTGATTGGAGAGTGAAAGGAGAAGCAGCACAGTGATAAGCTCTTCTCTCTACCACTCCGCTCTATCCTTCTATTAGCATGCTTCGTGTCAGCACACGACTCCTTGTACTGCTCATGGATAGGGAATTTCACAGAACAATACATATCAAACATTTCCCAGCACACTAAACAGCTAGTAAAATTAAAATTTGTATTGTATTATAGACTGATGCATTATTTTTCACAAAAATGAAAACTGGCAAAATCCATAATATGGATGCATCTGAATTTCCAAATGGGAAAATAACGAATTTGGACATATCCACATTTTTGATAAAAATTTGGATGCATCCAAATTTTGTCCAAATGTCACTGGTATGTTCCTAAATGTGGAAATCTAAAAAAAAAAAAAAAGAGCAGCATGGGCTCCCCCTAAATTTATACCATTCCCTTTAGGTTTGATAGGAGCTTTAGGGGGAACCACATGGCAAAAAAAAGCATGGGGTCCCCCCAAATCCCTTACCAGACTCTTAATCCGAGCAGCAAGTCTGTCACGGTGACGTCATAGACTTGCTCTGCCCCTTTGTTTACATTGAGAAGCAGAGCTGTCATTAGCGGCGAGTGTTTGGCAAGTGCGGATGAGGCGGCGGGTGACGAGGATTTTTTCTTTCTTCAGGTCGCGAGCAGTTGGCATCATGATTCACGAGGATCTACATCACTGAACGACGACAAAAAGATCTGAATTCCGAAAACAAAGACTTCGGATTGATCCAAATGACAAATATAGAATGGATCCAAATTTCAGAAAATGAAAAGAAAATCTGAAAAAAACAAACAAAACTAAATTGAAAGGAAATTTTCACCCATGTACATGTCTATCGTATTGTCCATGTGCACTTTACTTTAATAGGCTAGTAATGAATTGATTGGAGTAGTTGCCATGTTTGTGTTGACCTTTTTTTCCAGTTTTAATTTAGCAGCAGAGTCTCTTTTAATATGTGCCAAAATATCTTTTTCCATTTCACTTTGAGGGCTAAATAGGAACGGCTTTTTACCATTTACAACGGAATGTCATGAAAAATTGAAATTGGTAATGAATTGATTGGAGCAGTTGCCATTTTTTTGCAGTTTTATTTTAGGGACGGAGTCTCTTTAATATATGACAAAATATGTTTCCATTGCCTGGAGGGCTACATAAGGAGCGCTGCCCATTGCCAGCATTTACCAATGGATGTATTTTTCCTTTTTTTGTTTTTGTTTGCAGCAATTGAAAAATGCTCATATTTAAAACAGAGGCACAGAATCTGTTCATGCATTGATCCATGTAATGGAATCATTCAGTTCTGTGACAGTCTATTACTATCGCAGTAATTATGCGGCTCCTGTATCTGCCCATTAAAAGAAAACAAATCATTAGCACAAATTTTCCAATAGGAAGAGCAGTCATTTTCTTGACACATCCAATTAAAGAATGGAGCAAGGTGAGGAAAAACTGTGCGTTAAATAAGGATTTGCATAAAAGAGTGTTTGTATTAGAAAGCGGTAATTTATTGAGTTGCATTGTGTTTTCCTTCAAGGAATCCTGGGCTTCGAGAAACATGGAGGCTGTGATTACTGACGGCTCCTGAAAGTGACGGTTGTATGGCTGTCATGCTGATCCGATAGCTCCGGTGCTTTCTGGGTTACTACCCTGGAACATGTATGTATGTATGTATACCTCCTCATGTATCACTTGCCCCTCCTTTTTAGATTGTAAGCCCTCAGGGGCAGGGCCCTCCTTACCATCTTGTCTTTATTTGTATTGTGATTGTAATGTCTTTCTTATATTGTAAAGCAAAGTGTTGACGCTATATAAATCCTGAACAATAATAATGTAGATCAGGAGTCTAGTAGACATGTAGGCTGCAGAAAAATTTGGTTTGGTTCGTATATTTCTTCATTTACGGATTTGCATCCGAAATTCAGAGGAAATCTTAATTTTTCGTTATTTTCAGATGAGTTTACGATATTTGTTGCGAATACCACAGAGAAACATATACAGATATTAATACTAAAGCTGAGTCTCCCAGACCCGATTGGCATTCGGGAGTCCCAATTTCTGAATACCATTCGGGAGCTCCAGAAAGCAATACGGGTCTGGGAGCCATTTTAAAGCTGAGGCTTCCAGACCTGAATGGCATTCGGGAGCTCTCGAATACTATTCGGAAATTCGGACTCCATTCTGGTCTTAGAGCATCAGTTTTAGTATTATGTATATATAAGTAGTATTCTATAATACGAACAATTATTCGTAGCGGCCACATATTGACCCATATATACATAAAACTAAACCTGAGGCTCCCAGACCCAAATGCAATTCGATAATTCGGGTTCAGACTCATTCGAATGCATTAAACCGAAAAACACATCTGATTGGCCAGAAAAGTGATATGTCCGATTCAGTTTAGTTTTTGAACGAAATTCGGACGGGATACGAAATTTGGAAATGGAAATTCGGGTGTGGACGCATTTGGATGCATTGGGATTGGGAAATCAGGATGTGTCTGGATGTCTGAATTTCCTCTCTATTCATCTTGGTGACCATTGTCACTAAAAATGAAAGAAAATTCCAGATTTTGGGTTGTAGAGCAGGAATAGATGGGAAATCTTCCAATGCAGACACTAGTTCTAGTGACCCTGCTGACCACCAGGGATGTCCCTCTCTTTGGAGGGATTTCCTCTCACTTCCTGTTGTGGCTAACTCACAGGAAGTGAAGGGAAATGTCCCTAACGGGACACAGATAGCAAAAACAAAAGCTGACATGAAGCCTTCCTCCAAAACTAAAAAATTACATTACATTGAATTGGATATTTTACGACCAGGGAGCCAGATAATCATCTTTGAGGACACCGAAGCCAGGGGAACGCAATAAGAAGGCCCAGTTCTCACCTAGGCGTTTTGTAGCTCGATTGGAGTGGTGACTACTTTACAACACACACAGGGACCATGGGGAACAAAAGTAGCCACCCTCTAGAACAGCGGTTCTCAACCTGTGGGTCGGGACCCTTTCGGGGGTCGAATGACAATTTGCCAGGGGTCGCCGGGAGTCTCCTGCTATTAGATAGCGGCTCCCGGCAATAGCTAGCAAACTATTACACCCGGCCACTGCTGCTGTCAATCAGCAGAGGGGGACCTGCAGTTCTCCATCAGGTCCCCATCTAGTAATTATCATCATTATTATTAATAATAAAAGCTGACACCCTCGGCTTGTGTTATATGGTTTGCCATTTTAGCTGTTACTAGAAGGAAGGACAGTGCCAGCGCCAATTCAGAGATGATTTGAGGATCTACAGCCGAGTGATACCCAAATAAGATACATTTTTATTAATAGTTAAGGTACTTGAATGTATTTTTAAGATTTAACTACTGAGTTTAGTGTTACTTTAATTCTTCCTGGTCCATTGTAGTGTTAAGGTGTGGCAGAGGGTATTGTATTGTATCCCTTGCTCACATATTTTTGTGTTTAAAGGTGTACCTCATCTCAAAATGTATTTGAAGTAAGAAATGTATGCAGCACACCTATTGCAAAGCTGTCATATAACACAATCTCGTCTGATTTGGAGCCTTTAAATTCCAGCCAAACGCTGTGCAAACGCTGGAGAAAATAAAAACATTGTAATTTCAAGAAGTGTCACATGCAAACTGAGAGGCCATTACCGGCCTCCAATGTACTCCATATGATCTAAAGAATGCTGTTATTTTTAATTAAATTTCCTAGTCTTAGGGTGCAGTAGATTAAGTTTTGTTCTGCCTGGGGGTAAGACATATTGCTATAACACTCCACAAAGTTATTTACTGACATTTCTATTAAATGTCCCAATCACGTTTATTTCCAGTATTGATACATGCTACGCCTCTAGAAAAGGCACACAATCGTGGCGAGTCACCGGTTCCCTAGCTGCTGCTGCTTCCAACGAAGTCACATATTTCTACAGCCTGGCCGAGCAGCGGGGGAGGCAGGCTTTTCTGGCACTAGCCTGCTGTAATGTGTTCTACATGTCTTAAAGAGTAAATCCACTTTAAAAATTAAAAAAATCTTTAAAAAAATGAATACAGCATATATAATTTTTGCACGTTTTTAAAAATTACCTTTCTTTTTAAAACTGTAGCTGATTTAATGTTCTAAAAAAATTCAATGCACCCCGAGAAATGTCACTTCCTGCATCTGTGATTGGCTGACTGATTTTCCCAGAATTCTGCACCAAGATACAAGTATCATTTTTGGCAAATCTCTTGCAATAGAAATTTAATTTTTGGTGAGTACTCCCTATGGGTTAATTACTATTAAAGGGATGTCAACACTGTAACTTTCCTCATTACAACACAGGAAGTCCACCAGCTGGTTATAATGAACACAGGCCCTCCCATTCAGGAATCAGTTTGGAAAGGACATGCTGCAACAAACAGCTTTTTCTTCAAAACACAAACAGGTAGGAAACTGCAACAAAGTGTGTTAAAATCTTTGTAATGTACACAGATCACCCAAGAGGGAATTATTTTTTCTCAACATAAGTGTAATTACTCTAAATCTAAAGGCAATGATTGAATAGGTTTAACTATCACCCGAACAGCTCCCTCCGCTCTTCAAAAGACCTTCTGCTTTCCAGCTCCCTTGTCAACTCCTCCCATGCTCGCCTCCAGGACTTCACTAGAGTCTCTCACATCCTATGGAACTCTTTACCCCAACCTGTCCCTCTGTTGCCCACCTTGACTGCCTTTGGGCGATCCCTTAAGACTCATCTCTTCAGGGAAGCCTATCCCACTTCAACCTAAACACTGAACAATGACTTTCTCAAACAATTCATCCCCACACAGCTACCTCATCAAGCCCTCAGGGGCAGGGCCCTCCTTACCGTCTTGTCTTAAATTGTATTGTGATTGTAATGTCTTCCTTATATTGTAAAGCGCTGCGCAAACTGTTGGCACTATATAAATCCTGTATAATAATAATAACTTTCCTGCCTTAAAACACATGGCAAACAACTTGGTAAATCTTGCTTCCTTCAGAGCCCTATCACACAGATGTTGTGCTTTGCGAGTCCCTTTAAGCTTCCGTTCCTTTAGCAGACGAAAAATTTGCTAGGAAAAATAATTCCACCTACACAGATATGCATCAAAGAATATCTGACACTCTATCACTAGAGAACTGCCAAGTCCCGGACTGATCTTAGCCTTGATTTAAAGTTACGAGCAAGTTAAAGAGGAAAAAAAGTGATTTAATAACGTGTGCTATGCTTTAAGCAGTTTTATTTATAGTTTTGCTGGTCTAAACATATTTCACTGTTAAAAGTTGCAGTCAGATCTTCTGCATAGATACACGGGTCCCTTCTGCTGACCAGGAGCATACCGGGGGCCTGCGGTGCAGATGTACGCAATCCCGACAGATGGAACGAATGCTGAGCAAGCAGTGAGTCCTTGACATGTTTTACTGATGAACTGTGACATTTAATTAGGTGACGGCATCACTTTATTTTGTCTTTTGCAATTTAATGTAACTCAGAACTTATAAACTAAGATTTGCAGCTGGAGAGAACAGCATAAGAAGCTCATAAGGTTTTCTATGGATGTTTCTATTTAGCACCACCCTCCTAATTTGACTATGCAAATAGGGACTTTCTCTATGCATAGACACGCCCCCACATGGCAATATCTGGGCTGTCGGGTAAGTACTTGACCAAAGAGAGCCCTTTAGGCCTTGTTCACACCAAATGCAGAGCAGATCTGGTCAGATTTCTGAACACGCAGTGCAGTGGGTTGTGGCACGTTTTTGATGCGTTTTTGCCGCGTTTTTGATGCGTGTCGGGCCATTTTTGGTTTAAATGTTTTTTGTTTTTTTTTTAAGTTTAACATGGGCTTTCAGGCACTTGCATGCGTTTTTGCGTTTTGCATGCATTCCAGAGCAAATCCAGAGCAGGTAAAATAGGGCTTGCCGCAGTTTTTTCACCTGCTCTGGATCTGCACGCTCAAAATACCATAGGAATACATTGGACGCACCTGCTCTGCTCTGGATTCACTCCGCGCTTGGTGTGAACAAGCCCTCAGGTGGCATTGAAGAAGCATGTCACGAAAAAGGGATTTACATTCCGTTTTGGTTGAACTGGTCTGCTTCAGTGTGCGTTGTGAAGGGCAGTGCGATACATTGTTACACATCACATTGTTTACTTTTTCTGTGTCAATTGTTTTCTATGTGTCCTGTGTCTGCATTAAAGGAGAACTATGAGGTGAGTGCGTCTCAGTCACCTCATAGTTCTAGCCGACCTGTGACAATGAGACTGTCACAGGTCGGCTCAGTAGATCGGGAAGTGAGCGAACATATACCAGCGTTCGCTCACCTCTCGATCCTGCCACGGCTCTCTGCCGTGACAGGGGAGGGGCTGGATTCCCTCCTCCCCGCTCCCCTCCGCCAGCGCTGACTGGCGGAACGGACGGGGGAGGGGGCGGGTACAGCTGGCTCTGCCTCTAGATAGGCAGAGCCAGCTGTCACTCACGCAGCTGGGCGGATCTCGACATCGATGTCGGGATCCGCTCCGGCTGCGGCGTCTCAGTATACCGCGAGCTGTAGCTCACGGTATACTGAGCTTAGGGTAACGGGAGGACGCTAGTTTGTGTCCTCCCGTTACCCTAAGGAGAACTATGGGGAAAAGCCCTGACCCCATAGTTCTCCTTTAATTAATACAGATCATGTAAATGAGCCCATTAAGTGGTATTAAGCTCTCAAACTTTATTTCAATAATGAATCTAGATCAAACAAATATACATTGCCCAGCAAAGTATTTCTTTACATATTTAGCCCAATCACTTACAGTCATCATGTTTCCAATCAGCTTTAACTTTCTCAGCTCAGCTTCCCTGAACGTCCTGTCCAGTACAAGATCACAATGGACACCACTGTCTCCAGCAGCCGTCCATCTACTAGCTTAGAGCACGAGAGTGGATTGCCTTGCTGTGTCTTTGTTAGTGGAGACACACACAGCTTGCTAGCACACACAAACTAGCTCACTTAGTTTTGGGGCGGGAGGGGGCGTGGCGGTGCTTTGAACTCAGAAAAATAGAGCATGCAGCATTTCTTCTGACCGCACCGGAACACAGGCGTTGACGTGCCACGTTTTCCCATGCGGCTGATCGCACTGCCGCTGGAGGGCGTGGCTACGGTGCCATTGAGTTCAATGCACCGTCGCGCCCCCTCCCGCCCCAAAACAAAATGAGGCGGCCTTAATGCGATCCAGAATTGGGCGGGCCGGAACGCACTGAGGCTGGTGTGAACTAGCCCTAAAACAGGATATCAGGGCCAGTGCTTAGGGGACGAGATGATTCTGCAGAAAACGAAAACTGTTTAACATCATCCACTGTAAGTGATTTCATCAGTTTATCAGTAAGAAGGTGAAGGAACCAGGGAAGGCAAAAGCAGATTAAACTTCTGTGCTGGGTGGAGTAGCATGACCACGCACAATAAACACTATATCATAGGGATCTTAGCATGCAACAAATACATTCTTATTTAAACACTGTCACTAAAATGAATGTGGAAAATTGGGCATTTTGCATTCAAGTACCCTACCTATTAAGAAAAATGTATCTTATTTTTGTATCACTCGGCTGTAGATCCTCGAATCATCTCTGAATTGGTGCTGACACTGTCCTTCCTTCTGGAGGGGGGGCTACGTCTGTTCCCCATGGTCCCTGTGTGTGTTGTACAGTAGTCACAGCTCCAAGCTCACTCCCATGATGGACTACAATCTCATGTTTAGTTTACTAATTTGTATTGAGATTGTAGTCCATGGCAGGAGAGCTAGATGCTATTTCTAGGGTGAACTTCCCCTTCAACTATGGCAGAGATTTTAGTGTGGGCAGCAGGAGAGGTGAGCAGTAAATGTCTTCATTGCAGGGAACGTTTTATTTTACACATTTAGTTAAGCAACAGAGTTACTTTATTACCAAATCAAATCTTGCTTCATACAGTCTACTCATGACACTAAGACCTCATTCACACTGCCACGCATATACGCGCGTACGTGCATATTGTACCATATGCAACACATGCAAATTAATGGCTCCATACACATAGCCGCGTATGGAGCCGTATATTTGGAGCCGTATATTCTCCATACACATAGCCGCGTATGGAGCCGTATATTTGCAGCAGTAGAATGGAACAGAGATGTGTCCGGGTAGCGTATTTCTGCGTATTCACGCGCACATACGCGTATATACGCGCACATACGCACCTACATGCGTACAGCATACTAAAAATTACATTATGAGTGATGCATTCTGGGATTGCATATAGTGCACGCATATACGCTCGTATATACGCGCATAGACGCTCGTATATACACGCATAAACGCGTATATATACACATTATACCATTTTGCTTGCATTGTGTGTGAATGAGACCTAAACGCCACAATAAATGAAAGGGCCATTGGACTGCACAGTTCATATTTTAGGATAACAGGGGACGGGTCACATAGCAGACAATGTTCTACAAAGTGTATGGGAGAAAATAATTGCAGTCTATGGATTTCCATTTCATCAAGCATCAGCAGGAGGTATGGAAAGATGTAAAGGAATACAATATAGCTGGAGAAAGCCAAAGAAGAGCCTCTGTATTTGATCATATACATACAGGGTATTGATATAAATAACAATGCACACGTACACATGATGACTGAAGAATTGCTGGAGGAATGGCGCTTTTGCTCTTCTTGAGCTTATTCTGGATACAGCAATGAATTTCTACTACTGAACATTGGGCTTGGTTTGTGTGGGTCTCATAGAGCCTTTTATAGGATGTCTTTCTTTTATTACAGGATTCTGCTACCTTTAGCATGTTATTTTTGAGGGCTGTGATTCCCTTGTATGCCTAAAGTGCAACTGAAGTCAAAACTATTTTTGGGGGGGATAGAGTGGAGAGCGATTAGAACACCCATCAGGCTGTCTATGTCCCCGTTAGGGAGATTCACCCTGCCTATGTGTCCTGGTGACCGCTATCACTGAAAGTAATAGAAAATCACAAATTTTGAGTTGTCCCCAGAACAGCAGTAGATGGGATATCTTCCAATGAGGACACTAGTTCTGGTGACCTTGCTGACAACATCTCTTTGGAGGGATTTCCTCTCACTTCCTGTTGTGGTTATCGGACGGGAAGTGAAGGGAAATCTCCTCAAAGGAACACAGATGGAAAAAAAGCTGAAACGGTTTAAAACCCTCCGTTAATCTATCCGAAACTATAAAAAAAAAAAGTTTAGTATTCATGTGATGGCTTTATAGTTGTTTTTTCAATGTGTATGTTCGGTGGGACACAAAAAAAAATTGGCATTTCAGATTTTGTTAGCTGGTAGAGAGTTCAACTTAACAGTCTCTTATATATTATGGGGACTCGGATGGTGTGATCTTTTGCTCCAGAGATCCAAGGTCTGTACAGCTGATGAAGGAATTACAAGGGGTTCCCATTGACGCAGCAACTGTAATATTCCCAAGGTAGGTGAGAATACCCAGAATTCTAAGGAGAAACAAGGCCAGGAGCTATGGTTGTGGTGGTGATAATGGTGATGGAGGTGATGATGGTGGTGGTGCTGGTGGTGGTAGTGGTGATGATGTTGGTGGTGGTGGTAATGAAGGTGGTGATGGTGGTTGTGGTGGTGGTTGTGGTGGTGGTGGTGATGATGATGATGAAGGTGGTTGTGGGGAGGGGAGTGTTTTCCAATGGAGCCCCAAGAGTAAAACAAAACACCCACCACACTCCATTTCTGCCACAACTGGGTGGACCGACACATTAAAGTGATCATTTACCATGCTTGGTAAAGCAACCGATTCACTTAAAGTAAATGTGAATGCTGACCTTATAGAGAAGGATGTTCTATTGGTATATAAAATATAGTTCTTGTACTTAAAACAGTCTCTAATACTTTATTGTCGTAGTTTTATCAGCGGTCACATGACCTCATTCGCTGACGTACTGTTGACTCTGAATCTACTACTCTCTTTGCTGCTTTCCCTACTGCTGCAGGATCTGATTGACCACTGTGCTGAAGGCTCTGATTGGCTGCTTCACCTCACATGACATCCATTTTATTCTTCACCAGTATGACTTGGAACAGGAGGTGCTATTAATCACAGAAACAGGGCTGAAAAGGAGGCTGCAAATTTGGGGTTTGGTTTGAGGAAGGGGGGCTGGGGAATGGCACCATGCTTCATGATACACCCTAAATATGGGTGTAACATGAAACAATGTATGAAAGGTGGAATTAGCCATTAAGGAGCTTGTTTTTGTTGTAATCTTTGAAACAAAAAAGTGCACTGAGCACTTTTTTTTGGTATGAGCCGTATTGCTGGTTGTTGGTTAAGACTTTGGAAAGCGTCTACCTTGCATCTACAACCTGTTGTTTCTTTTTCTATGTTAGCTAACTGACACTGCCCCTATTCACATTGAGTGTTTTGTGTGTGTTTTTCAGGCGCATCCTTGCATCTATTGCGTGATTCTGCCCGAAAAAAAGCTCATGTACTATATCAAGCAACAAGCGACACAGCGCCCATGTATGAACAGGCACCATTGAAAATAACAGGATTCTTCATGTTGAGCATTGCCATGTTTCGTGAAACGCTCTGCAAAATGCTCAAGTGTGAATGGGGGCTGCATTGCAAAACATGTAGCCAATGATCAGTAACCAATGTATCAGACCTGCACCCTGATTTTGTCTCAGCTTGCGGGCCGGGACAAAAACAGTAACAAAGGTCATGCCTGACAATCATCAGATTGGCCATCAGATTATCATTTGTTGACACCTAATTATACTAGCAGTTGGGGCTCCTCAACTTGATTGTGCCCCAACTTTTGCAATAAAGCAGAACTCTGAGCACATATTTTATTAACCCTTGACGTGGGGCTACCCCCGCTCTACATGGGTTAACTGCTCCTTTTGTCCAGGGAGCAAAATTAAAAAAGGTATACTTACCCATTGCTTGGTCCTGCCTGGCTGTTAGACTGGTCCCTGTAGTCTCTTCTCCCATGGGCTCCTGCGGTCTAAGGATCCATGCTGCTATCACGTCTACTACAGTGTTTAAGATGTGAAGATGCTGAGGGACACAGCCGGGGCGGAGTGGGAGAGAGGTGAGCGGTGGTAATAAGTAGTAATAGGCACTGGTGGAAGTTTTTCTACCCTCCTACAATGCCCGGCCTTGTTGGTCCTGTTGCACTTCTGCGGCTGTATTCTCTATTATGTGGTAGGACAATCAACACTGGAAAATGGCAGAACCTGGCCAAATTAAATACCAGAGTTCCATACCTGCCGCAGACAGACAGCCGGCAGAGCTTTCAGGGCTTGTCCTATGATCCCTAGGGGCAGAACTCATAGGTTATACTGTTCTCAAGGGATGACGATTTTGCCAGTGCCCCATTCCCGCAGTTCTTCAACCACCAAGAAGAGAAACTGCAATGTCTGAGGGGCTTTAAATCTTCTCTTTTTTTTTTCACAGCAAAGCTTTATCTTTTTAATTGCAAGTCAACAGCTGGAAGTGCACCAGCCATCTCGGCAAGACAAATTTCACTTTTCGCTCCTCACTTTCCATTATGAAGTCTCTGTAGCAACAGATGTTTAATACAACAGGTTAAGCCTGAGGGTCCCCTGGGAGACGAGTTTAAAGATTGGTAAATGAAAATCAGACGCTCGCTGTGTTTACTCGCAAGCTGAGCGAACGGAGGAGAGATAGAGAGAGAGAGAGAAAGGAAATGCCTTTACGGAGAGGTGCGAGCAACGGTAGAACGGCGCAATTTTTCACGTCAGTTGCGAGGACATTAAGGAGAGCAATTTAAAATTTAAAAACACCACAAATCTTGCTCTTTAATGATAATGTCTCACCTCGTGGGCTTTAATGCAAGTTTAGGCATTGCAGGGATGAACAGCTCAATACAAATCACAGAATTTCTCTTTGTTTTCTCCTTGCTGCTTCCAGTACAGTAACCGGGAGGAAGAGGTTGGTTAAAAGTTAGCGGAATGCGTTCATTAAATAGGAGCTGCGCATTTTGGAATAACCTATCTGTCAATAAGTTTAAAGGAAACCTGAAACTAAGACAAAATCATTCTTATTGATGGCCTTCTTATGAAAAATGTTGTGCCTAAGCCAGTCTGCCTTCCATACTTTATGAGTTACCAGCATGAGCTAGCATGCAGCCAGTGAAATTAGAACGAACTCCGGATCGCTATACCTGCTATTGGCCAGAGATTCCCAAAATGTTAAAAATATAAATGATAGCCAGGCAACTAGAATTTTAGAAGTGCAACATTAATATTTCACTCTCCAAAGTTTCCTTTTAAAGGGTAATTCCACATTTTACCAGGTGAATTTGGGAAAATGGAATTACTCGCTGAAATCTGACCCCCTCTCGCCTCCCGCTATACTTACCTTTCAGCAAACACCCTTTTCCCTCTGCCCGTACTGCTGTAAAGCTAGCCTTCCGCTATGGATTCTGAATTTTGCTCGCAAATTTCAAGCACTCATTGGTCAGCTGGGTCACCTGACCGTGCTGAACAATGAAAAGCACTTCTGACCGTGCTGAACAATAAGTGCTTGCAATACATGAGCGAAATTCAAAATCCATAGCGCAAGGGTGCGCCATGTGTCAGAATGGGGTACAGATAGTACACCTGTACTCGTGGAGGAGAAGGAGCATTCGCCGAAAGGTAAGTATAAGGGGGTGGGGGAAGGGGGATTTGAGCGTGAACTTTCCCAAATTCACTTGGGAAAGTGAACTTACCCTTCAAAGCTGAATTCCAGGCAAGCATTTAAATACATTTTACGAAGCCGCTATATTGGTATTTTTGCCCATCCAATTCTAAAATTTACACAGCTGTGCCACATAGAATCAGCCCTGTTTGGCAGAGGAGGAGACCTGATTTTCTCTGTTGCAGTTAAGTAATATTAACAGGTCTTGTCCCTCCCCTAGCCTAGGTGAACATAGCTGGCATCAGCTATATATAGAAGCTAAAATGTTCCTCTTTTAGCTATTAAGATGTATTAAAACTTTGTAGCCAAAAGCATTTGGCAATTCTTCTTGGAAAACCAGACTGTTTTCAAACTTAGGGGTTCATTCATAAAATCACCCCTAGATAGGGTTGCCACCTTTTTTTCAAGCGAAACCGGAACACTAGCGACGTGCTGACATTTTTTGGGGAGAATGAGTCGCGGCGTATTCATATGTAAATAGCGCAGCTGAGACTATTTCCAGGATGGGGGGGCAGTAGGCTCAGTCTTAATTTTGGTTGCCCCTGTCTGCCTGACATTTTGTGTCTGGGTTTCTGCTGCCATGAAACCCGGACACAGCATTCAAAACCCGGACTGTCCGGGTGAATCCTGGACAGGTGACAACCCTACCCCTAGATGGCGCTGAGGAGTATAGTAAATACCATCTAGGGGTGCTAGTGCTGTGTGAACGTCAGGTGGAGCTTTGAGAAATGAACCCTTTAGTGTCATGGATGCATTCTGAAACAAATGTTTATATGTAAAATTAATGTAGCAAACAGTATATAACAAAAGCGCCAACGGCTTGTATCCAAAACCGGAGAATGTCTGCAATGATCTCAAGCAGAACCGCAGATGGGGCAAGCTCTCAGATAGGCTATAGGGGAGCCTCAACTCTGAAAGAAACAAAAGACAAAGAGCGCCTCCATCGTGTAAAAACGTTTTAATGGAGTGGGTTTTAAACAAGTGAAACCATACTCACAAAAGTAGAATTTTTACAGGCATAAATAGATAAAATCGTGAAAAGCTTAGCCCACCGGCTACTCTTCCTCCCTGAGGTTAACGTTTCTGAGGCCACGCCTCCTTCGTCGGAACCCTTTTATCTATTTATGCCTGTAAAAATTCTATTTTTGTGAGTATGGTTTCACTTGTTTAAAACCCACTTCATTAAAACCTTTTTACGCGATGGAGGCGCTCTTTGTCTTTTGTTTCTTTTGTAAAATTAAAATGTTTATACCAATAATGTATTTTTTTTCCTTTGTGCCAATTCAAATTTTATAAATCCTAATTATATTAATTTATAAATAATATGTGTCAGTTTACAAACTTTTAGTTAAAATGTAAAATAAAGTTGACTTAAAAAAGTATTATAGTTTTCACTAAATCATAAATAGATATTCCAGTAAATGATGGGAAATGTAACTTTCGAATACCTGCCAGCAAGCTGCAATTTACTAAAGTATGTGACTGCTGTTGGAATATTGAGGTCAACTGTTACATATTTCGGATTATATTTTGGATTAGAATATAAAATGAAGGATTACTTCTGGGAAATAAATCCAATAAAGGCTGAAATGACAACAGCAGAAACAAATGAATAAGAAAACTCATAGAGTTGGAAATTGAAAATAAAGAGCAGCTGAAGCATTGCTGCCTCATACAGCATAGGCTGCTCTGTTATCCGTATATCTGTTATACGTAGAACCCAATGCTGGTTTCATGCACAATATGATAAACAGCCAAATTAGAAAAGAACTGAACAAACTCATAACAGCCAATCAGAATGATTTGTTTTTTTTTACTATTCTTTTACTACTGGTCACAATAGAGATCTGTATTATTGCTGCAGGTTTTTGGTCTGTGCACCTTGGCTATGCACGCTGCTTTATTGAAAGCGTTTAATTTTTTTAAATATATCTAAAATTAAAACTTTTTTTTTCATTTACTTGGATTTGTTGTCAATTTGTGTCACACTGACTTCTAGTTTGCCATTAAAAAACATTGGATGCTTGGCTTACAGTGGTACCATGCAGGTCCAATCAGGTGTGTCCTGATCCATTTTGCCACCTGAGATGGGAGGAGGAGGGGGGGGTGTCATGCTGGTGGTGCATTTAGTTGGTGCTGGTGGAGAGTGACAACAACGATCCAGGTGTGCAGGAGTGCCGCTGCCACTCCTGATTGCCATGAGCTGGGCGGGATGCCGGCCAGAGCATCCTAGGTTCTAAGAGCTGGATGGGAAGATGTATATGGCCCTTACACATCTCCCCACCCGGCTCTTTGCAACCTATGACGCTCTGGCAGAAAAGGGGGCGCTTCAGGCTGCCCCATTATAGGAACAGCCCTGGGTCCAAGTAAAGATCATAGTCATACAGAAATAAAAGCGATAAAGTCCTGCTATAAAGACTAATGTTCCCTATTATAGGAACAGCCCTGGGTCCAAGTAAAGATCATAGTCATACAGAAATAAAAGCGATAAAGTCCTGCTATAAAGACTAATGTTCCCTATTATAGGAACAGCCCTGGGTCCAAGTAAAGATCATAGTCATACAGAAATAAAAGCGATAAAGTCCTGCTATAAAGACTAATGTTCCCTATTATAGGAACAGCCCTGGGTCCAAGTAAAGATCATAGTCATACAGAAATCAAAGCGATAAAGTCCTGCTATAAAGACTAATGTTCCAGGGACACAATGTACCCCTTTCGTAAGGTAGTGGAACAAGGCATATGTGAATACATATACACCACATATGAATACAACTCAAAATGATATGGTAAGGTCCACCTGGGCCATAGCGGTTGATGGGTGGTCTCAGGTGGTACTGTTTATGGGTCATTTTGGGTTGTATCTATATGTATCTATACATGTATAATTAAATATTATGTTAGTCCAATAAGAAAGGTATCATTGCATACTGCAATACTTTGTTTTCATTTTTTTTACATCAACCCTGTAGATGTATATCAGGTATATGACGATGAAAGGCCTAGACTGGCCATACACTGCTACGTTTTTGTACGAACCTTCCTATGAAAAATCTCTTCAGAAAATTCCTGAATGCCATCAGAGACTTGACGAATGTGGTAAATTTCATTTGGTTTAACATTTGTTTTTTTTAATGGAGTTTCTCAAATGAAAACCACATTCACTGTTCATTCGAACATTCGTTCATTTGTCCTGCTCCTTAGATTTATTTATTTTTTGCCACTACGTGTAAAATAGATTGTGAGTTTGACCCCATCTAGGGGAACATTCTGAAAATGATTATTATTTTTTAACTATTGTCTGAAATTAGTATATCTAAAACCATACATCTTAGTTTTTGATAGAGAGGTGAGAGGATAGAAGCCCCAAAAGGTTTTATTGCTAAGTAAAGATCAACAGGTACATAGAATAGTTTTAATCCAACCCCTACACCAAAACAAGCACTTAACCCTTGTGGTGCAGGGGTGGCCCAACTGCAAGGGATGGTTTTTTATTTGCCAGTAATTCTCCTTTAAGAAATCCGCCATTGCCTGGACAGGTTTACTACAGTAAAGCTGGCTGTACCCCAGGAGAATTTGGTTTGAAAAAACATTTTTTGGAACCTTTGCTCGATTTTCTAAAAGTTAAAGGGGGTCAAATCAATAATCATCATCGACCATAGTGACAAAAAAAATGAAGGAGCAGAAAGGAATATTCTACCAAAATTCTACCAATGAAAGTGGCTTTTGTTCAGAGAAGTCCATTCATACCAAAATTGAACGTTAAAATTAAATTAAATTTTGAAGTTACATTCTATAAGCCTCTGGATGGCATCATCCAATGTTCTATCCAGATTATGAATGTTCATACGAAAATCTACCAGTGTATGGTCAGTTTAGGCCTTTCATCATTGGTGATATACTGGCAAAGATCGTTTGTGATTTACTAGGGCTGCGGAAATTAACGATTAATCGTAAATTTTTTTTTGATCAATCAAAATTATTTTGATCGCTACTCACCTCTCCGCCGGCTTCCCGGGTCTTTCGTCGGAGATCCGGTGACGTCACGGACATCGACGTCACCGGACTCCTCCCCCCATCCCCAAGTGGCTCTGTCGGCTAACGAAGGGAAGGGGGGAGGAGTCCGGTGACGTCGTTGTCTGTGACAGCTAACGAAGGGAAGGAGGGAGGAGTCCGGTGACGTCGATGTCCGTTACTTCACCGGACTCCTCCCCCTTCCCTTCATTACCTGACGGAATCACTTGGGCCGGTGAGTCTCATGGTTCATACTAACATATACTAATGGCAGTTCCCTGCAATAGAAGAGGTAATATACTCACCTCTCTGTACAAGTGCTGCATCCTCTGTCAGTTTCTTCAGCTTTCAACACTTCCAGGAATGTTGGATACCTGAATCCCTCACTACACACTGTGGTTTAATCCTCCAACACCTACAGGACAGGTATAGACAGATACTCCACTACTTGAAATCCCTACAGATTCCTGAAAGTGGGGCCTCGGTAATGACACAGTTTGAGCGGTGGTGCCTGCGGGGGTCTGACCAACGGGGGGGATATCCTCAATATATGCTGCTCTACTTGGGCCATTTACGAAGTTAACATATATGGCTGCGTGGGAAACTGACCTAGGGGTTGTCCTCTCGTTGGATGAATGGCAACAGTGCGTCTCAAGGCTGAGGATGGGAATCCCCAATGTCTCCCTAGCAGAGGCTAATTATAAAGTTCTCTCGAGATGGTACCAGGTTCCAGTTAGACTGGCAATCATGTTCCCTGGGACGAGCCCCTTATGCTTTAGAGGATGTAATCAGCAGGGCTCTATGATCCACATTTGGTGGCAGTGCCCAAAACTGGCTGGCTTTTGGAATAGGTTCTTTGCCCTGCTCTCTGAGATCCTCCAGCTCCATATTCCTAGAGACCCGCAACATTTTCTATTGAACAAACCGGTCCCAGACATCTCAAGAGCTCAGGGCAAACTCCTTTTTTTTTTTTTTTTAGCAGCAAAAGTTACCATAGCCCGATCCTGGAAATCAGAAAGGGTTCCTTTCCCCATGGTTTTGTCCAAATTAAATTGGATCATGATCCATGAGAAGCTTTACAGTATTTTGCAAGACAGATACACCAGCTTTGAAGAAGTTTGGAAACCTTGGCTGATGCATCAAGGGATAGCAAATCCTCCAGGCGGCCTGTCTGTTTCCTCAGGATAAGTTATGGTGTGTTTTCCTAGGAACCCACGAGTCCATAAATTAGCAATATTGTGCCTTATTGTTCTATCTTTTTTTTTATGTTCATATATTTTTTTTTTTTTTTTTATTGGTTCTTTTATTGGTTCTTTTAATTTCTTACTGAAACTGTGTTTTCAGTTGCTTCCCTTCTTGTTGGGAGCCTTGTACGACCCATTCAGAGGGATCCAATACCCACAGATTGGGTGACTAACAGCGCTTCTTACAATGGCAAGAGAGAAAATTGAATTTATTCGACCCCCCATTCTATAGCAGGTATGATGAGGATTTAGAATCATGTTGCGGGGGGCTTTGGTATTATATTAACACATTAGACAGAGGTAAGCATTCTTTAGCCCTGTTGCCGTTGAAGGACCATTGATTGTGATATAATGCTTGTTTAGGATACATATATTATATGTTTATATAAGGATATTGCGGTCTGTGAGTGGAACTGTATAAGTACTGAAAACCAATAAAAACTTTGAAAACAACACCTACAGGACACAGTATTGATGTACGGGTCAGTGGATGGAACCACAGTGTGCAGTGGGGTACAAATCCCAGAAGTGTCAAATGCTAATGAGCCTGATGGAGGCTGCAGTGCTTGGATGGAGACAAGGGCCACCGGATAGGGGAGTATATTACCTCTTCTATAGCAGTAAATTGCTAATAAGATTTTTATTTTTTTTAGGGTGAGTGACGGGGTCAATTGTAAACTAAAAAGTGCAAATTACAATGCAATAATGATTGATAGGACAATATTTTTGGTGTGTTTTTTTTTCTACAAGTGTATCTACTTCCCAGTCAGCATCCCATACATTTGTGGATACTGGACCAGCACTTTTATTCCAGCTTAGAGATCCATTTTGTGTGGTTTTACAAGAAATCAGAATGCGCCCTAAGTATGTTATTTACCTGACATACTTCTACATCAATAGCAAACTGTAGGGTTTCTCTTCTCAGTCACTAGGATTGATCAGGTGATTAGAGCTGGCAGATACTCTCACTTGGCACTCAGTCTGAGGTTCCTACAGTAGCCTCTCTTAGTATCCACAGAACAAAATCAGGTAAGAACCTGCAATGAAGTCTGCTGAAATCCTTGTACTGTTGATAACCGTCCTGGGGACGGCTGTTCTATCTTTAACTACAGTTGAATTTCATTGCAACTTAAAAAGTTTTATAAGGAATCTTTACCGAGATAGAAATCTAACTTCTAGTCCATGTCCTTGCTGGAGTTGTACGTGACCGGAGTGACAAAGATGGATGTTGAATTGCTAAACAAATGCATTTGTGAACTAACTGATTTAATTAATTACACTGTTCTGCATCTTGATAAGGGGGGTGACACAAAACTAATTAATCGTTTTCCTGAATTGCCAGCGCTAGACATATTGATAGACAGCTATATGCTATATATATTACATTTGGAAACCGTTTATATTATAATGTTAATACAAATCCAATTAACGGACTACAAATATGTGAAGTAATTAAATGCGTCACGTGCATATCACAAATAATTGTATGACTGCTCTAGGATTGCCCCTGCAGTGGCAATTATTTTGCTTAATTTTTTTTTTTAATACCCACACACAGAATAACAATAAGTCGAGTCAATATTTGCATGAAAGGTAACCCAAGATATTAATGATTATTGTTGAGATCTGGTTATGCATGCCCTGTATTTGTGGAGTAGCGAGTTATTTTGCAGTCCTTACCCTAGCAGAGCTTGCAGTCTAACCTGAGCCATAAAATAAAATACAAAATGCCTTGTTGTAAAACCTAAACTAGAACCCTTTATTGATATTTTTGTTTATGCCTTTAATACCCTTATTATTATTATAAAGTAAAATGTCATCTTTTTCAAGCATTTAAAGCTTGCTACAGGCTTTAATGGCAGATAAAAGTAAAAAATGGATGGTGACTAGGAGGGAAGTACAGCTTTGCCAGTACAGCAGAATCATAAATGTGGTCCCTGCTGCCTGCATGATGGCTATGGGGCCCAGGACAGGCTGTAAGGAAGCCCTAGCTCCCCTAATATTTTACAACATGAAAGATTATTGGTTGGTAGGGGGGCATACCATTTGTTCAGGCCGTGCAGTTGTGCAAGTGCCCTCTGGGACTTTGGGACCCATTTATGCAAAATGTGGGTCAGATGGGTTTAGGGATCTCTGTAACTTTCATGTAGTTCTGCTAACTTCTATAGTGCTGCCAATCTACATACATTGTAAATAAGCTTTTTTTTTTAACCTGGCCAATAAGCTGGCCATACAATTGGCTGAACGAGAAAAAACTCTTGATGGATGGGGAGACCTTCCTTGCCAGGCTATTTACGCTAAAAGCCAATACCCACACCTGTCAGAACACCCAGTTACTGTTTAGATGAAAATTTCTGCAAAGTTGACTGAAAAATCTTCTTTTGTTGAATGGAGTGGTGCCAACAGGGCTTCTCACAGGCCAAATTTCAAGCAGTCAATGGCCAGCTATAGTGACATGGGGAGTCCAGAAATTGTGCTTGCATAGGAGCCCTTTGGTGTGTGTGTCCACCAAGGTTGGCAGTGCAGTGGAATGTATGCTAGTTCTCCACCAGCTAGAAATTATCACAGGGATCTGGTGTTCTGATGTGATGTTACATGTAAATACGATGGTCTCATATTCCCTCATGTGTCTATTACTTGGGCCAAGAAGTCACTGACCCCATGCCATCTTCAGCTAAGCAAGGATGTGTGTGACATTGACACTAATCTGCTAGCCACTCTTCACCTGGGACAAATCACATATGTACCTTGCCTGGCACTGGACCTGTTGGCGCGGCAGTTCACCATGAAGTATCCTAGCTTCTAGGACTAGAATGGTGTGTGACCACTTTAGATGGTCATAACTGGCTAGTGTTTACTTCCAAAGAAATGCAGCGCTAACATCAGCTGCCTGCCAACTGCCTCATCTATGACAGCCCCATGCACTGAAACTTAACAAGGAACTTTAGCCATATCTTCAAAATAATAACAAAGACACCTTTTAGAAATGTTTAGTAATGACAATCTACAAACAGATACTTCTAGATAATTGCCGGATTTGTATTTTTTCATTCCTTATTTCTCTTTTCTTCCCCAGTCTTCTGTGGCAGACTGGTGGCAATTTTAACTAAGGGCAGATTACAAGCTCTCCCTTTACTTCCCGGAACTCTGGCACATTCCCAGATTTCCCAGGATCCATCTATTGATGTAACCTTCCCAGGATCCAATGCTTGGGCACATTACATCATTTGTGCAGAGGCAGCAGGTTAAATAGGAGCAATATGAGGAGGGTTGACAGCCACAATCCCAGGGGGAACCCAAAATGTGACACTTAACCGCTTGCCCTCTAGCTGATGCAATTAAACAGCCGGAGGGCGGATGACCATTTTTAATCGGTAAACTTTGAACATCTTTAAAGCCTGTAATGACTGTTACATACAAACGTTCTGTATAGCCATCTGATTGCTTGTATTGTGTTGGGGAAGTGTGAGCTGCTCCCTCCCACCGCCACTGCTGGCTACCCAGCATGTTAGCCCCCTATGTGATAGCAATAAAGACAAGCGTAAAATAACAGGAAGGGGGTTTAGCCCCCCCGGTCTTCAAGTGGTTAAAATAGTATTAAACTCTCAAACTTTTTATCAACAATGAATCCAAATGAAACTCATATACATTACCCAGCAAAGTATTTATTTCCATTTTTGCCCAAGCACTTACAGTTATGTTTTCAAAAATCTGGCTCCAACTTTCTCAGCTCCACTTCCCTGAACTTCCTGTCCAGTACAAGATCAGAAGGGATAGAGCAGTCTAGCAAATATCACTGTACTAGCTTGGAGAAGGGAGAAGCAGTGGATTGCCTTGCTGTGCCTGTGTGTTTGTAAAGACACACACAACTTACTAGCACACACAAGAGTGGCTCCATAGGACCCTGTAGGGGAAAGGATTCACACTAAAACAGGATATCATGGCCAGTGCTCAGGGGACCGGCTGATTCTGCAGGTAACTAAAACTTTTAAACATCAGCATTTAAAATAGAGCTAGAGCTTTGCAGTCGGTAAAACTCATGCACCTTGGACTGGAGAGCTCTAGCTCTGACTCAGCAGGGCTCCTCAGGGAGATCTCTACTTCCATATAGAGAGCAAACATGCTGCCTGGGGACAGGCTTTACTCCTCTCCAAAGAAATCAAACTGTAAAGGTGCCCATACACTGTATGATTATCGTACAATAATCGCGGGAAATCCGGCGATCGTACGATAATCACAAGGTGTATGGAAGGCGTGCGATCGTACAGTAGAAACGTCTTCCGTCCAACAAGCAGGCTGGAAAAACCGCCGAGAATTGTACAATTCTCGGCGGGTTAGTGCTTGTTCGACAACTGCCGAACAGGCCGGTGTGCGCACACGCACACTGCCCGTTCAGCTTTGCAGTCATCGGATGATCGCAAGTGCGATGTGCCTGTCCATGAAGGGCAGATCGTACGTTTTTTTTATTACTTTACAACCCTCACAAGACAAAAGTCTTGCAAGGGTTGTACAGTGTATGGCCACCTTAAGACGTTACACACCTTTTGCTTTGAGGCACCTGCAATGTATTTGCTGACTAAAACTGAAAGTTCAACTGGGCTATAACAAGCACGGAGCAATATTTACATTGAACATTGCACATTTGTAGACACATCTTAAAGACGTTTAAAACACATCAGATCCCTTTAAACATTTGCAGTACTTGATACATCTTGTCTTTTACCATGACCCTTAATTTTTTTTATTTTGCATTGTCTTAATAAATTGCCAGGTTCAGATGAAACCGGCGTTTCATCCGACTTTCCGAATAATTACCCACAGTGGCAATTAGCTGAGGATTCCTGCTTGCTCTTCCTAGCACGCCGCGCATATTTTTGCAGCCGTCCCGTACGACTCCCAGCGCTGTCATTTAATGAAATCTGTGTTAGTTTTTATTGGCACGGTAAATAACAAGTTGATTTAGGCGAGCATTTAGGCGATTTAAATGTCTGTTTGATATTTTCTGCGCGCAAATATTTACCTGTGTCATTTGTAAGCCATCTATTCGCAACGAGCGGGATGGCGGGGAGTGGGAGGCCGCCGACAAACAGTACACAACACAGAATGTGGAAGGGAGAACATCTGCAGAGCCATGCTTTAATGAGCAAAGACAATTGATGCCATTCTCTGCCCTAATTTCCACTAAGTTAACTGACAATGCCCCAAAACTCTCTTTCCCCATCCAGAATAAACAAATAAGCTAATCAGAGCAGAACAAGCTGTTGGTGAGGTTTACGCTGTAATTATAGCTTAGATCTATCGGGCGCCTGCTTTGTGACTACATGTTACAGGACAAACACCTATCAATGCGGTCAGACAACCAATCATTTAATGCAACTATACTGATTGCATTCGATAACTGAATGAAATCACAAACCAATGTCCCGATTTAGGGCCCATTCACACCAGCAAGCTGCGCTCAATGCATGGCTGCTGGTGGAACTAGATCAGCCTTGGCGGAATATTGTTGATCGCTTATCAGCAGTTTAACAAATATCTGCATGCGTGTCTGAGAACTGATCTTAATGCAGAAGTAATTCAAGTAGATCCCATCGCACTCCTGACCGGGTATAACCCAAGATAATGGGTGGGTGGGTGCTGAAATGACACCAGATGCCTCTGTAGATCGGGATCATGTGGTAGAAAAGTCACTCACACCCCAATAAGAATTTCAATCAATGTTCTTTATTGACAAAAGAATAGAAGGTCCTGGAGCAAAAGACAGAAAAGAATAGGCGAAAGGACACATGACAGGGCAGACAGGGCATCACGATAGAAAGGGTTAGGAAAAAGGGGGGTGTACAAGGGGTGGTCTCTTACCTTGGTTGGCCAATTAGGTGTGTCAGGAGGAGTCTCCCTGGTGGTCTGAGAAGGGGCGGAGGGTCAGCGAGCAGTTCAGGGTTGCCATCGGTGAGATCAGTTCCCACCCTCCCTCCCTTGTCTCGTTTGTTGTTGAGATCACGTTATGTGTGGTGCTGGGTGGTGTCGTCTGTTACAGCGACTTATGTCGGGCTGGTCATGACTCCAGTTGGGTGCGTCCGAGGTACGCAGTCCTGGGAGCTTGCAGGTCCCGCAGGAGTGAGGTTAAATGACTGAGGGTAGGAGCTCTCGGAGGTTTATGTACTATGTTGCCCCTGAGTCAGCGAGTTGCGGCTAGGGGCCAGTTGGTTAAGTCGTATGCAGAGCTCTACGGTAGGAGACCAAGGGTGTCTTCACAGACCTCAGCTTCACATTGATAGGAATACATTGTATTTAAACTGTTATGGTTGAATGTTTTATATTCAATTTGTTATAAAGTTAATATATTTAAATAAACGGCTACTACAGCCATTTTATATCCAACTTGGTGTGGTCTATTATTGAGTATGGGTATTTATAATGGGATAGGGCTGTAGCAAGCCATGTTAAGAATATAGCTTATGTCTTACGCTGTCATGTCACATCCTTTGTCAGGAGCCGGATTTGAACACAGGACCTCTGCTATAGCTGGCAGTGGTTCTATCTGCTGAGCCACCTTAGAACCTTGGATGGCTCCTTGCCTTATCTCTGGTGTAATCTGCTGAACTCTGAACTTCTTGCTCCTCCCTTGAACTTCCTATTTAACTACCTTACGTCCATGGCCATCTGCACTTCCTGTTTGCCAGATTACTCTGCTCCTGCCAATATCTTGCTTCCTTGCTCCTTCTGTGACACAATCCGCTCATACTGCTACCTGTGTACCAACCTTTGGCTGCTGATTCACCGACTACTCTCATCGTCTTCAGCTTCATACCTGATACCTTTGGCTACTGACCTTGGCTTGATCTCTGACTACGCTTCTGCCTGCTCCTATACTACTACAGTCTGCTTGTGTACTGAACTCGGCCTGTTTGACTACGATTTTGTCTGCTTGTCTGTTTGCCTGAAGAAGGGACCTATACGGTTTCTGAAATGTCGCTCTACGATGTGACAATTTTTTTGTCAATAAAGAACATTGACTGAAATTCTTATTGAAGTGCGAGTGACTTTTCTACCACGTGATACTGATCTTAAAGGAGAACTATGGGGTTACGGCTTTTCCCCATAGTTCTCCTTAGGGTAACGGGAGGACACAAACTAGCGTCCTCCCGTCACCCTAAGCTCAGTATACCGAGAGCTCGCGGTATACTGAGACGCCGCTGCTGAAGCGGATTCCGACAATTATGTCTGGATCCGCCCAGCTGCGTGAGTGACAGCTGGCTCTGTCACTCACGCAGAGGCAGAGCCAGCTGTACCCGCCCCCTCCCCTGTCCGTTCCGCTAGTCAGCGCTGGAGGATCGGAGCGGGGAGGGGGGAATCCCGTCCCTCTCGTGTCACGGCAGAGAGCCGTGACAGGATCGAGAAGTGAGCCAACGGTTCCTGTAGGCGCCGCTAGTCTTGGAGCAGGAGGGTGCATTTCGTGCAGAATGCACCCTCCTTGCTATTGCTGGTGTTGTATCTTGACACACATAAATTAGGCAGTGTAGGTACCTGCAAGACGCCCTTCTTATGGTAAATCCGGCCCTGCACAGAGCTATTGACTTCTTTCCTGGCTCCATGTGACATCCTGGGCCAGTTACAAGTCAGCAGCAAGGGGTTTAAAGAGCCTGTTGGCTTTGTCCTGCAAAGTCAAGGTACTTCACTCTAAGGCTGGGTTCACACCTAGGCGTATTGTAATATGCGCGTCTGTCACGTGACCGTCACGCGTTTTTTACCGCGATTCGCGGTAAAAAAGTCGCGCGACCGTCGCGCGATTCCAAAGGCTACTTGGCTTATCCCAATGGAAAACGCCCTACAAAACGGCCCAAAGTAGTCCCGGGACCTTTTCAGGCGTGGGCCGTTTTGTAGGGCGTTAGGGACGGGCGGAAATACGCCTAGGTGGGAACGAGGGCATTGACTACAATGCAATTTATATTTTTGACCATTTTGTAGAGCGTCCGTCGGGCGTAGGACGCCCTACAAAACGGTCAGGTGTGAACGGGGACTTATACAAACTGAACATCAACTGAATGGCACAGTGTATCTACAGTTGATGACCATGCAAACCCTTTAAGACTGGTTCACACCATTGTGGTAATGCACAGTAATGCACATTGGTGTGATGCGCTAGCACTCATTATAAATGGCACTCCAGTGCATCTTTTTAGTGCACTTGGATGCTAACATGTGTTTTGCTGTACACTGCCAAAAAGGCTGCATGCATGATTTTTAGTCCATAGTGGTGCATTGCATGGCCCATTCAAATGAATGTGCTGCCCTGACCCAACGCCTGTTGACGAATTCAGAGATGATTTGAGGATCTACAGCCGAGTGATGCACAAATAAGATACATTTTTTTATTAATAGTTAAGGTATTTGAATGCTTTTTTTTAGGATTTAACTCCTGAGGTTTGTGTCACTTTGGAGCAAGTTGAACCATGCTTTATAGGGTTTTTTCCTTCTTCTGGATCAACTGTGGGTAACTGTGGGAAGGGCCGTCTCTTATATTGATAGGACCCTGGGCAAACATTTTCTTGGACCCCCGACCACACCCTGCCCCCACCATGCAATTCTGCCCTGCCATGCAATATTGCTGACAGCACAGAGCCGTGCTGCAGCTGGGAAAGATCCCAACAATATTGTCAGGATCCATCCCGCTACCTGATTGATAGCTGGCTCTGCCTCTCTAGATCCAGAGCCAGTTGTGCACGCCGCCTCCACGGTGCTGAATAGCCGGCTGGTGCAGATGTAGTATTAGCACTAGTTTATGGGGTACAGGGCCCCACAGCAATGACTGAGCCCGTGGCAGCTGCCCCTTTTGCCCTGCCTTAAAGACGGCCCTGACTGTGAGCATAGGGTTCTGTTTATGAAGATGATTCTGTTCTCTTTTTTTCTTCTCTATAGGTTGAACTTGATGGAATTGTGCCTTTTGTTACGTTGTAGGATTAATAAGCAGGGATGACCTATGCATGGTTTTAAGTCCATAGTGGTGCATTTCATTGCCCATTCAAATGAATGTGCTGCCCTGACCCAACGCCCTGTAACGTGCGAACCAGTGTACGTTTAACTGCAGCAGACCAGAAAGATATCAGATGGGAGTTCCTAATAATCTGCCCACTGAGCACATACAGGTGATTATCCCAGTGTTTTCTACTTCAGCGCTTTAAATGCACCAAAAACGAAGAAACTGTAACTCCAGCTATCTCTGTGCCTTGCTAATGGGCTGATTTATGCAAATTCTAATGAGTTTTACTAAATGAATGATTTTACTCGCTCAGTAGAAGAAAAAAAATGAAAAAGATAACGTTACAACGCTTTATTAAATTAGAAAGCGTCGTAAAGTAGAAGGTGCAATTGCATTACCCATCAATCTTCAATCATTTAGAAAGAAAATAAAGTTTAAAATGCATCAAGGCTTTGAGAGATTTGTGACTACGGAGTGTAAAATTTAACAGATGCTACAATATTTGGAAGCCTTCTGGCAATCACAGTTACACCAAGCTGTTAGTGATTTGAAAATGCGCCTCTCCTTATAAGGGTAATCGCACAGGCCACAATCCCGCGTGCAGGGTGAGCTCAGGAAAACGTCTACGGTGAGGATTTCGACTGAAGTTAGAACTAAAGTGATATTAAAGTCATAAGGTTTTTCAGCTTTTTCATATCCTGATGAAATCACTTACAATGGATGCTGCTCCTTGATGTTTAAAAGTTTTAGTTTGCAGCAGAATCAGCTGATCCCCTGAGCACTGGTCCTGATATCCTGTTTTAGGGCTACTCCTTTTCCTTGCAGGGTCCTACGGAGCCACCCATGTATGTACTAGTAAGCTGTGGGTGTCTCCTCAAATGCACAAGAGTCTATGAACCCATTGCACTCCTGACCGCTAGTTCCATAAGAATCGGTTGGGTGCTGCGGTAGTCAACGGATGGCAACATGTATATGTATAGAAATAGGGACGGCACTCCAAATGCAGATCAAATTTGTCTATTTATTGACGTAGATGCAGCATTTCCCACTGGTGCAACGTTTCGGGGTCTCCCAGGATCCCCTTCCTCAGGCAAAACATGTTTTGCCTGAGGAAGGGGATTTGCCTGAGGAAGGGGATCCTGCAATACCCTGAAACGTTGCACCAGTGGGAAATGCTGCATCTACATCAATAAATAGACAAATTTGGTTCTCAAATACACAGGCACAGCAAGGCAAGACACTTCCCCCCCTGTTCCCTTCTCCCTTTTATTTCCTGCCTTCTCCAAGCTAGTGGATAGATGACTCCTGGAGACTGCTCTCTCCCTTGTGATCTTGTACTGGACAGGAAGTTTACGGAAGCTAAGCTTAGAGAGTTGGAGCTGTTCAGAAACATGATGACTGTAAATGTTTGGGCAATGTAAAGAAATAGTTTGATGGGCAATGTATCTTTGCTTGATCTGGATTCGTTATTGAAAAAAAGTATGAGAGGTTAATACTCCTTTAAAGCTGAACCAAGGGACATTACAAAAAATAGCCATGCAGTGGAGTCCTCGCACTCCAAAGGTTAAATGCTTGTTGTGTCTAGGGGTAGAAGAGCAGTAATGCTTACCCAATTCCTCACTCCTCTGGCAGCTGGCTCGCTCTTCCTCTATTACAAAAGGGTGCGTTCTCTCTGTTTGCGTGAACAACGCAGGACTGCTGGTCCTGCATTGCACATGATAAAGAAAACTAAGACTGGTGAAGGGAACAGCTATGGCAGAAAGTCTGCCAGAGTGAAGAATACGGCACCTATTGCAGCTCATTTCTCTACCCCTAAATTATTCACTTTAAGGTACCTGCAAAGGACAAGGGGGCATTCCTTATGTCTGTAGGAAAAGAGGTGTAACCTTTGCATACAGTAAGAGCTGTAAAACTTGGAATATGCTCCCTCATGAACTAGTGCTATCTAGCTTAGTTAATTGTTAAAAAAATAAATATATGTGTGTATATGTATGTATATATATATATATATATATATACACACATGGGAGTCGGGCACAGAAGCAGACGGGAGGGTGAGCCCAGCAGTGAACAGCAGGCAGCCGGCCAGAGAATCAATGATGCTGCACTGAGATCCGGAGGAAGTGACACGCGGTAATGGGAGGGGCTGCAGGTGTTCCAGCTGGCTGGCAGGACTCTGTGACACATGGCTGCTCCGCTCTGCACACAGGGACACTTGAAGGGGGCGTCTGTGAGGTAAGTGGATCGACGGAGGGTGAGCACAGTACTGAGTTTGCTCCATGGGTGAGTTACATGGAGTGGGTTCAGGCAGAGCAGTGTGCTGTTGTATTGCAGTGTATTTGGGAAATGTGACATGGCCTCCTCCTAGTTAGAGAGGAATGGAGGCAGACAGTGGTGGTCAGTATGTGGTGGTCAGTATGTGGTGGTCAGTATGTGGATACTTTACTCCCTCAGGGCTTGTTCACACCAATTGCATTGCTTTTCAGAACGCACCACAATCACTCACTTCGTTCTGAAGTCAATGTAACCGCAGCCACACTTCCCCCGCCTGCAGTGCGATAGGACGCGTGGCAAAACTTTGCCTGCGTTCTGTTCCACTGCAAATGC
>NW_017306416.1:2092865-2094056 GCF_000935625.1 Nanorana parkeri
AATAATTATTATTGTTATTAATATATAATTGGCACATCAACGGTTATTTTTCTATACTAACAGCGTGTTTAAAAGGATAAAAAGGGATGCGCATGTATTCCAAGTTTTCCAGCAAGCAGTGTTTTGTGTATCAATCAAGTTCTTCAATGAACACTGCACTATGCTACAAAAGCTATACATTGCCAGAACTACCATTATGGCAACCCACTTGGCTTCTGTGGGTCCTGGGAGTATCTGGTCAAGGTTCCAGGAACAAGGTAGGCTGAACTCGATGTCCTTATGTGTCCTGTTCTGTCGTTATGCGGTACCAACAAAACTTCTTTCCAAAGGCCTTATACAGCTACAGTTGTTTTATAGTTCCAGCATTGAAGTAAATAAACAGAGCCAGTATAGGACAAGTAGCAAGTAAATACTGGCAGAGGAGGTACTGAATTGTACAGAAACACATACAAGCTCAGTGGGGATTGTTTCATGCTATAAGACAGGGGTGCCCATTAGGTCGATCGCGATCTACCAGTCGATCGCAAAACTAGTCCTGGTGGATTGTGAACGCAAGGGAGGTTGCTGTTCCGAGCTCCCTCCTGCTGTAACCTGGCGGTGGCGCTTCTCACGATCTCGGCACTGCAGCAGCCCAGCCACAGGGCTTGGTGTCTACGTTGTATGGGCGTATGGAATTAATAACTTATTTGGTTTTCACTGTAAAGTTGTCAGTCTGTGATTGATGGAGCAGCAATTCATGTGGCAATAAAAGGACAGTGGGCTTTTGTTAGATGGGGCAGCCATAAACATTTTGTTAAGTTCAACAGACTTATAGATTTTTTTGCACTGTATTTTTTTCACAGGGGAAATGACAATAATTGATTTTTACCAAAACAAATCCCTGTCTCCAGAAACCTTTTCATTTATATGGCCAAGTTCGAAAGAAATTAACCACCTTGCTGCTGACAGCCGAGCATACAAAGGTCTATCTATCTTGAGTCAGAGATAATATTCAGTGTATCTTCTAGACTTCTTAATCTATCATTATTAAAGACTTGTCTCTGGAACATTCAAGTTAATTTCCCAGAACATATCTTAATCAGGGGTGCGCAGCGAGGAGAGAAAGCCAGGGGAGAGGGCAAGGAGAAAGAGTGAGGAGAGACAGGCAGGGGAGAGAGAGAGAGAAGAGACAGCCAGGGGAGAGAGCAAGGA
>NW_017306417.1:0-4160 GCF_000935625.1 Nanorana parkeri
CTGCGATCCTGCTGGATTCCCCTAACATTACAACATATATATCTATATACAGTATATATATATAGATATATAGAGAGAGAGAGAGAGAGAGAGAGATAGGTCATAGGCTCTGATGAAGGGGGCGTGCCCCAGAAACGCGTAAACCTTTTGTTAACATTGTGCAAAATATATACATATATATATTAAACTGAGTGGTTATTTTGATTCATTAGAATGTCATTTTATTAAGAGGGTGCTGTTTTTTTTCCCCTTGTACACAAAAATGCTGAGCTTCCTGAATGTCTTATAGAGAACTAGAGCCTGCTGGACAATAAATTGACTCCATCTATTTAATAGATAATGGCCTGGAGAGGGATAAATGCTGCAATGCAGACTGAACATATCTAGATCTTATTAATACTGACCTTTGAAAGACTTAAATACAATTTAATCTGGATGCACACCAAAAAGTGGGTAAAAAAAATGTTCATCTTGAAAGCTGAATAATGTCGCACTAATTTTCAGCATGCTGCGCCATCTGGACTATCTGTGTTGCATTGTCAATAAATGTAGATGGGAAAAGAAAGAAGGACTCCTGCAAGAGGCAGCTAAACCCCAAATCTGGTAATAAACACTTCATTTCAATGTAAAAGTCTAACGCGTAATTTTTTAAATTTAGTTTTTAATTAATTGGGAAAGTTAAATCATTTGTCAGCTTTTTATTTATGTCTGTGACTCTGTTGGGGAGATTTTGCCTAATTTTCTGTCCATGCGGCACCATAACAAGAAACAGGGGAGTGGCTGCCCCCAGGAAAGGAAAAGCAAAATTAGAAAAGTATTTTCAGCAGTTTTAAGCCTTCACCACGCTATAAAAGATTGAGTTTTTGCCTGTGTCCGCATTAAAGGCAAAGCCCAGCTTTTAAAAATAAATAAATAAATGCAAATGTATTCATAAAAGAAAAAATGTGCATTTATAATTTTTTTGCATTGGAGCCAGTAAAGCATTGTTAAGGTGCCCACACACCTTACGATAATCGTACGATAATCGCGGAAATCCGGCTATAGTACCATTATCGCAAGGTGTGTGGAAGGCGTGCGACCTCTCCTACTGTAAGGTCGCACAACTTTTATATTATGAACATGTTCGAAAACCCGCCGAGATCTGTGCAGCATCTTTATATATACAAGACCAATCTGAGCTTTGTTGGCATCGGCTTCTGTGACTCAGATAGAAATGAAATGTAAAACAAGTATATGAACCGTGTGAAACACAGTAGGTGTTATTTTATGGCTGAAAGTGGAAAAATGCTAACACTTCTACAAATAGCAGGCAGGATTAGTTTAGAGAACACGTCCAACACCGGCAACGCTTTAGATGGCAAAGAGGCGGCACAGCTTTTAGAATGAAGATTTTTGTAGAAAAGGGAAACCTTTGTCACACCAGGTCATGGTGCCATTATCAGGTAGAAAAAGATAGATCATCAAAACATCATGCACTAAAGTCACTTTTCAATCAACACCTATGACAGCCACAAAAAATACATATTGGGCCAGCTATTGGGCAGTACAGTGGCTTAGTGGTTAGCACTCCTATCTTGCAGCACTGGGGTCACTGGTTTAAATCCAGGCCAGGAGTCTATCTGCATGGAGTTTGCATGTTCTAACTGTGGCTGCATGGGTTTCCTCCAGGTGCTCTAAAGACATGTTGTAAGGGTAATTGGCTCCCATCTAATTCATCCCTGTATGCATGTGAGATAGGGACCTTAGATTGATCCGGGCAGCTAAAACTGAGTGTGAAAAGCATATCGCTGCAGATAGTAAAAAGAACCCCAAAAAATTTTACCAATATATTAACAGTAAAAAGGTGAGAAAGGAGCAGATAGGCCCAATAAAGGATGGAAGCGGGAAGCTAGTCACAAACGACAAGGAGGGGGCCGAGGCGCTGAACGCTTTTTTCTCCTCAGTATACACTCAGGAGGGAAACGGGTTTGACACACATGATAAAATGTAAGCTCTTTGAGGGCAGGGACTGATGTGACTTACAGTATGTAAGGCACTGTGTAAAGCGCTATATAAATACCTGGAATAAATGAGATAGACTAAGGACCCTTTTACACGGTGGCGTCCGCCTGCCTACTTTTCAAGCGGACCTGGCTACTCTCAACTCTAGCCAGGTCTGGAAAACAAATGGAACAATGGGACCCAATCGTGCCAGATCGGGGGTAATCTAATGTAACCGGACACATGTTCGTTTACATCCAGTTCCCCATAGACTGACATACGGTCCGGTCATTTCAGTTTTTTCCTCCATCTTACACTGGATGGACATGGATGTCACTCTGGTGACATCCGATCCGCACTGCTCCAATCAGGAGGGGATCCGTGCACAGACCCCTACTGCTCAGCCTGAGTGAAAGAAGCCTTAGATTGGCGGTTGTTGAGGAATGTGAATTGTAGGGATGCACCTATACCGGTTTTCTGGTATCGAGTTCGAGTACCAATATTTTGCTTTTGGTACTCGCCAATACCGAGTACTGACACCGGTGCTTCTGCTGGCATGGAACTGGCTTCCCGGGCAATCAGGGAGCCGGGTGGCGGGTGATGACATGCCGCCTGGCTTCCTAAATGCCGGGAAGCCGGCTCCATGTTGTTTGGCCGCCTCATTTGTGATTTGCCAGGAAACCGGTTTCCCAGCCAAACAGAATCGAGCCGGCTTCCCGGCCGATCAGGAAGCCAGGCGGCAGTAATGACCTGCCTCCCAGCTTCCTGATTGGACCGGGAATCCGGGGAGTCGGCTGTTCGGCAGGCTCGATGCTGATTGGCTTCCCAACCAATCAGCAAGGAGCCGGCTGTTTGGAGCAAATCGTCCGTTGACCGGAAGTTCCGGTATCAGGGAAGGTATTGGAGCATTTGGGCGAGTACCAGTACTCGCCCAAATTTTCAGTATCGGTGCATCCCTAGTGAATTGTCACCCTGGATATGTCAAATAAACGACTATATGTCACACATAGCGCACTGACTGTACTGTGTGAACACACCAGAACTGCTATCACACTATTGTTACAATGATTCATGTCTAAAAAAGGCAACACATTTGTAGCTGTGAGATTATGTTCTCTTTCTACAGCGACATCCCACATTTCCTAATTAGACCCTTCCAGTTGGTCTCCCAGTGCACTGACAGGTCTGTAATGCATCCTGCATTGTCTGGATTTTGTTCCTTTTATTTAAAGAGACCCTGTTGCCAGTCCATTCATTTTAACAACAATCTTCCCATAAGATTAAGTGTGTATTCAATGTATTTTATGTATGTTATTTACCAGTAAAACCTTCCTTGCATAGACATCCGAAAGCCTTGAAAGTGCTTCTGGGTGCCACCATCTTGGATGTAATATATCAGCAGCCCCAGTGGACTTAAGTATTCCCCTTTACTCCTCCCCCAACAGCAGGGAGGGGTTATGTGGAAAGGTGGGAATAGGGGCAGAGGAGCTGGGCCAGTAAAGACAGTAATTAGGCACTCTCAGAAGAGGAGAGGTCTATGACAGGCCAGGAGGGAGAGGGCTGTGCTATGGAATGGACCCATATGGATTTTCTAGCAAGTTTAGAGGAACACTGCAAGTGAAGAAAAAAGGTGCAAGCAGAGATTCAAAGATTCTGTGGAATAATAATTAGAGGTGCACCAAAATTAAATTTTCAAAACCGAAAACAAAGCCGAAATGAAAACAAATGTCAGGCCGAAACCTTTTTTTTTCTTTTTTTTCACATTTTAAAAAAAATATTTTTTTTTTATTTATTTTTTCTAAACTTTTTATTTTTTTTTATATTTAATTTTTATTTATTTTTTATGATTTTTTATAATCTTTTTTAATTTTCTTTACTGTTGGGGGCTTTGGGGAAATATCAGGGGTCTATTTCCCTTTTAAAATAGAAAAAGAGATTGAGAACACAGAGTCCTCAATCTCTTTTTCTGCAGTCCCTGTTATAAATAAACAGGAAGCCTCTGTAATGAGTGTTCCTGTCCATTCAAAACTTGAGGACAGCGAATGTTTACTATATCCACAATCATGAATGAACAGGAAGTGATGTAGATCACTTCCCATTCTTTCATAATTGGGGACACAGTAAACATACTATGTCCTCAAATATTTACAAACGACTCCTGGATCAGCTGTCACAGGAGG
>NW_017306417.1:7014-56901 GCF_000935625.1 Nanorana parkeri
AATTTTTTTATATTTAATTTTTATTTATTTTTTATGATTTTTTATAATCTTTTTTAATTTTCTTTACTGTTGGGGGCTTTGGGGAAATATCAGGGGTCTATTTCCCTTTTAAAATAGAAAAAGAGATTGAGAACACAGAGTCCTCAATCTCTTTTTCTGCAGTCCCTGTTATAAATAAACAGGAAGCCTCTGTAATGAGTGTTCCTGTCCATTCAAAACTTGAGGACAGCGAATGTTTACTATATCCACAATCATGAATGAACAGGAAGTGATGTAGATCACTTCCCATTCTTTCATAATTGGGGACACAGTAAACATACTATGTCCTCAAATATTTACAAACGACTCCTGGATCAGCTGTCACAGGAGGCTGAGCGAGTGGTGCAAGGAGGAGAGCTCGATCTGACAGCTGTCTTCATCCCCTCTCACCGCTCTCCTGATCTGTCACAGGAGGCTGAGCGAGTGGTGCAAGGAGGAGAGCTCGATCTGACAGCTGTCTTCATCCCCTCTCACCGCTCTCCTGATCTGTCACAGGAGGCTGAGCGAGTGGTGCAAGGAGGAGAGCTCGATCTGACAGCTGTCTTCATCCCCTCTCACCGCTCTCCTGATCTGTCACAGGAGGCTGAGCGGTGCGGGGAGTAGAGCTTGATCAGAGAGCTGACTCCTCCCCCCCTACTGCGGCCCGACCTCCTGTGACAGCCGACAGCTGTCTCTGCCCATACACCGCCGCTCTCCTGATCTGTGATAGGAGGCTGAGTGGTGCAGGAAGGAGAGACACCGGCCGATCACATCGCTCTCCTCTCGCACCACTCAGCCTGCTGTGACAGTTTCTATCCTCCCTGCTAGGACACAGGGCAGTGCCCAGTGGGGAGGAGAGAAAGCAGGGATGCACCTCTATTTCGGAAGAAAAATTGCACTTTCTGGATTTTGCCAAAAGTGCCATTTGGGGCCGATATATTTCGGCGGCCAAAATGTCGCTGCATCCCTAACAATAATATCTGATGTGCCTCCATTATATTGACCACGGGATCAGAAGAGTAGATGAAGTGCAGACACATGACCGCTGATGAAAGGACTTAAATACGATATTTATGATCCTGTTTTTTTGCTGCAATATTGGTGTTTTGTATAAACCTTCTCTAATGCTCGCCTTGTTTGCTGGGCTTGTCATCACATATGCTTTGAATGTAAGGACACAGAAGAAAATTATTAGTTACCAAAATAAATACACAAAATGTCATTAAAAAAATCTGAAGATCCGAAATAAGGCCGCAGTCATTTCTTCAAGCTAACGAGTCTATGGATTGTATATTGATCTGCAGTTAGTCATTTTAATTATCTATTTGTACACTCATGAGTCACAGGACACAAAGGGGGACATTCATTAAAGCCGGGGTATATCAATTAATGAGCAATTTGCATGCAAAAATGTTAGCATTTAACGTGTATGTATAACAAAAACTATCTGTTTATTTTTGGAGCGTGTAGGGGAGGGTAAAACCCTTTCCAGGTTATTATTTTTTTTTTTTTTACAATTGAGTAAATTTCACGTCCTGTCCTAGAGACACAACAGGAAGTTAGTATTATCCTCTTAGACAGTTGTCCCCAGAACAGGTGCCCCCTTGAAGATTTCCACTTACCTCTTGTTCTGGGGACACGTCTACAAGTTTACATTTCCCCACATTTTCTTTTTTAGTGGCAATGTTCACCAGTAAAAATAGAGGTTGAATCTCCCAGACAGAGTCAGAATTTAAAGCAGAACTCCAGGAAAAGTGTTCTTAACCCTTTTAGTTGGTCTGCCCCTGCACTGAAAGGGTTAAGTACTCATTTTTGTCTACGTGCTAAAAAAAAAAGTTATACTCACCTGTTCGTTGGAGACGGCTTGCTCTTAGACCAGTCCCTGCAGCCTCTCTCCCCCTCCGCTGCAGTGGTCTAAGGATCTTAGACTCATTACGTTCCATACAGTGTATAGGACATGAGGACGCGGAGGGACATACCATCGCTGCAGCGGCAACTTGGTTTGGGTGAAGCATTTAACTGGGAACTAAATTGACAAAATAAATAAACAAACAAATAAATATATGGGAGGGGCATATCACGCCATTAGGGGTATTCACTGTCACATGGACTGGAAATGAGAAGAAATACTAAATTTTGAACAGTAGAATATGGGAAATCTTCTGCTGGGGAAATTTCCTCTGATGACAACTGTCCAAGAGGGGATTTTTCTCCCTTTGAAGAGATTTCCTTGTGTTCTATTGTGTCTAAAGGACAGGAAATGAAGGTACATATCCCTCATAGGACACAAAAGCCACAACATTTATTTTTTTATTTTTGAGCATTCCCTCCTATATATTTTACTTTAAAATCACTACTTTATACTTGAAATATTACATATCATTGGATGCTACGTAAAGGAGACAGTCTTGCCAAAAGGCCCAACAAGTGCAGCATGGTTTCCATCTGCAAAGCTGACCAGTCACTTATCAACACTTATCTCTTGGAATGATAGGAGACTTTTATGAGAAGGATATGGCCCTGTTTGCACTTATTATTGTTCTGATATCACAGGGTAAGATTACCAAGGAGGATACAGGCAGCAATAAAAAATTAACACTGTCCTTCCTTCTGGAGGGGAGCTACTTTTGTTCCCCATGGTCCCTGCGTGTGTTGTAAAGTAGCCTCTAGACAGACTCTAGCTTCAATACATATTATATATCTAAACATGAGATTGTAGTCCATCATGTGAGCTTGGAGCGGTGGCTACTTTACAACACACTCAGGGACCATGGGTAACAAAAGTAGCCACCCTCCAGAAGGGAGGACATTGACTGCACCAATTCTGGCTAGGGTCACACCTGGGCAACTCCTGACCGCGCAGCAATCATGCCCAAAACCGCACGATTGCCACACAGTCACCGCAGGCGATCGCGCTGTGGGTGCCATTATTTTTTAATGGCACCCCTGTCGTGCCGGGCAGATAGTGCGGTTTCCCGCTGCGATTCCACGTGTGCAAGTACCTTTTTTTATCGATTGCTGTGCGGATGTCACCCCATTGAAATCAATTGGGCCGTGCGGCAACCGCTGTACTAGCACAGGATCGTGCGGCCCCAGGACGCGCGTCCCAGGTGTCAGGCAGGTGTGAATCTAGAGATGATGACCTCAGAGATGATTTGAGGATCTACAGCCGAGTGATACACAAACAAGATACATTTTTGTTAATAGTTAAAGGTACTTGAATGCAATTTTAAGATTTCAAAAAAAACTAACAACAAAAAAACTCTCGACTGAAGTTGACCTTTAATAAGATTAATTCCGCATGGCCTGTTAAAACCTAAACAACAAATAATAAGAATGAGATATATTTGTTGAAAGTTGCACTAGATATTTAAATAAGACACCCATATTCATGATGCAAATGATTTTATTATATACAGTCATATGACTAGTATATGGACTTGATTAATGGGCCCAGGTAGGTCCCAGTTCAAGATTCGTTCTATGTACTAAGTTATTAAGTGAATGAATGGTTAGAATCTTTTAAGACACAGCTAATGCACAAAGTGAGGCTTATGGTCACTGCACTTTTACTGCAGCTGAAAAATGTGTATTGACTACATAAGGATAATCCGGCATGGCATTTCAGAACTCTGGCAAAATACATTTGAGGCATTGGATGGAACAGAATTCTTTCAGTGTCACTGCGATTACTGACCATCTGATATATGACACATAGCCAATAAACCCCACTGAGAAAATGGGACTATGGGAACATGCTGCTGATTTCCTTTTGCAATAATGCATCTACTGTATTTGTCTGCGAATCAAGAATTTGCAAATATTTGGCCCAAGGCAAAAATCAATATGGGGCCAGTTATATGATTGATGTTGTGTCACTGGCTCACTGCAGTTTAACATGTGCCTTACCCAGCTATATTGACATGCACACTACACATACTGCACTGTGCGTACAAACCATGGGCGACAACTATGGCTTTTATGTTTTAGAACAAAGTCCATGACTGATTTTCATGGACAATCTTTGCTTTTGAAGGTTTATCCCTGAAATCAGAATGCATATCAGCATGACTTTTTATCTTTATATTAATTGTGTAGCCAAGATATTTCATTTTTTGGTAGATGCTGGAGTGATAAACCACGTGAAAGTTTCTTATATCTCACAGAGACTTTATTGATGAGGTAACATCAAGAGAGCACCTTCTCAGTGGCCTGGCTATCAAGGGAGTGCCTCCATAGAAGAAGTGGTGGGTTAGTGATCCTGTGGCTGGCAAGCTGTCTCTAGCATTAGGACTGCCTGTCTGACATGGTCAGTCATAAGCTGTCCTTCCCTACTAAAGGTATACAGAGGGCTAAAGGATGTAAGCACTACATTATCTTCATACAGGCCAAGCAGTTCAAAGCACACACTGTTTTTGAGAAGAATACACCTTTTTTACATTAAAGTGACACTAAACTTAGGAGTTAAACCCAAAAATGCATTCAAGTACCTTAACTATTGACAAAAATGTCTCTGAATTGGTGCTGACACTGTCCTTCCTTCTGGAGGGTGGCTACATTAGTTCCCGTGGAGGGCCGGTGCTGCCACTAGGCAAACTAGACAGCCGCCTTGTGCGCACTGCTGCCTAGGGCGCTCTGCTACCTAGGGCGCAGCCTTGACCATTCACCCCACACGGCGCCCCTCGTCTTCTTCAAATTGCAAAAGCCTATAGCAGGCTGGCTATTGCACCCACCCACTGAGCAGATGAGCCTAACTGAGAGACAACATTCTCTCTCAGGTTCACTCCTCTGCTCAGTGAGTGGGGTTTCAATAGCCAGTCTGCTATTGGCTATTTCAAAATAAATTACATCCACCGCTTACCTACAGAAGCTAACCCGTAGGAGAATGGGGCTGCACAGAGATAGGGGGGTAACAGTAGCTGATCTTGCCTAGGGCGCAAAATAGACTAGCACCGGCCCTGTCCCTGTGTGTATTGTAAAGTATCCACCACTCCAAGCCCACCAGGAAGCTGGGCGGCATGTCATTACCCGCCACCCGGCTTCCTGATTTCCGGGGCTCCATTGCAGCAGAAGCAGCGGTATCGGTACTCGGTATAGGCAAGTATCGAAACCAAAATATAGGTACTTGTACTCGATACCAAAAAAACAGCATTGATGCAGCCCTACTAATTTGTATTGAGATTGTAGTCCATCACCCAGCAGAAGGAAGGACAGTGTCAGCACCAATTCAGAGATGATTTGAGGATCTACAGCCAAGTGATTGGCTATTAATGTTAATCTGTCACAAAAGAAAATACCAAAATACAAAAAAGCTGAAGCAAATCAGCTTTAAAGTGAGTAATATCTTTGCCTCAGTACTTGTATGCAGCTCATAAGTCAGAGAGCTCAGCATCCATCTGAGGCTGTAGAGAAAGGCATTCAGCTTCATGACAGATTCCAAATTACTTATTGGCATATAAAGCCAAAAGAAAAGACCCAATGATATCGTAATTTTTTAACACATCATAAATGGATATATAATACTTTTTGGTCCATCAAGAAAATATTGCAATTGATATGCTTAGAACCATATGCTCAGCAACACTGTGTGCTTGGACCATTTTTTTAGAATGGTGAAAACTATCAGCTTCACACAAGTGGTTTTAGACATTAATATTTTGTAGATGCAAAAAAGTATAGAAATAGTCTTAATTAGATGATAAATACATTGCTAGATTTACTTTTAATAGTTGGCAATAATGTTTACATTTTTTTTACACGTTTTTATTTTTATTTAGGGAAGAGGGACTGTATAGTTAAGGTATATAATAAGAAAAATAGTATACCAAAGCAAAAAAAAATGTAAACATGAAACTAGAAAGAAATGTGTTAACGTGAAAAAACCTAAATATAGTCTTAATTAGATTATAAATGCATTGTTAGATTTACCTTTAATGATTGGCAATAACTTTTTTTTTTTTACTTTTTTTTATTAGGGGGCAGGGGAGTGTATATGTAAGGTGCAAAAAAGCAAATAAACATAAAGCTAAAAAAAAATATCAAAGCCTAGGATAGATGTTAACTGAAACCTCTCCAGGTCTGGTTCTTCAGACCCACACCAAACCGAGTCACCAAAGCCTGTGCCCACACTCCTCTCCGCAACCCTCTTCTATCTGCAACACCTATTAATCCTATACCCAGAACTCTGTCCAAAACTTGCTTTTATGACTTCCATGTTAAAAAAGGTGATGGCACAAAAGACAGCAAGGTTACAGAAATACTAGCTGAGACTGCCCAAGTTATAGACTGTCTCTGGCACAAAGATACAGCCTTACCTTGAGCCCTAGAGAGCAACTTCTGAAGACTGTGCCATACAGATGAACTGCCGGAGACTGTGCCATACAGATGAACTGCCAGAGACTGTGCCATACAGATACCTGCCGGAGACTGTGCCATACAGATGAACTTTCAGAGACTGTGCCATACAGATGAACTGCCGGAGACTGTGCCATACAGATGAACTGCCGGAGACTGCTATACAGATGAACTGTCAGAGACTGGGCAATACAGATGAACTGCCAGACACTGTGCCATACAGATGACTGCCAAAAGCTGTGTCAAAAAGATGACTGCCAAAGACTGTGCCATGCAGATGACTGTCAAAGACTGTGCCATACAGATGACTGCCAAAGACTGTGCCATACAGATGACTGCTAAAGGCTATGCCAAAAAGATGACTGCCAAAGACTGTGGCATGCAGATGGCTGTCAAAGACTGTTCCATACAGATGACTGCCAAAGACTGTTCCATACAGATGACTGCCAAAGACTGTGCCATGCAGATGACTGTCAAAGACTGTGCCATACAGATGACTGCCAAAGACTGTGCCATACAGATGACTGCTAAAGGCTATGCCAAAAAGATGACTGCCAAAGACTGTGCCAAAAAGATGACTGCCAAAGACTGTGTCATATAGATGACTGCCAAAGACTGTGCCATGAAGACGACTGTCAAAGACTGTGCCATGCAGATGGCTGTCAAAGACTGTGTCATACAGATGACTGCCAAAGGCTGTGCCAAAAAGATGACTGCCAAAGGCTGTGGCATGCAGATGACTGTCAAAGACTGTTCCATACAGATGACTGCCAAAGACTGTGGCATGCAGATGACTGTCAAAGACTGTTCCATACAGATGACTGCCAAAGACTGTGCCAAAAAGTTGACTGCCAAAGACTGTGCCAAAAAGTTGACTGCCAAAGACTGTGCCAAATAGTTGACTGCCAAAGACTGTGCCAAAAAGATGACTGCCAAAGACTGTGTCATATAGATGACTGCCAAAGGCTGTGCCAAAAAGATGACTGCAAAAGATGACTGCCAAAGACTGTGGCATGCAGATGACTCTCAAAGACTGTTCCATACAGATGACTGCCAAAGACTTGCCAAAAAGATGACTGCCAAAGACTGTGTCATATAGATAACTGCCAAAGACTGTGCCATATAGATACCTGCCAAAGACTGTGCCATGCAGATTACTGTCAAAGACTGTGCCAAAAGAAAGACTGCCAAAGACTGTGTCATACAGATGATTGCCAAAGACTGTGTCATGCAGATTACTGTCAGAGACTGTGCCATACAGATGACTGCAAAAACTGCCATACAGAGGAACTTCCAGAGATTGAGCCATACAGAAGAACTACAAAAATGTGCAAAATGCAGAGAAACTGCTAAAGACTGAGCCTGCACTATACAGAGTATAACATACTGCTCCAAATGGAAATAGACTGCTAGGCTGCCATATTAACAGAAAGAGTGTCAAAGATAAGGTGTCAGACAAGACATGTGACAAGGACATGCTGGCAGATATACGTGAGGCAAATAATATCAGGCACACCGGGAAACTGATTCAGTTGCCTGTATTAATCTTTTAGCAAACATGATTGCACGAGGTGATTACACACAAAGAATTCCATAACTCCATCAGCAGATTGTAGAAATACATGATTATACAAATAGGGATTATTTACATAGATACAAGGATCAGGATTTAGCTGATTGTAAATAATGCATATGCACAGAGATAAGAAGATCATAAATCACAGTTAGTGCTATAAAGCACAATGCTTGCATAATAAATATGATTACAGTTAACAGAGTATAATACAAAGCCATGTGTAACAATAACATACAGACCAAGGTGAGTAAGGCTTATAGATGGGCATTTCAGGGTCCCATTGAATATGTTCTCATTAAAACGGGACTAAATAAGAATTCTGCAGGTAACAATTACAGCAAAGAGATACCCAACAAATAAGGAGCAGATCTAAATGCCAAAGCCATGATGGAAATAAAATCCTGGACCTCCATTTACAATATTAAAAATACATTTTATAAGCATAGCATGTGTGCAGTTTATACAAAACTGGAATTTCTTTAGTTGCCAACTCATCCAGCAAGGATTAAAAGAGTACTATAGGCCGGGTAACCTTATTATCCCATAGTTCTCTTTAGGGTCACGGGAGGACGTATACCAACCTCCTCCTGTGACCCAAAGAGCTGCAGCGACAGTATGTGTTTGCTCACTTTCCAATCTATAGAGTCGACGTGTGACAGTTTCATTGTCACACGTCGGCTCTAACTATGAGGATGAGTGATTTTCACTCCTAAGTTCTCCTTAAAAAGTCCCCAATTATATCTATGAGCAGCTATACACTAGTGAATGGGGATTCGTTTTTCACCTTAAGTGGCGGTGTACACAGGGAATGTGGTAAACCTGCCATAGCCAATGTAGCTCAAAAAAGTATGTGACACTTTTTTTAGGGTGAATCATGTGTTTTTGGCCCTACAGATGTCATTGCGAGTGCCTGAAAAAGTCTGAAAAATTAGCATAACACACACCTTCAAATCTTATGCTGAAGTGTGAACAGCGGCTTACTCTCTGAGAGCACTCTCTGCATGGCTAATAGTACAAAGAAAAGTGACTTTAGCAGGTCTGTACTCTAATTTTTCCTGTGTATATTGTATTATTATTATTATTATTATTGTACAGGATTTATATAGCGCCAACAGTTTGTGCAGTGCTTTGAAACATATGGGGAGACATTACAATTACAATACAATTCCATACAAAAGTATTAAAAGGACCCTGCTACAGTTTGTAAGCTGTCACAGCTTACAAACTACAAGGAGGGGCAAGTAATACGGAACTTAATAACTGTGAGGGATGAGCTGATTGAAGGAGAAGATGTACAGTTTTTAAGAAGAGGTGGAATAGGCTTCCCTGATAAGGTGAGTTTTCAGGGATCACCTAAAGGCAGACTGATTAGGAAAAAGCTGGATAGGTTTCGGTAGGGAGTTCCAGAGGATGAAGGAAGCTCTGGGAAAGTCTTGGAGGCAAGCATGGGAGGAGGTTATAAGAGAGCTAGACAGCAGGAGGTCTTGGGAGGAGCGGAGAGGGCGGTTTGGGTGATATTTTGAGATGAGGTTGGAGCTGTAGCCCGGGGCAGAATTTTGATGGCTTTCTATGTGGTTGTTAGTATTTTCAATTTTATGTCTTGCACTACTGGAAGCCAGTGAAGTGTTTGGCAGAGAAGACTGGCAGCCACTGATCGGTTGGTGAGGTGGATGAATCTGACATCAGCATTAATGATAGCCTGAAGAGGGGATAGCCTGTCTAGAGGTAGGCTAACAGGAACGGAGTTGCAGTAGCCAAGGCGAGAGATGACGAGTGTGTGAATCAGTAGCTTTGTGGTGTCATTTGTTATGAAAGGAAAGTTTGGAAATGTTACGGACATTATGACGACAAGATTTGGTTAGTGATTGGATGTGGAGCCTGAAGGAGAGATGGAAGCTGGCAAGGCAGAGACACTAAGAGGTCTGTTTACAAATGTTTTCACCCACAATTCACAGTTTTCTGTTTTCGTGAAAAGTTCATAAATAGACCCAAGACGTCAACTTGGCTTTAGCAGGCTGATGTCGTTCACACTGATTGACAAAGCCAATGCCAAAAGAGTAGTCATTATGTACTTCTCCAGCAAAACTGCCCAGTTGCACAAGACTGTGACAATTTAGCATTAAAAAAAAAAACTTTTCTAGTTCCTTGTGGTTAGTGACAATGGAACCAGTTACCTGGCTGTTATGGTGGCCCTCTTTAATACCTTGGGAATCTCTGACTGGGAACAAGTATTCACATCAGAAAAGTCAGAAGCCCTCAAATGCATACTTTTTTTTGGTTCTGAGTAAGTGACTCAGACTATTATACTCAAAGGATAAACCAGGCATTTTAAGAATGAGAAGCCATCAATGGCCTCCTCCATATTTCTTTCCTGAAAGATTTTCTTTAATTACAGAAGGAAGGGGGAGGAGGTGTTAAACAAATGGAAATCTCCATTAGCCCTTCTCCCTGCTGCCGATATGGTGAAACTCCCACATACAATCTTCTTACAGTATGAAGCATTCTGTGTTAACAGAATGCTAATATTATGCTGCTGCACTGCAGAGAAGACTAATAACGATAAACCATCAAGTTTGTTAGAATAAATTCCAGTTTAATGAAGCATAAATTATGAATATGAATTTACTTCAGGCGTGTTTATAATATTATGTATTTTAAAATCCCAAGCAAACAAACAACTCCGCAGCCTCGGCCATTTATAAAGAAATGTCAGGGGCTACATTTAAAGCAGATGATAGTAAATCATGATGATAGATCATTTAAAGACTTGCTCTGCAAATACAGTATATTAGGAATAAATTGTTGAGTAAACTCTGAGATCGGAACACCGTTAAGTACGATTTAAAAAGGTCTCCATTCCCTTAGCTGCTACGATGGTTATTGGACGTAATAGCTGCTATTTTTAGCACTAACAGCCAATGAGAGCTGAAATAAAAGTCACATGGCAGAAAATGAAGTTCATATATAAAACATTCCTTATGGCTTAGTGACCTGAGCATGTAAACTGGCAACAATATAACATAACCCAATGAAATGTAATTAAAAGAAAATCCTACCTCCTAAGTGAATTATAAAGCATAATATTGGAAAAATGCCATTTTACATAAATTCAGCCTGCCTATAATCTGCCTTCTTTCTTGCATTTCTCCCATGGCAGAAAGTTACAAACCTCCCCAGGAGAGAATATAGATGAGAAATCCAATACGGATATAAGTGCTTATTTGCAAGACATCAAAGGGTTGATTTATAACACCTGAACCAAGCCATTCATTGGGCGAAAGCCATTTGCATGGCATTCCCGTCACTACATGAAGCCAAGGCTCCATCTAGTGATGGAAATGCCATGCTAAGGACATTCTCCTAAAAAGTATGGCTGGGAGCAAGTGTTATATATCAACCACCAGGTGTTTGAAGAATGGCAAGAAGCTAGAAGCGTGCTTGGTGCATCCTCTATATGAATCAATGGCAAATTATTCATAAAATGATACTGACAATGACTATGATGAGCAAAATTGGGCTTATACTTCCCCAAACGTTTTGCATAAATTTGGAGATTTCAATTGAATTTCATAGTTTTGGTAAAATTTATTGAAGTCAATTGGAAAGCGAAAGGCAAAACTAAGGTCAACATTAAAGTGAACCTTTACTCAAACATTAAACTTCCTACCAGTCTAATCCTCCTCCCTGACCATTAGTTATTGTTCTATTTTTATTTACCTACTAATTGGCTTTTGACCCTGCCACCTTGGCGAGAATGACGTTTCACTCTCCTCCTGCTGCCTCCTTGACACAGAGATCTTGCACTGTGTCTGTTTACATATTGTTTTATTACTATCTTTAGCATTACTATCTTTCATTCATAGATCAATATGAAAACAGGCACAGCACCAAATCGCTGTAAGCATTCATGCAATCATGTAAATGAAGAAAAATGTCAGTTTATTTCTCTGTTGCAATCTATTGACAGCCCATTCAAAATGTATGGGCTGCCTAATGCAACACACCATAACATGTGACAGTCAGTAATGTACAGCAATGCAGAACCCATATCTTAATCAGTCCTAAGAGTTTAGACCTACTTGGAAAAATTCCACCACAATTTCTTTTTTTCTTTTTAGCATTTAGCTGAGCAGCCAAAAGCTTGGTTCTGCCTCTCCACATAAGCAGTGATGTAAATTACATGATGAGGATGGGGTAAGCACATATTAATGTTTCTTCCATTGTTAGGAAAGCACGTGGCACCTTTTTTTCATGTGACTTTTAAAGGAGAACCCCAGGAAATGTATAGATTAACCCTTGCAGTAGAGCTACCCCCATACTCCAAGGGTTAGCTGTCAGCTTTGGTCTAGAGGCTAAAATAAAATAAATATACTCACCTGATGCTCAGTCCGGCCTGACTGCTAGCTGCTAGTCCCCACAGCCTCTTCTTCCCCGGGCTCCAGCAGTCTAAGACATGCTATTATCATGTCTATAGAACCTGCATTAGACATGAGGATGCCAAGGGACATTCCCCTGTCAGAGAGGAGGGGGAGAGAGGTAAGCGGTTAATGCGGCAGGACTGAGGTTTAGGTGAGTATATTTGCTTTATTTTCCTCTAGGGTTGCCACCTGTCCGGTTTTCACCTGGAAAGTCTAGTTTTGGAGTCTTGTGTCCTGGTGTCCAGCCAGCGGGCACCCGGACACAAGACACTCAGTGCTAACACCGGCACTTTACATTTTCTGACATGTGGCTGCCGAAGTCTGCCACAAGTGCAATCTGGGGAAGCTGCATCTGCCTGAAACGTGATCGTCCTCTGAGCTGTGGGTAGCCTGTGCCTGTTTACAGGTGCCCACAGCTCAGAGGAAGATCCGGATTTCAGGCAGATGTGGCCGGCTGAAATCATGCTTGCCAAGGACCTCAGCAGCCGCATCTGTGATTGCTCCTCCTCCTTCGGCTCCCTGACACCATGCTGACCGCCTGCGGACCCCTAGAGAGACACCATAGCCCAGACAGCCCCGAGAGTCGCACAGCCCTCCTGGGAGCCTGCACAGGCCACCTGGAGACATCAGGGCACCAAACCAGAACAACAGAGTATGTAGCTTCATATTATTTTGTATTGCTGTATAATGCATTGCTGGGATTTGTAGTACTCTATAGCTGGTCTCCTTACTCCATCCCCTGGCTGCCTCTCCTCGCCCTCTTCTCTATATTTTAAAAAACTAAATTGCTGCGCACGGCTCCAGTGTGTTCAGGTCTCACTTGAAGAAAAGGTGGCAGCCCTATTTTCATCCCTAGACCAAAACGAGCAGTTAACCCTTGCAGAAAACTACAGGAGGGGGCAGATGCAAGACCAGTCACACTGCACAAGGAGAGACTGGTCGTAATTACAGGAAGTTCCTGTACAGAGGCAAAGACTCACACTGTATATTAAACAAAATAGTTTGCGCTGGAAGTAGGTATGTCGGCACCAGCCGCAACAATGTATGTATAGATGTAAAATGGAAGGCTTGTATGTTGCGCTCGGTTCAAAATCTATTTGGTTTGTCCGTGATATATCATCAAAACAATAGTTTATATAAATCGATGTGGTGAAAGGTGATAATACAATTAAATGAACACAATCTATATAAAAAAAAACTAATGTGTATATACTAAATGTGGATGTGTGATCACAAATGCTAATAAATAAAGTATGTGAAAAAACTGAGTGATGGCTTTTAAGCGGAAAGACTCACACTGGATTACTGCACAGATCTGAAATAAATGCACAAAGCAAGATTCAAGCAAGAACACACGTGCCACCTTTTTTTTTAGACGATGTCTGCTTATGCCGGAGTTCAGATTTAACATCTCCTACTTTTATAATATTTTGCTTTTCCCTATATAAAAAGACCTCTGTAGAGGCATTCAGGCTTTTTTTAAGATTCAGTGGTTCCATCCTTAGTTATTTCTGTACTAGTAATATATTAGTAATGATCCGCCACTTACAGTGTTGTCACTCTGCCTAATTTATAAGATATCAGTGCGCCACACGACTTGCATATCAATGCACAATCTGCATTCTTTATATATGTGCTTCATAATCTGAACAGCAGCTACAGTATATCAATCTAATCTCATCAGAATAATCACATATCTCCTGTAACCCCTCCTGAATATTAATGGCATTCACTAAATTTGTGTACAGGCGAGGCAAGCCAGTATCCTGAGACTGAATATTAATCAATGGTCAAATGGATGCAACTTTCAACAATAGCCATAGGCTGTCTGTCATTAGCGAAACTCTGCCATTTAATTTGTTCTTTTTCTACTGTGCGTAGCAGAGGCTGAGAGCTTGGTGACCGCAGGGCATTCTACTAGCCAGGCATCCCCCTGTCATTAGTTATTATATTTCATCTTAGAGTTAGTCACAAACCCACAAAAGTTAGACCAAGTTGTGGAAAATCGTGCGGCATGTTGCGGCAGTCATCTGTTTTGGGTGATCACCACCACCCAGGATTCTGACAGATAGATCCCAGCACTAAGGGCCCATTCATGCCATAGCGTTGCATTAATTGCACAATATCAATATTGCTCAATGCACCTAGTGTGCTTTACCGTGTGCTAGGTGCATTGCATTGCCATTCATTTGCCATTCATTCAATGGCACCCCAAAGCACCTCCCAGCCACCACGCACTGCAACACAGCACAACACATGGCGCTGCAATACCGTGCAGTGTGCTGGACAAAAGGAGAGCATGCACTACTATTTTCTTAATGCAATGCATGTTACTGTGGTACCACGTGTTGCAGCACACAGTGGCAAGGAGGTACGTTGGAGTGCCATTTGAATGGCAATGCACAGTAACTCACACTAGGTGCATTGTGAGGTAGGTACATTGTGCGATTGGCGATTAATAGCGCTTTGAAATTGTAAAGAAAAAAAATACTATACTAAATCAATTCAAGCCAGACTTGACCACACATGCCTATTAAATTAAATGAGTGGCTCCAGGGAGCCTAGGTAAGGTATACTGAATTGGGGTCCACAGTAACCATTGATGAATACAATGTAACTGAGTTGTTTCATTGTAATTAGTTATATCTGTTACATGCAAATGACATACATTCCTATAGTCTCCTCTGTAACATCAGCTGCAGCAATGAATCCATTGCTATATATGCTCCCAGATGGAAGCGGTGGGGTTTCTACACATGTTTGCAAATGTTGTGCAAATAAAAACTCTTTTTTTAACACAAATTGTTATTGTATTTTTTGTTTGTTGGCTAGCTGGTAAGTGTTCTGGGGAATTTCTATGAAAGTTACACAAATGCTTGTTGAGCCTGCCATTGAAGCTTCCTGTGATGCACTACTTTGCCTCACAAAGTAGTGCATCACTTGCCCAAGTGCCAGTAACTTACACCCTGCCAGTGCACAGTGCAGCATTCCTGAATTCAGAGCAAAGCTGTCACTCTCATTTAGGCTTTGCTGTGTTCTATCAAAGATTGTGACTGGGTTGCAACGTGTGGCCGGTCACGTGGTCACACATTTTAACGTAACCAAGCCCATTTTTTCGACGGTGGAATATGTGACCGGCAAAAGGTGAAGAATTCCGACGATTTCTCAGCTGTTACAGGGCAGATCGGCATCACAGATGGTATGTGCAGGAGAACCGATCTGCCCTTGAACAGCTGATCGGTCCTGAAATGTCACTTCTATCCAACTTTGTGGAATGTGAGATTGCAGTCACAGAGTCGGATAGAAGTGACATTTCAGGACCGATCAGCTGTTCCAGTGCAGATCGCTTCTCCTGCACATACCATCTGCGATGGCGATCTGCCCTGTAACAGCTGAGAAAGCGTTGGAATTCTTCACCTTTTGCCAGTCACATTCCACCGCTGAAAAGCTGGGCGGGATTATGTTAAAATTTGTGACCACGTCACCAGTTACACATTCTAACACAGTCACAAACTTTGATAGAACACCTGCTTAGACTACAGTGGGATGGAAGCATGTTGCGGTGGGCTTGGCTATTATCACTGCTGGCCACACCTAGTCCTGCTCACTGCTTTCTGGATTGAAAGCACTGCCTCTGTTGCTGAACCCCTCCAACTGTGAGCTGCAGTTTGTGGAGGGGGAGTGGGTGAGACACAAGTAAATGAAGATTTGGCTCAGTCAGGGAAGGTAAAGTAAGTATTTAGTTTACTTTATGTGGCTTGTGCATCGCATAGTAACTGGATTTGGTACCTTGGACTGTGATACTAGCTCACAGATGACACAAGCATGTAAATCCTGGTGTCTATGCATTTCATGGCTGTGTTTTCAAATGTCTCACACAATTCAGTCCCTTCTGCACCTTCCCACCTACAAAGCTTGCTACAAAGTTACATCCTTGTCACTGCTTCCTCCTGCCTGCAGCAGACTGATGAAATCATCTTAGCCTGGACTGGAGAACAAAGGCTGTTTTTAATGATAACACTATTATTGTATATTGTGACATGTCATTGTGAACATTGTAAGTGTCATCCATCGAGTAAAAAGGCGAGATGCTGCAACAGAGGCTGATCTGTGTCAGACATTTAAGACCATGGCCAAGAACTGCACAGATACCACGTTTAAAGCAATTGTGTGATCTCTAAGCCACCATTTCAATGCAGGGAGGCGATGATGACCCCTAGATGATACATGAACAAAAATGGCTCCATCCTTCTATAGAGAAAATCAGAGAAAGCCATGGTCATGGGGAGCACTGTGATCTCTAAAAGAGGTAATAAATACCTGTAAATGTTACATCAGGCAGCTCGAAGAACAAGTACATAAGCATTACATGAAAACTACAGCCGACGCATGCAAACTAGCAGAATGATGGATGATTACAGTTGTCCACAGGTACCCTGGAGAGCAGCTTTGTGTCGCCGAAACGTGTTTTAGTCACTAAACAGCAAAAAAGCATCAATTAATGTTTTCCAAATCGGAGAAAGCTGATTTGTGATTGAATTCCCCAGCAGGCCAATCACAAGGCTAGACATGTAAATGGAAGAAAGGTGTCTGTAGCAATTACAGCTATTATGCAAGTAATAGATGTTCAATACATGTTATTAGATTAGGTATTACATGAACTGGAAACAAGGCCTTTCAGCTGTGCCATACTATGGTTTCAGATAAAAAGCACCTGAGAATTAGGTGTAGACTGAACACAAAGAGAACAGGTATCAGAATACCGAACAAAATACTCTAGGGCTCATGTCTGAGTCTGGAACGAAATGGCTATAATGCTCATCGCCAACTAGTGAGAAATCCATCTCATTCTTTCAGTGTAGTATAATGCACGGCTGGACGAATCTCAGAAGCCAGGCCGCCAATGCTCCATAAAAATTACAACCTGCGCCTAACTTATGAGGGTTTTCTAGTTGTCAATGGAGCTGGCTCCTAAAAAACATCCTGCTGGCTCGTGGACTGGACAGACTGGCTCCTGAGTTTCAAATTATTTTTGTCCAGCCCTGAACGAAAAGAGGGAAGGAGATCTGCCCTTATTGCCTAACATAAGCAGTCATATTGGGCTTGTTGCGTAATGTCGTGTATGAAGAATGAATAGTACAAAGGGGGACCCCGGTACATGTTCAAGCTAGCCATCAAAAATACTTAACTGAACAGATCCATGATTGCATGCAGACAGCCACAGACAGATGCAGCCACCATCGGTCTGTCATTCGCTTGAATGGGCACAGCAGCCGCATCTGTACGGACACAGCTGCCAATTCCTGAAGGTTCTTCCAGCAAGAATCCCCAGCCACAGCTTCGAACACCTTGTGCATGAGGCCTAAAAGCCACAGCCACATTTAAGAAGCATGTGTCTGCACCAAAGCCAAAAACAATGGCAGCTACTCAGATCTGGGAAGGTGCACATGGGAAGGGCAATATATAAAATATTACAAAGGGGGTTTAAGCTAGCTAGCCAGCAAGAAAAAAACTACCCTATATGTTTCATACTCAGGTTAAAATCAGAAGTTTTGTTGCATATATTTGCAAATACACTTGAAAGCCACACTGCCGTATCAAGGCACCTCTGATCAGTGTGGTCCCTAACTCTAAACTACCTAAGTTTTGCAACAATGGGTCATATATAATATCACAATACACAAACAGAGAGCAGGGTCACCTGGAGGCAGCCCACCTCATCCCCTTCAATTGTTTGACCGTTCTGGCAACCAGAACAGTTTCCCTTTCGCGTTTCAAAGCCTACCTGACAGACAGCTATATCAATAGATCGATAGATGGAAAGAAAGAAAGAATAAAACAAATAGCCCGTCAATGATGGTTACTATGTAACAGATCTTATTATCAAAGAATCCATAGCAAGACCTGAACTTGTTGTCCAAGACATCCAGTCCAATTCTCTCTTGAGGGATAATCTGAATGATTGCTATAGGCAACACAGAGTACAAGGCCATCTGCCTGTGCATGGAACGGCCACTGTATCTGTCAGTTTTACAACACACATCACGTTTATATGCAGCACATACAACTTGTTACTCTCCAGAGATTCTACAGGAAGCTCCTACCAGACTGCTGAGCATATTCTACAGCAGCTGAAGAGATGAAAAGTGCACATGTGATGATCTCAGTCAAGTTCGGTGTGACTTCAGCCATTTTTGATCACGTGAGCTGTAGATTCATTTGGTATCAAAGACCTAAGTTCATTTTCAGTGGAAATGTAAAAAAAAATTGGAGATCCAAAAAAAGTTTGTTAACTTTTCTTAGCCATGGAGAGACCAACGTTTGTTTGTCATTGTAATATTCATTCTCTACATTGTTTCCTTAATTTTGGAACAGACACTACTGGTGGTGCAAAGTCCAACTATAGATGCTACTTCGTTTTAAATGCAATACTGCCTTGTAGTAAACTCTAAAGAGAGCTTACTGTAGAAGACTAGAGGTGGCATGTAGAATTACAGTTACTATGTGGTCATGCTATTGACATTCATGTATTTACATATTTAAAAAGATGCCCATTTGTTTTAAAAAAAGCCCTCATTGACCTATGCAGCTGCAGGAATTGTGGATAAAGTCATCATAAAAGCAGCCCTGGCTAGCTGGCAGTGGATGTGCCATCTGGCTTTCCCCCTCCTGCTCTGCCACCTGCTAGGTAACAGAGGACTCTGGTGGGAACACATGGATGTAGGAAAGGACTCTGGTGGGCACTCCTGGATGTAAGGGATGACTCTGCTCGGCACTCCAGGATATAAGGGGGGGCTTATTCATTAATTTATATTAATTTCAATTTTAATTATTTTTGGGACCTGCAATTATTTGTAAACTATACCATGTGGCCCCCATGCTGAAAATTTTGGAGACCACTGCCTTAGAACAATGCATGTGGTCAGGTGGCCAGGTCCCATGGGGAGACAGACAAAAAAGCCAAATCTGACACATTCCACGAAAAACTCCAAAAATGGACTGGACAAAACTATTGGCACCTTCTCCAAATTGCAAGAAATAATTGCATTCCAAGTTTGTGATTCTCCTGTAATTTGTAATTAAAACTCACCTGTATGAATTAACAGGTGCTGACAATATAGAAATCACACCGGCAACCAGTCAAAATGGTGAAAAATGTACTCAACCTTACTGTTGTGTGTCTGTGTGCCACACGGAGCATGGAGAAGAGATAGAGCAGCAAAGCATTGCCAAAGGATTTGAGAACAAAAATTGTGGAAAAGCATGGACAATCTCAAGGTTACAAGTACAACTCCAGAGTACTTGTGTCCACTGTGAGCAAAATTGTCAAGAAGTTTACAGCACATGGCACTTTAGCTAATCTCCCTGGACCTGGACAAAAGAGAACAAATGATCAAAGATTGCAACAAAGGATTGTTTGAATGTGGATAAAGACCCTCGATCAACTTCCAGACAAGGTCAAGCTGACCTTCAGGCACAGGGTACAACTATGTCAGCTCCCACTATACATCACCATCTGAATGAAAAGGGACGCTATGGTAGGAGACCCAGGAGGACCCCACTGCTGAGACAGAAACATAAAAAAGCCAGATTGGAGTTTGCCAAAACGCACATGAGGAAGCCAAAATCCTTTCGGGAGAATGTGCTGTGGACAGACGAAACTAAATTCCAGCTTTTTGGTAAAGCCCATCATTCTACTGTTTCCAGAAAAAGAAATACAGTCCCTACAGTCAAACGTGGTGGAGGTTCACTGATGTTTTGGGGTTGCTTTGCTGCTTCAGGCACTGGATGTCTTGACGGTGTGCGTGGCATTATGAAATCTGAAGACTACCAAAGAATTCTGGGGTGCGATGTAGGGCCCAGTGTCAGAAAGTTGGGTCTACATTAGAGGTCATAGTCCTTACAGCAGGACAATGATCGTACATCAAAAAGCACCCAGAAATGGTTTCAGACAAAGCACTGGAGTGTATTGGACTGGCCAGCAATGAGTCCAGATCTGAATCCCATAGAGCACCTGTGGAGAGATCTCAAAACAGCAGTTGGGAAAAGGAACCCTTCCAAACTGAGAGACTGGGAGCAGTTGGCGAAAGAAGAGTGGTCCAAAATTCCTGTAGAGAGGTGTAAGAAACTCATTGATGGTTATAGGTAGCAATTGATTTCAGTTCTTTTTTTCAAGGGCTGTGCTACCAAATATTATTTGAGGGTGCCAATAATTTTGCTCAGTCCATTTTTGGAGTTTTGCATGGAATGTATCAGATTTGGCTTTTTTTTCCTCCACTTTTTTTGTGTCATACCAATACAAACAAAAGAAAAAAACATGAATACCTAAACATTTGTAATTGCAACAATTTTCTGCATGAAGTGTTGCATTATCTGCCAGAAATGCAGGGGTGCCAATATTTTTGGCCATAACTGTATGTGTTTCTGGTCACTGACTCAGATAGCACTGAAGTTAAAAAAAACCAGCAGAATGGCAAGTCAAATAGCATAGGAGGGGGTCATAAATTGTTTTTTTTTTTTTAAAGAAGCAGAGTAGGTAAGAGGATGGGGGTGTCAATTATTGCAGATCCAGGAGGACTACTGGGTAGCATTATGGGGAAGAAAAAATAAAAGGATGAACATTACATCTTATATAGGCCATCAAGAAAAAGCATACATGGAAAATAATAAAGTGATTATGCTGATGGATGAGCTTATGGATGGGGGCAGGGCTTTCATAAGAGAAGAATGTATGAGTATGATATAAAGGATTCAAAGGCTCTGCTATAATGACGTACATAACTGCTGATAGAAACTGCCCACTTGATCTCCTTTTACTGATTTGTGTGTTTAGTATGCGCAAAATATTTTTTTTAAAAGGCAAGCAAGTATGAAAAATGAACAGAGTGAACGAGAAGGGGTAGAAGAGATTTTGTATATGGACAAGAACCACCACCATGCTCATCAACAAATCTGATGCCAAAGAAATCAGGATTGGAATCATCTGAGCTGAGAAATTACATGAGAATAACAGGGAGATGTTATCAATCTGAATTGGCTGATTTTGGACAAAATGTGCTGAACAAAGTGTTCTCTCTCGTCCCCAAAGAGAAAATGAATGCATTGGATCTATTTAAAGATGTCCACTTAATTTTTACAAGTATTTTATAAGCCAGCATACAAAAAAATAGGGTTTGAACTACAAGAAAGTGTCCCGCACTGGACTAATTTCTTGGAAAAGAACATTAGCGCATCGAAGTAAAACTTAGGTCGCTGTAGCACATATTGCGCAGGAGCCATTGTTATCTGCCAAGTGCTGTATAATGATTTATTAGCACGGTAGTGACATGGAAATCATCGTTTGGGCAGTCGTGGGCAGCACAGTAGAATAGTGGTTAGCGCTACTGCGTTGTAGCTGGAGGTCCCTGGTTCGAACCCCAGCAGGTCACAATCTGCAAGGCGTTTGCATGTTTTCCCTGTGCTTGTGTGAGTTTCCTCCAGTTTCCTCCCACACTCCAAAGACATGCTGGAAGGTAAATTGGCCCTTGTGAGATAGGGGGCCTTAGATTGTAAGCTCCTTGAGGGCAGGGACTGATGTAAAGTGCTGCTGTGTAAATTGTCAGTGCTATATAAACACCTGTAATAAAAAAACATTGCTCTTCATTCAGGGAACCAATGAGTGGCAAATAATGGCTAGTGTTAGAACCGAAGAATTATGTTTTATTGAATAAGGTGCCTGGGTTGGAAATGTGGGGAATGAGAAGGAGGAGCAATGTGGGGGGAAAAGGTTTTCTTTTTTAGCATTTGTTGGTTCTGAAGCAGCTCATCTTGTTTTTCGCCATACATGTCCCAGTTCCACTTTAAGGTATTAAACTAAGAGAAGAACAATGAAAAGTGGAAACATGATAAAGTTGCAAAAAAAAATAAGTCAAGGGATTCCGAGAACAGTAAACATGAGAAAAATGTAGAATAAATCACCAAAATCTCCTTGTCCCCTCAATCTAAACTCAGAATTGATTTTGAAACTAGTAAAAATGTTTACTGAGAAAATAAACATTCAGGAAGTGGACAACAACATTTCAAGTGGACCTGAACTCAAAAGGTGAGGCTTTGCTGTCTTGTAGGAAATATGTAAATAGGCTTCCCTGAAGAGATATGTTAAAATGTTAGTTCACCTTAATAGAAAAATAACCTATACTGTCCCTAAACACCATCCCATAACCCTAAACTTAGCAGCCTTTACAAATAAGCATTTATGTTGTTTTTATACCTTTTGTCTATTAAAACAAGCCTTTCCCAAAAATCCATGAAGCTTCCAAAGGTCCGTCTTGTCTTCTTTTAACCCCTTCGTGACTGACGACGTACAGTGTACGTCGCCAGCATCGGGGCTGTTTAAACAGACTCCCGGTGACTTTTGCCGCCGGGACTCTGTTTAAACTAGGAGGACAAGCCTTTGGGACAAGCGCCCTATCGGTACAGGATTGAGCACCATCCTCCGATCTATCCGCCACACATGTGCAGTGTGCTCTGTCTCCATTCGCAGCCACTGAGTTCCACTTTGGTGACTGGAGACAGAGCACACTGCACATGTGCGGGAGATCAAGAGAAGGACGGCGCTTGCACCAGTACCGCTAGGGGGCACTTTGACCCAACGGCTGGTGTACCCCGAAAAGAAGACAGGATGGACCTTTGGAAACTGCAAGGATTTCTGGGGAAGACTTCAGTCCTTGCGTTAATGGACAAAAGGTATGGAACCTCATTTGTGAAATCTGCTTCGTTCAGGGTTATGGGATGGCATTTGGGAGAGTATAGGGTTTGTTTCTATAAAGGTGGCCTAACCCTTTAATTGTACCTAAGCAACACACTGATAATGTACCTTTGTCTTGAATTCCTTCTGCGCCATGCTTGGAGCTGTATACCTGCAGAGTGAGATCATCTAAGGTCTCGTTCACACCTAGGCGTATTGCATATGCGTGTCTGTCACGCGACCGTCGCACGGTTTTTTACCGCAATTCGCGGTAAAAAAAGTCGCACCACCGTCGCGCGTTTCCGAAGGCTACTTGGCTGTATCCCAATGGAAACGCGCAACAAAACGGCCCAAAGTAGTACCTGTACCTTTTTCAGGCGTGGGCCGTTTTGTAGCGCGTTAGGGACGGGCGGAAATACGGCAAGGTGGGAACGAGACCATTGAATACAATGGGATTTATATTTTTGAGCGTTTTGTAGAGCGTTTTGTAGAGCGTTCGTCGAGCGTAGAACGCGCTACAAAACGTTCAGGTGTGAACGAGGGCTAAGGCACTACTGCTTCCGACGTCTAGTCTCACAGGATGTGGAGTGAGATTTGGAGACCTGTAAGCATCTTAAAGGAGAACTATGGGGTTAAGTCTTTTCCCCATAGTTCTCCTTAGGGTAACGGGAGGACACAAACTAGCGTCCTCCCGTCACCCTAGGCTCAGTATACAGCGAGCTGCAGCTGCTCGCGGTATACTGAGACGCCGCAGCTGAAGCGGATCCCGACAATTGTGCCGGGATCCGCCCAGCTGTGTGACTGACAGCTGGCTCTGCCTATCTAGAGGCAGAGCCAGCTGTACCCGCCCCCTCCCTGTCCGTTCCGCCAGTCAGCGCTGGCGGATCGAAGCGGGGAGGGGGGGAATCCAGCCCCTCCCCTGTCATGGCAGAGAGCCGTGACAGGATCGAGAGGTGAGCAAACGCCGGTATATGTTCCCTCACCTCCCGATCTACTGAGCCGACCTGTGATAGTCTCATTGTCACAGGTTGGCTAGAACTATGAGGTGAGTGAAAATCACTCACCTCATAGTTCTCCTTTAAGGAAGAGGACAATGCCAGTTATGCCTGGCTAGGAAGCACATCAAGAAAAGGACAAAAAAAAGTCAATATGTGAGGCCTGGCTGGGAACATGTCACGGAAGAGCACAAGGTCAATGGATGTCTGACTAGGAAGCACATCAAAAAAAGGAAAAAAGTCAATATGTAAACCTGGCTGCCAACATGTCAAGGAAGACGGCAATTTCTTTGTGTACAGAGGTGGGGAGAAGACAGAGAAAATAGATTAGGTACCTGAGAGCGAAACCAATGAAACAGTCAAAAGCTAAAGGAGGACGAAGAAGAAAAAGAGTTTCTGGTGAGTATGGTAAAGTAGTAGACAGCAGTGCTATGAAGGACAGTATGCAGGTAGACACAGTACTTGAATACTCTAGTGTTAAAGGTAAGAACATATCTTAGAAGTGTAATGTTCAAACCTGAGCTCTAGACAAAACCGCTAAATACACAAATGAAAGACATAAGGCCAATATTTTAACTGCCAAAGGATTTGTATTTCTGTCCATCCAGTCTGGAGATTTACACAGCCTTAGCACACACAACAGCCCTGTCTGGCAGGAAATAAGACCTCATTCTTCTCTGCTATAGTAAAGTAACACTTACAGGCCTTGTACTTCACACAGCCAGTGACTGGACACTGAAAGGAGAAGCAGCACACTAATAAGCTTATCTCTCTGTCACTCTGCTCTCTCCTCCTTGTGTTTGCAGAATACAAGGTGTTTTGTTAATGGACAAGGGGAGAGGGGGGCAGATAAATGATACTAGCATGAGCCACAGCAATCATAGCCACAGAGGGCCAGAAGTACAGAGAAGGTCGTCCTATCAAGCAGAAACAAAAGTATGAATTTTACAGTTCTGTGCAGAAATCTGGACGTGGGGTAAAGTTCAGCAGAGGTGACTTCCTTTTTTGAACAGCAAAAATTAGAAAAGGCTCTCTGTCTAGAGATCAGCTTTAAGGTGCCCACAGCTTGAAATGCAACTGAACTGGAAAAGTGAAGATTTGCTGTGATATAGGGAACATTTAGAAATGTTAATTGTGCCTAGGGAGTACCCTGAAACATGCAACTCCTCCTAAATATAGCTGAGCACTTCCAAATCAGAGTGACTCTGTGCCTTGTGATCCCTGTGAACCAATCACAGCCATGACTTGTGTAAACATTAGTAGTGTTTACAAACATTTAGCTCATTCACAGCAGAAGGAGCACCCCTTCCTCTTTTGTGTATAGGCTGAATGTTTGAGGGCCTAGTCACACCATATCCAGTGCATTCAGGCGTGGTTCGAGCCCGGAATGCACTGGATCGCATAGATCATGCCAGGCCGCGTTCTGGGGCGGGAGGGGGCCTGGCGGTTCCATTCATGTCAATAGCACCGCAGGCATACACCCCACGCGCAGTGTGATCGCCCGCACTGGAACGTGAGGTACAGGAATGCCCTCCATTCCGGTGCAGTGCGCTCTAAAAAAATGTTACATGCACTATTTTTTCGGATCGCACTTCACCGGAACGGAGGGCATTCCTGTACCTCGTGTTCCGATGCGGGCGATCGCAGTGCCAGTGAATGGCACCGACATGCCCCCTCCCCCCCAGAACGCGACCCAGCTTGATCTATGCGATCCAGTGCGTTCCGTGCTCGAACCGCACCGCATATGGTTTGACAGAGCCTTGAAAGGAAGGAGGAGCGTGGCAGATCCAAAGTCAAAGTGAAGGATCTTAGAGTGCCACTGACCAAGCTTAACCATGCAGTGGGGCAACCCCCGCACTGCAAGGGTTAAGTGCTCATTTTGTCTAGGGGGCTTAAATAAAGCTGTTACTTGATCCCAGCTCCGATGGTGGACAGCACTCACTTCTCTTCCCCTCGGCTCTGGCTTTGGAATGTCCCTTGGCATCCAAACGCGTAATGCAGGTCTATGGCTGTGTATAAGATGTGATGACGTCAGCAGTCCTTAGACGGCTGGAGCCCAGGGGAGAAGTGGCTTCAGAACCGGTCTAGCATATACCTGTAAATTTCTTTCGTTCAACCTGCAGGCTGAACGGAAGAAATTGATGCGATTCCTCCATCAACACAAACAGCGTGTCGATCGAGGAATTGCTGCTGTTTGCATTGTATTCTGACAGGTATACAGTGTTGCACGATCAGGTAATTGACAGTCAAACTATTATAGCACTGAAAATGGCCTGGGCAGGAAGGGGTTTTACAAGTACTCAAGTTGTTAAAGATCTTTAGTTTAGGAGCAGCTCCGAGTCTCACTCCCCTCTTTCTCATTTGCAGCACACCTTTGTCTGTTTAATGACAAATATACAAATAGACAAAACTAAGTAAGTAAAAATGAAATGACTTGTCCTTTAATGAGCTCTAAGTGAATGAAAAGAATGAACAATCTGAAGTAGGAAAAAAAGAAACATGTCAGTTGAGATTGTTGCTACAGAAACTGCAGCAACTGAGTAGGCTCTCAATCGGAACAGAACACGATGGGTCCTATCACCTACACATAAGACAAGATGCTCCATAGATGGTCCATTCTCCTGGGCCATACTGCTGCGTCAAACAGCAGGGCTGGTCATCATTTCCATAACCCTCTATGAAAACGGTAATGCATGCCAACACATTTTAGGAAAAGCAACAAGCCTCTTCCCTCCCGCGCTACAGCATGATTCCTTTCAAGGATATCCATCTGATTAATTATGGCAGATCTGCAAAAAACAATTAGCTGGTATTCTAATGATATGGCATTTGGCTTTAGCTCTGGCTGCGCCAATGACTGTACAAGCAAGAAGCCTTTGTAGTGGCTTTTATTTTCCTCTTTAGATTAGCAACATCAAAGGAGACATGGAGATGACCTCTGGTAAATTCAGTATTGCTGAGGACTCCTGAGCAAATCTCACCTCCTACTGACGGTAATAGCACAATCTGTTGAAAGCGGAGATAGATTAGCTGACCCCACAGTGCGATCTGTCTTATATTACAATAAGGATAAGCTGGAGGAAGCAGCCAAAGACACTCTCAGCACACTGTTCCCCACTGCAGACTCTGCTACACCACCTGGTCATGTAGTGAATGGTCTACAATTAGACTGTTAGTTCTTTGGTGCAATGACACATGTCAAGCATTGGTTAACTAGGTTTATTTACCTTGGTCAAATCAAATTCTACTGACACTCTATCTACATGCACATGCAATATGCATAGGCAACATCAAAGGGGAGTGAGAAGCAAATTCTGATTTTCAAAAGCAATACTGCATGTATGAACGTCACCTATAGCAGGGGTAGCCAAACCTCACCTCCTCCAGTAAACTGCAATTCACATCATGAATCTGCCTTTGGAAGTCATGCCTGTAGCTGTCAGACTTGCAATGTCTAATTATTATTACAGGTATTCATATAGCCCCAAAAATGTATGCAGCGCTTTACATCAGTGCCTGCCCTCAAGCAGCTTACAATCTAAGGTCCCTACAGAACCAACTTAGACCGGAGCCAATTAGCCTTCCAGCATGTCTTCAGAGTCCCATAGAGAGGAGGAAACCAGAGTACCCAGAGGGAACCCCACGCAAGCGCAGGGAGAACATGCAAACTCTTAGCAGATAGTGTCCTGACCGGAATTTGAACCAGGGACCCCGAGTGCTGCAAGGAAGTGCTAACCACTGCACCACTTTGCTCTCTATGGCATTTCTTTCAGCAGAGCCAGAGGGCCAAAGTTTGGCTCCCCCTGACCAATGGCTTCACCTGTAAGTGTCCACAGACCACATACGTATATGAGTCACTTGGTCAATCACAAATGACTAGCCAGTTGCACAATTGCTTAATCGCAGATTTATTAAAGGGGAAAAACAGATGTGATCATAGGTGATAACGGGTGGTTTAACCTGCAAAAATAAATCCCCCATGTACCTTAGCCTGAAGGGATAGAAATATGGAAGCTGTTTGCTGACTTGCTTTAAAAGGTTCAAGCTTTGTGGCTGTCATCCTCATCCTTACTTTACTACCTCGTACAGGAGTAGGCAACCTGGGTACTCCTGATGTGGTAAAGCTACAAATCACATCACACCTCTGCCTCAGGGAGTCATGCCTGTGGCTGCCTCATAAGACTTGTAGTTCTTCAACCCCTGGAGTGCCGAGGATGCCCACCCCTGACCTAGAAGGTTAATGGCCTCAAACTAAGTCAGAGAAGCCAGAACTCCCATCCTGCATCCTTCTTGCATTTTGCATGAACGTTAATGATTTATTTAAGAGACACTGCCACTCTGCCCACTCAGGGTATAGTTCAACTTTCCAGGCATGTATACCCAGCCACAGTCCCTCGCTGCCTCCAAGCAGCAGCATTCCCACCTAACTGAGCTATAACAGAACTGGAGATTGCATCTTCAAGTACAATTAGGCAATGATGCTTAAAGATTTCTATACTGACAGGTTCCCTTTAATCAAGATTGATACCAGATTTATTACTGACCAAATATCTCTTAAAGGGCCCAAAAGTACAGAAGGACATTATAGTCTGACTGCATAACAATTCAGCCATTTAACACGGCACATCAGAAAATCAAATGTTCTACATATACAGTTCCCTTCCTTCCCATGGGAGCTATTAGTATCTTTCCGTGGTAGCTGGCTGCTCTAGAATATTGCAGATTAAACTGGGGAGAGGAACTTTACTGTGGACTTACTTTGAGAAGCCATTGTCCCTTCATTGTGCTGTTGGGCCACAGCAAGTGCATAGTAATTTGATGTTTTATCAATGTGAGAAGATATTGGATCAACATAAAATAAAGGCATGAGTTGGACTCCTATTGGAGTCTTAAAATTGCTCTTGGGGGTCTCCTAAGTATAGGATGTGAGATTCATCCTAATTAGGTCATCTATTCTTGGGGTGCAAACCAATGGCAGACTGAGAGCCAAGGGTCATAAAAACAGTGCTACAAGGACTACAAAGAACTGTTTAAAGAGCCACAGAAACACACCTCTACCTACCTATACAGCTACCTATACACCTACTGATACAGCTACATATGCACCTACCTAGATACCTAACTATGCACCTACCTGTACACCTGCCTATACAGCTACCTATGCACCTACCTATGCACCGACTGATACAGCTACCTATACACATACATATACCCCTTCCTATACACCTACCTATGCACCTACCTATACACATACCTATACACATACCTATGCACCTACCTATACACCTACTGATACAGCTGCCTATACACATACATATACCCCTACCTATACACCGACCTATACACCTACCTATGCACCTACTGATATAGCTACCTATCCATCTACCTATACAGCTACCTATGCACCTACATATACAGCTACCTATGCACCTACATATACAGCTACCTGTGCACCTACCTATACAGCTACCTGTGCACCTACCTATACAGCTACCTATGCACCTACCTATACAGCTACCTATGCACCAACCTATGCACATGACTATACACCTACCTATGCACCTACCTATACAGCTACCTATGCACATGACTATACACCTACCTATGCACCTACCTATACAGCTACCTATACTCCTACCCATGCACCTACCTATACACATACTAATGCAGCTACCTATGCAACAAGAAGGACAGTGTCGGACTCAATGGACCAGTATGTATGTTTTATTATTATTATTATTATTATAATCATACGGCTACAGTTATTAGAGAGATGGGATGGAGCTTTACCTAGGTGGGATGAAGTTCCTCTGTAAAGTGTATTTCCACTTTTGCAGCCAAATTGGAATAACACAGAGTTTACATTTGTTACAGGTTGCCATTCACATTGTATAACTTAATACAAAATATTTACACATTGTTGCTTTCCTTTTTAAGTGTCTTTTACTTCCTTAACCCCTCCCTAGTCGTGTGTGCCCCCCCATCAAACCCCCCCCCGGTCCTCCCCATGAACCCCAAAAGTACTTACCAAAAACTGACACCAATAAACCTCAGTACTCGAAACATTTCCAGGAACAAAACCTCAGGGGGGCATCGTGAAAACCAGAACTTGTCCCTGGAAATCAGAAAAGGAGACAACCAGAAACCCTGGAAATCAGTGGAAACAACCAGAGCTTGTCCCTGGAAATCATGGGCAGACCACCAGTACATTCCCCTGGAAAATAGGAGCAGGCAACTAGAACAAGTCCCTGGAAACTAGGAGTAGACCACCAGAGCTTGTCCCTGGAATTTAGAGGGAGACAATCAGATCGTGTCCCTGGAAATCATGAGTAGACAACCGGGACTTGTCCCCACAATTTACTTTTAACAGGTTAACTTTATTTTGTCCCTGGAAAATAGGGTGGAGACAACCAGAGCTTGTCCCTGGAAATCATAGGTAGGCAACTAGAACTTGTCCCTGGATATCATGAACAGACAACCAGAACTTGTCCCTGGAAATCATGGACAGACAACCAGAACTTGTCCCTGGAAATCATAGTCAGACCACCAAAGGTTGTCCCTGGAAATCATAGGAAGACAACCAGAGCTTGTCCCTGGAAATCATAGGCAGACAACCAAAGGTTGTCCCTGGAAATCATAGGAAGACAACCAGAGCTTGTCCCTGGAAATCATAGGCAGACAACCAAAGGTTGTCCCTGGAAATCATAGGAAGACAACCAGAGCTTGTCCCTGGAAATCATAGGCAGACAACCAAAGGTTGTCCCTGGAAATCATAGGAAGACAACCAGAGCTTGTCCCTGGAAATCATAGGCAGACAACCAAAGGTTGTCCCTGGAAATCATAGGAAGACAACCAGAGCTTGTCCCTGGAAATCATAGGCAGACAACCAAAGGTTGTCCCTGGAAATCATAGGAAGACAACCAGAGCTTGTCCCTGGAAATCATAGGCAGACAACCAAAGGTTGTCCCTGGAAATCATAGGAAGACAACCAGAGCTTGTCCCTGGAAATCATAGGCAGACAACCAAAGGTTGTCCCTGGAAATCATAGGAAGACAACCAGAGCTTGTCCCTGGAAATCATAGGCAGACAACCAAAGGTTGTCCCTGGAAATCATAGGAAGACAACCAGAGCTTGTCCCTGGAAATCATAGGCAGACAACCAAAGGTTGTCCCTGGAAATCATAGGAAGACAACCAGAGCTTGTCCCTGGAAATCATAGGCAGACAACCAAAGGTTGTCCCTGGAAATCATAGGAAGACAACCAGAGCTTGTCCCTGGAAATCATAGGCAGACAACCAAAGGTTGTCCCTGGAAATCATAGGAAGACAACCAGAGCTTGTCCCTGGAAATCATAGGCAGACAACCAAAGGTTGTCCCTGGAAATCATAGGAAGACAACCAGAGCTTGTCCCTGGAAATCATAGGCAGACAACCAAAGGTTGTCCCTGGAAATCATAGGAAGACAACCAGAGCTTGTCCCTGGAAATCATAGGCAGACAACCAAAGGTTGTCCCTGGAAATCATAGGAAGACAACCAGAGCTTGTCCCTGGAAATCATAGGCAGACAACCAAAGGTTGTCCCTGGAAATCATAGGAAGACAACCAGAGCTTGTCCCTGGAAATCATAGGCAGACAACCAAAGGTTGTCCCTGGAAATCATAGGAAGACAACCAGAGCTTGTCCCTGGAAATCATAGGCAGACAACCAAAGGTTGTCCCTGGAAATCATAGGAAGACAACCAGAGCTTGTCCCTGGAAATCATAGGAAGACAACCAGAGCTTGTCCCTGGAAATCATAAGCAGGCAACCAGAACCTGTCCCTGGAAATCATGTGCTGACAACCATAGCTTGTCCCTGGAAATCATAGGTAGGCAACTAGAACTTGTCACTGGAAATCATGAACAGACAACCAGAACTTGTCCCTGGAAATCATGGACAGACAACCAGAACTTGTCCCTGGAAATCATAGGCAGACAACCAAAGGTTGTCCCTGGAAATCATAGGAAGACAACCAGAGTTTGTCCCTGGAAATCATAGGAAGACAACCAGAGCTTGTCCCTGGAAATCATAAGCAGGCAACCAGAACCTGTCCCTGGAAATCATGTGCTGACAACCATAGCTTGTCCCTGGAAATCATAGGCAGGCAACCATAACTTGTCCCTGGAATTTAGGGTGAGACAACCCGAGCTTGTCCCTGGAAATCCTAGACAGACAGCCCGATAGAATGAATCCCCGGAGTGCAGGGATGAGTGTTTGGAGCGGTGTGTGGCTCTCTTACCTCTCGAAGAACAATCGTATCATGAAGATGCAGAACGCCAGAGGGATGGCCACATACAGGTCCTCCGCCTGGGGGAAAGTGGCATCGTCCGTGCTCTTCAGATCTGCCCAGGTTACATTGTGCGGCAGCCAAAATCTCTCGTTCCAGAACCAGACCAGGACACCTGCCATCTTGATGACTTGCCCTGCGTGTGATGCTGAGTCTCCTCCTCGTCTACCTGCTGCAGATGGTGATGGAGGGAGATGCTGAGGAGGGAACAATGCTGCTCCTGGCTGGCAGCTTTGTACTGGGACTGATCAGTGTGAGCACAGTCTCTATCCCTCCCTTGTCATGGTTAGGAAGGGGCGGACTCTACACACACATCTCTTCTCTCTGCCCTCTGCAAGCCTGCGCATGATTGGACTCAGCGCACATCGCTGCGCCTTGTACAGGAGGGATGAGTCCTCTATTGGGTGATGATGATGCTCAGCTCTGCCTACACACCATCCACTGCCTGCGAGCTTCCAGCTGCGAGCTTACAGGAGGTCAGATGAGTTGAGCTCGCAGTGGAAAAGTTCTATATATAAAAGATGGCTTTCTGGTCTGGCAGGCTGTAAGCAGTGTGCAGGGTGTAGGGTTATAGGTGAATCCATAGATACAGAAACATCGAAACGCTGCGGCTACATTCACACGTTCACCTGCAACAAGAACCTATGGATTGTTGCGGAAGGGATCCCAGGTTTTCCCATTCAGATGCGGCCGCTGTGCCCGTTCAGGTTAATGACAGGGTGATAGCAGATGCATCTGTCAGCTGCAGTCTGCATGGAAACATGTATGGGCAGCACAGTGGCTCAGGGCTTAGCATTTGCAGCACTGGGGGTCCCTGGTTCAAATCCTGGTCAGGACAAATTTTGCATGTTGTCCCTGTATTTGTGTGGGTTTCCTCCCACACCTTCCCTCACAGCTTGCACCACCAGCACGCTGCCTAGAACCCCCACCCCATCCCCTTGTAGCATGCACCACCAACACCCTGCCTACAGCCCCCCTCCCTACCATAGCGTTCACCACTAGCACCCTGCATACAGCCCCCCCTAATAGCATGCACCACCAGCGCCCTATCAGGTGCCCCCTCTTGTAGCATGCACCACCAACACCCTGCCTACAGCCCCCCTCCCTACCATAGCGTTCACCACTAGCACCCTGCATACAGCCCCCCCTAATAGCATGCACCACCAGCGCCCTATCAGGTGCCCCCTCTTGTAGCATGCACCACCAGCATCCAGTCTAGAGGCCCCCTATCAGTTATAGCGTGCAGCACCAACACCCTGCCTAGAGTCTCCCTCCCATAGCATGCACAAATCTAGCCTCTTCCCCTTTGAATGCTGCAACTCCTCCCAAATTCCTGGTGATCCTGCCAGTTCCTCTTCTCTGTTTTTTTTTTTTTTTATTCTGACAACGCCATTCACAGAAGCAGATCCGTATTGACATGGTCAGCGGACGTGGTAAGTTAGCCATGGCATCCTGTATCTCCAATGGTCAAATTAGTTAATATGCCCCCACCAGCCCTGCTGTTTTGTTTGACAGCGGCTCAGAGCAGGAGCCTTGATATTAAACAGCAGTTGCATTGGAGAGAGGAGAAACATCTATGTGGAACACAGCGGGGAGCATACTTCCTTGCTGTAGGTGAAAGACATAAAGTGCCTGCCCACTTTAGAGACTGACATGTCCCCAGCTAACAGGAAGAAGGACCATAAAGATGGTTGTTCGGGCATGTGAACACAAAATAAAAGTTAGCAAAACGTTGTTAGTATGTGCTTTACTTGATGTGCGTTCACACATAAATTAGTACTACTAGTAGAATTTTCAAGTAAGTGTAATTGCTGCAACCCATAGAAACCAATAAGCATTCATGTCTCTGCTGTGGGTATTTACACAGCATCAGCATTGTGAGAACAGGGGTTCAGCAATTGCAACTGCAGCTGAGGCCAGAGGTGGATGGACCATTTTATGCAGACCATGCCACTGCACCAGGGCCCTCTTGGCTTTAGTAGTTCTGTTACACAAGATAAGGGAGGGATGGGTGTTTGGACTCCCTCTTGCTATCACGTAGACCTCGGCACTGCTCATGTTTGGGGCAAGTGAGAAGCAGGATTCAAAGTTCATGATGTCCTACTGGTAAAGTTCCTGATGTTCTACTGGTAAAGTTCATGATGTCCTACTGGTAAAGTTCCTGATGTTCTACTGGTAAAGTTCATGATGTCCTACTGGTAAAGTTCCTGATGTTCTACTGGTAAAGTTCATGATGTCCTACTGATAAGGTTCATGATGTTCTACTGGTAAAGTTCATGATGTTCTACTGGCAAAGTTCCAGATGTTCTACTGGCAAAGTTCATGATGTCCTACTGATAAGGTCCATGATGTTCTACTGGTAAAGTTCATGATTTTCTACATGTAAAGTTCATGATTTTCTACTGGCAAAGTTCATGTTGTTCTACTGGCAAAGTTCATGATGTTCTACTGGCAAAGTGCATGATGTTCTACTGGCAAAGTTCATAATGCTCTACTGGTAAAGTTCATGAGGTCTTACTGGTAAAGTTCATGAGGTCCTACTGGTAAAGTTCATGATGTCCTACTGGTAAGGTTCATGATGTTCTACTGGTAACGTTCATGATTTTCTACTGGCAAAGTTCATGATGTTCTACTGGCAAAGTTCATAATGTTCGACTGGTAAAGTTCATGATGTCTTACTGGTAAAGTTCATGAGGTCCCACTGGTTAAGTTAAGGATGTCCTACTGGTAAAGTTCATGATGTCCTACCAGTAAAGTTCCTGATGTCCTACTGGTAAAGTTCATGACGTTCTGCTAGCTGAGAATGATTGAGAATGATTCCCCATGCATCCCATGTAGTTTGGTTCGGATGGCTGCTCTGCTCTTGAATATATCTCTGGCTCCTCCTAACTTGGTGCATTCTGCACTCATTGTAAGTGCTGCGATGAGTTTCAGCAAGGGGGGACCTGGGGCCTAAACCTGCACTAGGTCCCAGGCATCATTGGCTTTACCATCACATATCGTGAAGACACAAGATCTGCACACCAACAAAGCTTTGCATTCTTAAACAAGGCATTAGGGACAATTTTGACAGATGTCAGTGGCTGAGCATTTCTGTCCATCTCTGTGATAAATGGGGGTTATTGCAGAGTGTACCACATATCAACCCAGCACCACACATCGGTAGACCAGTGATACAGTTCTGTGCTCTTTTGGTCTGCTGATGTATAGACTTGTGATGATATGAGCACTCTGCAATATCTTTCATTCATCAAAGAGATGAGCAGCAGTCCTCAAATAGCCGCTGACAGCTGACAAGATCAGTGAAATAGTATACGGGACCAAGAGCTGCTGATCAGAATTACTGATCCAAACACAGTAAAGGTGCCTACAGACATAATGTTATGTGATCATATCTCAGCAATCCATACCTGACTTTTTCTAAATGATGACTTCATCTAAATGATGCTGGTCGAGGATTCTCACACAAAGAATCAGTTTGGGCGATTTTCCAGGGCAATAGTTGTATTGCTTTCCCCAGGCATAGGCCAAACGGCTCCCATCTCCATGGGCCCAAACATATCAGAATGATCTTCAGCAGCTAGATCTAGCTGGACTGCTCATTCTGTCACCATCTTAACCTTTCAGCCAGGCAGGTTGTTATACTGCATTCACACGCTGTACCCATTCCAGTTAATGACAGGGTGGCATCGGCCGCATCTGTCAGTGGAAGTCCGCATGCTATCATACATGCAGGGCCGGTGCTAGACTATTTTGCACCCTAGGCAAGACCAGCTACTTGCACCACTCCAGCCCCCCTCCTGCGGCACAACCCCCCTCCTGCGGCGTGCGATGGTGGCCCCATTCTAGTGCTAGATAGCTTCTGCAGGCAAAAGGTGGATGTAATTTAATTTGAAATAACCAATAGCAGAATGGCTATTGAAAACCCACCCACTGAGCAGAGAAGCGGACCTGAGATAGAACGTTGCCTTTCAGTTCCGCTCCTCTGCTCAGTGGGTGGGTGCAATATCTAGCCTTCTATTGGCTTTTGCAATTTGAAATAGATGGGGGGATGAGTGATCGAGGTTGCGCTCTAGGCAGCAGTGCGCCCTAGGTGGCTGCCTAGTTTTCCTAGTGGCAGCACCGGCCCTGTATACACTTTCCTGTGGTTCCAGATAGATGATTGCTCTTGGATGCATTTATCCTGCATCCAGGGACAATCATCTATTCCCGAATCGCATCCAGGGACATTCATCTATTTCCGAATCACTAAGGGCAAAGGACTAGTCACCAGTATTGCCTGTGGTCTCCCTGTAGCTAATTTTTTCACCATTACTGAGAAACTATGCCTTGTTCTGCACTGTGTCTGTATGTGGAAGAGGCCATCTTGGTAGGGGCAGGGCTTTGCTTCATCTCAAAGATGCAGAGAAAGCGTGCAGGCATGCCCAGTATGGGCTGGGCCTGAGGATGCAGGAGGCCCCCCCAATGCAGATAGAGGGCAGGAATGTACAGTATGGGGTGGGCGTGGGGATGCAGGAGGCCCCCTGATGCAGATAGAGCAGACAGGAATGCATAGTATGGGGTGGGCGTGAAGATGCAGGAGGCAACCTGATGCAGATGCAGTTGGCCCACATGTGCAGTATCAGCTGTAAGCCAGTAATCATGAGACATTTAGTTCCGATGCTGGAGGCACATGTGTGCGGAGACAACAGGGAAATCAGACCACCTGTTGCTACAGTGAGTGTTCCAAAACCTGGGGGTTCAGGGAAGCATTGCTCTGTGCTCTGGAGGCGGCACCATTGAGGAGCACTGTGTATGCAAATACTGTATATGCTGTAAAAAATGTACTGCGCAAATTAGAGTGCAGCCACATTGCAAACCTGGAGAGTTTAGTACTACAGCTACTCCTCACTGAACGACCTACCTGTTTAACGACCGTTCTGACTTACGACCAGAATAAGAACTTGGGTATTTACAGTATGCAAACCTAATTGACCATTTAGACTTACAACCTGCTCTCTGAATGGTCAGTATTGTACACTGTACTGTATATTAGTGCTGATTTCCTCTATTCCTCGCTTAGCGACCAATTCGCTTAACGACCTAGTCCTAGGAACGGAGCTTGGTCGTTAAGTGAGGAGTAACTGTACTACAAGATTGTAAGCTCTTACGAGCAGGGCCCTCCTACCTTCCTGTACTGAAATTTTATTAACTCTATTGTCTCAGTTTTGTAAAGCGCTGCCCAAACTATTGGCGCTATAATATTATAAGAATAATACTTTAACATTCCTAGATGTTCTCTATAACACAGAAGATCTTCACTCTTTGAGGTCAGGTTCACTTAAAGTCTGAAATAATTTTATTGGGAAAAAAACAAAAAGTCTTCAAAGCTTATCAATATCCAGACATCAAACATCTTCCCTGGAATGACATACATATTCATTCGTTGTAGGATTATTTGAAGAGATACAAAACGCAAAGCACATTTCATTAACTCCAAGTTCTTGTGCCGTGACAAGGAGAAATGTGACTGTAAACAGGGAACTGTAAACAGCATGTGTTGCTTATTCTGAACATCAGCTTATGAAATCCTCCAAAAAATGAGAATAGTCTCCAGATATTGTGAAGAAGTGAAACTGAAACAAATGCCATTCTAGATATAGGGAAACGTTTGCATCGGATTCTCATTTAAAAATCGGGGAAGTGACATGTTTTTTCACTATGGTTCTCTCTTCATTACTCAGAGGATGAGTGGAGCTGGCAAGTGGAGACAGGTGAAGCCATCCTGAACAAGTTGTGTTTGCCACAAAAATGTTGACGTATTCTGTTATATTTTGGTGGGTTCAAATATTGGTACTAGAGTTGCCATGACAGTTCAAATGAAAGAGGGTATTGGTAAAATAATACAAGTGATAATGTTTAGTCTCGGATTTAGGGGGTTAGGTTAAAGGTGAACTTTAAACTAACCCTCTAAGATAAGATAGAATATATATATAAAATATATTAGGTATAACAATGAAAATTGCAGCTCTGTAATCATTAATTCATCATCATATATATGTTTTTAATGCAGGTTGTGTAAGTACTTCAATTTAACCTGGTACCTGCCTCTTGCAGTCTCTGTACAGGGAGGAATTATGCTGATTAGAAGCAGGCTGATAGGAAGAGAGAACATAGAGATGCGCTCCTCACTGTGCTGTTCTTATTTTACTGTTCAGTCAAAGGTTGGGCTCAGAAGAAGTGGGTTAGATGATGTTGGGCATGAGACTGAGGCAGAAAATAGGTACTACAGGGGAAACCTCTGGAATGAAGGTGAATATAGCAGCAAAAGCTGGTTTTGTTATTTAATCTTTATTGGGCTAATTATTTTTATTTTTATTTTTGTTATTTAATGACGTTTTTAAATACGAGCGGTTGCCCTAAGGTCCTGCGCTTGCTGGGGACCTCAGGGCAGCCTGCTGGGGACCTTGCAGCGCTGCTTACAGCGTCAGTCCGCACGTCTCTGCCTTCTTCATTCTCCCGCCACCTGCACAGCTATGTGGAGACCCCGCCACCCGAGATAAAGCCACCCGCACAGCCCTGATGAGACCACACACAGCCCTGGTGAAACCACACAGCCCTGGTGACACCACAGCATTGGTGGCACCGCACACATCCCTGGAGAAAACCCCACAGCCCTGCTGACACAGCACACAGCCCTGGTGACACTGCACATAGCCTGGTGGCACTGCACATAGCCCTGGTGACACCACACAGAGTCCTGGTGAGACCTCAAACAGTCCTGGTGAGATGCTACACAGCCCTTATGACACTACAGACAGCCCTGGTGAAACCGCACACAGCCCTGGTGAATGCTGAAACCCCACACACAGCCCACCTGAAAGCCTGAACAACCCACCTAGGTGAGGTGACAGCACAGCCCAACTGAAAGCCCACCCAGGTGACATCACAGACCCCACAACCCTGGTGGCATTGCACACAGCCCTGATGAGACCCCACAGCCCTGATGACACTGCACACAGCCCTGGTGACACCACACACAGCCCTGGTGAGACCCTGATGACACCACACAGTCTGGCAACACCGCACACAGTCCTGGCGAGACCCCACAGCCCTGGTGACACCACACACAACCCTGGTGAAACCCCACAGACATGTTGACACCACACACAGCCCTGGTGAGACCCCACAGCCTTGGTGACACTGCACACAGTCCTAGTGAAACCCCATAGCCCTGTTGACACTGCACACATCCCTGGTGAGACCCCACAGCCCTGGTGACACTGTGCACAGTCCTGGTGAGACCCCACAGCCCTGGTGTGACCCTACAGCCCTTGTGAGACTGCACATAGCGCTGATGAGACCGCAAAACCTTAGTGACAATGCACACAGCCCTGGTGACTCCACACACAGCCCAGGTGACACTACACACTGCCCTGGTGAGACCCCCACAGCCCTGGTGACATGGCCAATAGCCTGGAGAAAACCCCACAGTCCTCTTGACACAGCACACAGCCTTAGTGACAATGCACACAGCCCTGGTGAGACCTCACAGCCCTGGTGACACTGCACACAGACCTGGTGACACTGTACACAGCCCTGGTGAGGCGCTGCACAGCCCTAGTGACACCACACAAAGCCCTGGTGAATGGAGAGACCCCGCAGAGCCCAAATGAGAGTCCACACAGCCCACCCAGGGGCGGATCTAGAGTCTAGTCTCAGGAGGGGCACTTTCAGAAAAACTGTGTTGCTGTTGCTTATCACATTCATCGCAGGCACATCATATCACATCCATCACATTCACATCATATCCCATCCATACAGCCACATTATAGCACATCCATCACATCCACATTATACCACATCCATCACATGCACATCATGTCACATCTATCACATGCACATCATATCATATCTATACAGACATCATCATATCACAGCCACATCTTATCACATCCACATCATGTCACATCTATCACAGGCACATCATATCATATCCACATCATACCACATCCATCACATCAACATCATATCACATCCATACAGACATCATCATATCACATCCATACAGACATCATCATATCACATCCACATCATATCACATCCATACATCCACATCATATCACATCCATCTCATCCACATCATGTCACATCTATCACATGCACATCATATCATATCTATACAGACATTATCATATCACATCCATACAGACATCATCATATCACATCCATACAGACATCATCATATCACATCCATACAGACATCATCATATCACATCCATACAGGCATCATCATATCACATCAATACAGACATCATCATATCACATCCATACAGACGTCAACATATCACATCCATACAGACATCATCATATCACATCCATACAGATATCATCATATCACATCCATGCAGCTACATCATATCACATCCATCACATCCACATCATATCACATCCATACAGACATCATCATATCACATCCATACAGCCACATCATATCACATCCATACAGCCACATCATATCACATCCATACAGCCACATCATATCACATCCATACAGCCACATCATATCACATCCATACAGCCACATCATATCACATCCATACAGACATCATCATATCACATCCATACAGACATCATCATATCACATCCATACAGACATCATCATATAACCTTACAATCTAAAAAGGAGGGACCAGTGATACATGAAGATTACATTAAGGATGCGCCGATACTGGCTTTGCGGTATCGAATACAAGTATCGATATTTTTTTTCAGTGCTCGCTGATACCGAATACCGATACGGGAAGTCCCATTAAGGAAGTGTAATGACTCGGCACCCGGCATCCGGATTAGCCAAGAACCCTAAGGGAGGCGGGGTGGGAGTCATTACATGACTCCCGGCTTCCCGATTGGCCGGGAAGCTGGCTCCATGCTCCCTTGTCACCAAGTGATGAGGGAGCATGGAGCCAGTTTCCCAGCCAATCAGGAAGCCAGAGGGGCACTTTCAGAAAAACTGTGTTGCTGTTGCTTATCACATTCATCGCAGGCACATCATATCACATCCATCACATTCACATCATATCCCATCCATACAGCCACATTATAGCACATCCATCACATCCACATTATACCACATCCATCACATGCACATCATGTCACATCTATCACATGCACATCATATCATATCTATACAGACATCATCATATCACAGCCACATCTTATCACATCCACATCATGTCACATCTATCACAGGCACATCATATCATATCCACATCATACCACATCCATCACATCAACATCATATCACATCCATACAGACATCATCATATCACATCCATACAGACATCATCATATCACATCCACATCATATCACATCCATACATCCACATCATATCACATCCATCTCATCCACATCATGTCACATCTATCACATGCACATCATATCATATCTATACAGACATTATCATATCACATCCATACAGACATCATCATATCACATCCATACAGACATCATCATATCACATCCATACAGACATCATCATATCACATCCATACAGGCATCATCATATCACATCAATACAGACATCATCATATCACATCCATACAGACGTCAACATATCACATCCATACAGACATCATCATATCACATCCATACAGATATCATCATATCACATCCATACATCCACATCATATCACATCCATCTCATCCACATCATGTCACATCTATCACATGCACATCATATCATATCTATACAGACATTATCATATCACATCCATACAGACATCATCATATCACATCCATACAGGCATCATCATATCACATCAATACAGACATCATCATATCACATCCATACAGACGTCAACATATCACATCCATACAGACATCATCATATCACATCCATACAGATATCATCATATCACATCCATGCAGCTACATCATATCACATCCATCACATCCACATCATATCACATCCATACAGACATCATCATATCACATCCATACAGCCACATCATATCACATCCATACAGCCACATCATATCACATCCATACAGCCACATCATATCACATCCATACAGCCACATCATATCACATCCATACAGACATCATCATATCACATCCATACAGACATCATCATATCACATCCATACAGACATCATCATATAACCTTACAATCTAAAAAGGAGGGACCAGTGATACATGAAGATTACATTAAGGATGCGCCGATACTGGCTTTGCGGTATCGAATACAAGTATCGATATTTTTTTTCAGTGCTCGCTGATACCGAATACCGATACGGGAAGTCCCATTAAGGAAGTGTAATGACTCGGCACCCGGCATCCGGATTAGCCAAGAACCCTAAGGGAGGCGGGGTGGGAGTCATTACATGACTCCCGGCTTCCCGATTGGCCGGGAAGCTGGCTCCATGCTCCCTTGTCACCAAGTGATGAGGGAGCATGGAGCCAGTTTCCCAGCCAATCAGGAAGCCGGGGGCGAGTCATTACCCGCCCCACACCTTCCTGATTGGCTGGGAAGCCAGCTCAATGCTCCCTGGTGACGAGGAGGCATGGAGTCGGCTTCCCGGCCAATCAGGAAGCCAGGCAGCATGTAATGACTTGCCTTCCAGCTTCCTGATACCGGAAGATCCGGTATCGGGATAGGCATTGGGAGCATTTGGGGGCGAGTACTCATACTCACCCAAATACTCTGTATCGGCACTGATACCGACACTGGTATCGGTATTGGTGCATCCCTAATATGTATTAATAGCTAGTTCTATTTTGTGCATTTAGAAACATATCCAAGCTTTTCTTTTAAGTAGTCATTTGAGTTGATATAAACAAAAGTAGTTTGAGGGTGATGATGCTCCATAGACCGATCAGAAGCTGCAGTACCATGGTAAAAAGTATTTATTACTCATATTGTTCTCCTATGACTGTTCAAGCTCTGCAGATATCTAAATGGGAAATGTTCATGTTTTGCTTGGGAGGACCGTAGAAAAAAATGATTGTTGTCGACCACTAGGTGCTGCCAGAGGCCATGGATTTGTGTACCCCGAACAGAATGCTGCTGAGCTGTATGGTTGCTTATTCCTTTGGCTTGCTCATTTCCTTTCATATGATGTATTAAAGAAATCTATATTGATATTAGCCTCCTGTCATCCTTTTTTACAGCAACACTGACTGGGAGAGGGAGGGGAAGAACTAGAAGCCAATCAGCTTGCATGTGCTGACAGGGAACAAGCTGACAGGAGGAGGGAGCAATGTAAGTAGAGTTGATGGCTTATCAGTATGTTGTCGCTTCTTCTATGTCCAAACAGCAGGCTGGGGCTGGGGAGGTGACAGCACTACATTCCTTAACCACTTGAAGTCCGCGGTGTTAAACCCCCTTCCCATCCAGGCCATTTTTCAGTATTCAGCGCTGCAGTATTTTGACTGACATTTATTCCGTCATGCAACGCTGTACTGAAATTAATTTTATACCATTTATTGGGGATAGATAGAGCTTTCTTTTGGTGGTATTTAATCACCACTGGGATTTTTATTTTTTAATATATTAAGGAAAAATTACCGAAAATAAAAAAAAACTGTTTCCCCTAAATTAAAAGATAAAACATTTATTATTACCCAATTTTTTGCTAAAATATAAAAGACGGGGTCACGTCGGGTAAATAGACACCAAACATGTCAAGCCTTAACATTGCGCGTGCTTGCAAAACCTCAAAAAACTACAATACCCAAAATTGGCCCTAGGCGACGCTTTAAAAGCTTTTACCGCTCATCAGTTTAGTGTTATCAGTGATTGATGGCCCTAAAATGATTGCTCTCACTCCGACGTACGCATCGAATGCGTATTTACATTTATATGTGCATAAACGTGGGGGTGGGAGACTTAAAAATGTTGGGTTTTTAAAAACTTTTTTTATATGTGACTTTTATTTTTTTTAACTTTTTTTTACACTTAATGTTATTGCTATCACATAGGGGGATAACAATCCCCCTATATAATAGCAAAGGCACGCTGACAGGTCCTCTTTATGGAGACATTAGTGGTCTCTAAGTCCCCTAATGTCACCTGGGGACCCCAAAAGAAGCTGACGAAGCACAGATCTGCTTCATCAGCTTCTTCTCTCTGGCTATAGCCGCCAGATGACTGACAGGTAAATGCAGAAGTGATGTATTACACATTACCTCCGCATTCACAGTACAGAGGGAGATCAGCAAGGAGGAAGATGCTGACCATGCCAGTCGCTCACGTCTGAAGATCTTAAGATTCTCGAGCGGCTGTGAAGGATCATGGGGTGGGCCCATGCGTAGTAGAGATCTTTGGCCAGGAGACGAGGAGAGACATAGTGTAAGTAAATGCACGCAGCGTGCACAGACACCGTGAGAACACAGAAGACACAGCAGTCAGCACTGGATCAGAGACGGGCACCAGTGCTGGAGGGACTCCTGAAATTACTGGAAAGAAGAAGATGATCGGATCAAGAGGCATCATTTAAGGTAAGTCTTTACAGCAGCATTGGGTGGGGATGTGACTTTAATGTCACTTTAACTCTAACATAGAAAGTGGTGTTACCCCTCGTACAAAAGTGACTGGAGAAATGTACAAAAACATGATAGATTTACAACAAAAGAAAGTATTTTAACTGCGTTTAGCTGTTTGCCTGGAGTTCATCTTAAAAGCTTAAAGAACTTCTAGGCTTGCTGGTTTTGTTGGCAGTTTTGCTTTTCCACAGCAAATTGCCTTGTCATATTTTAATTGCTAACCACATTCCAAACAATCAAAACTGTGGTGGAAATACATCAAAACCATTGCAGTACCAGTTGAATTGCATTTTTTAAAATTCATTTTCATTCGCCATTTTTGACCACTTGAACTGTAGAGGGCAAATTTATTTGGATGCATTGAAGCCATACATACCCAATACCGTTTAAACCTATATACTAAACTCCTCCAGTACTGAAATTGTATGAATTGTATTGTTAATTGTATTGTCTCCCTCAATTTTGTAACGCGCTGTGCAAACTTATGGCGCTATATAAATCCTGTAATATAGTAATAATAATAAAATGGTTGTGCCAATGTCATATACTGTATACTGAGACCGCAGAAGACTAGAAAAACCATCTCAGGCACGACTATAAGTCAGCTGAGCTAATGTGGGAATATTTTTCATTATTAGACAAAAACTCCAACAGTGACCATTCAGTGGAGAATTAGATTAGGATAATGACTTATATCAACAGTGAGTAATGTTCCCAGCTGAGAACCAGTATAACCAGTATGAGATATAAACCCTTTCAGGAAGGATGTCAATGAGTTCATTCTTTGTACTACAATATTCTGCAGTCTTAGTCTGTCACTACTGGCAAAACCATTCCACCCACATTTACTACCGTTCTCTTGCATTTGAATGGAAGTAGAGCTGTCAGCATTGTCCTTCATTCTATAAATGTTACAGATTTCTTCACTTTTTAAACAAGAAGTACAACTCCAATGATTGAGTGCTGAATAAAAGCCGGGGGATGCATAGTGGTTCTGCTTGTGAACCAAGCCCTAGTTAATTTATTTAGCATACATGTGAAATATATCAGCTTCATATACATAATGTTATTAATGAGTGTTGTGGAAAAGCAGGGGAGAGACAGACATGGTCCCCATATATAAGAGTAGAGGAGTGAATGGAAGCTGAGTATATATATGGGTGGGGCACTTGATTGAATCCAAAAATTGCTTCACTTTAAAGCCTACCTTTGGGGTCGAAAAAAACTCAATTCGCAGTGAGGCTACCCCAGCACTGCAAGGGTAAACTGTTTGTCAATGTCTAGGGTAGCTATGTAAAGGACTTTTACTTACCCGATCCCCCGCAATTGATGCTTTCCCTATCTCCCCTATGCTCCAGCTTGTGGACTGTCATTTGGCGTCCTCATGTATAATGCAGCACTATGGACCCTGCATTGTATGTGGTGACATCGGTGGGCCGCTGAACGCCTGAGCTTAAGAGAGAAGAGGCTGTGTGGCCCGGACTTGGAGCCTGTGGGAGTGGGGATCAAGTAAAAGTCCATTATACAGCTACCTTAGACAATAACACACAGTTAATCCTTGCAGTGCAGGGATAGCTCCAATGCAAAGGAAGGTTTTGTTTCTGGATAGGATATAGGAAATTGTTTGCAGTCTACTGACTGTCCTTAAATTGATTGCTGAAAGTAGAAGAAAGCTGTGGGGTGCTGGATCTTTAAAGCACCTGAAGAAAAAAAATACATAAAGTCCAGATTAAATTTTATTCTGGGTTCATAGGGTTCCCCCTTGATCACAGATAGGTACTGATAAGCAAGGTGTGTACTAGATGATAAAATTAGAGGGATCCTAAAAGGCAATCAGCACGATTGCTCTAAATGCTAGTTAAGCAAAAAAACTTTGCTACGTACCAAGCCCTGATGAAAGGACCCTTTAACCCATCACCCCCCCTTTGAACATACTGAATTTTTATGATATAAGAAAGAGATAAAGTTAAATCTGAATGTGCCGCCCCAACAGGGGCATAGGATATGAGATGCATAGCCTCAGTTAATATTAGCATTGTTATATAGGTTAGAATTTATATAGTGTGATTTGCCTAACTATTTTCTCATAGCTAAATTCATGTGTTATCCTATGCTGCCATCTAGTGGCCTTTTGTTGTAACAAACATGTGTTCTGTAATTATTCCTCATGTGACGATGTATTTTCCCCTAGTGTAGCCCCACCCTTCTTCCTGTGTGCAGTACTTCCTGTGTCATGGGCACAGTTGAAAGCCACATGTAACAAGGACACTCAGGTAATCTGCACAGTACGTAGGAAAGGCATCATTTTCTGACCGCACAATACTATAACCGTTCAACTGCTGTTCCTATCATCTGCTGTAACCTGATGTAAAAGAATAAACACCTTTTTTGAATGAATCGGTATTGACGAGTTCAGCTATCTGACGAGGATTGTCCGCAGTGAGTATATCTGCTTATACAGGCCAGGCATAGAGGTCTCAGCAAGGGATATATTTCGCTATCACAACGATCGGAGTCAGAATACTGAACCTTATACATTCTGCTTTTGGCACTTTTCTTCTTGCACACCCAGTTTCTTATAATAATTGCTGTCTATCCACGTTTGTTTTGTGAGGATCAAAATGATAACCAAAATCCATTCACAATTATACATTTATCATTTCTGTTATATCGGAGGGCTGTACTCACCATGGGCCAGTGCCTTTGGCAGCAGGGTTAGAGGGGCAGTACCAATCCTCAAAAGGTACAAAGTGGTAAGGAGGTGCAGGGGATAGGGGGGTCAGAGACTCACTATAGTTCAGTAAACATGCAACCATCCCTCCTTTCTCTAGTTGATTTATACAGCTGAAAGCATCTCTATATATAATGCAGACCCCATGTCGCCACCAGCAGCACATCCTAGATTGAGTTCTACCAAACTAATGGCAGGATGCAAGGCTCAGAGCTTTTGCAAATGGGTGAATTCATTCAAGTGTACCTGGTGCCAAATGATATCTAAATGCAGTTTTTTGTACAGCTTGCATTAAATGGGACAATATTCTTTTTCACTTATTCTTCCATAGACAGCCATTTTAAGTCAATTCAAGAGCTTTCAACCAGATTATGATAACAAATACAACAGATGAATGCAACTTACCCCCAACAGTTTTTATCAACAAAATGTGAAATCATCAGGGCTGGTGGGAGGTCCTTTTAAATTATTGGGATGTTTTTTTAAATTTAAAAGTGGTTAAAAGCTCTGAGGAAGTGGACACATCCCCGAAACACGTCAGCTGGCAGCCACATCTTACAGTGTTCCTATATCTGGATGGGTGTTATGTACTGCATCTTGGAACAATTTGGATTTTCCCTGGTATGTCTATACAGTGCATGACTCCATGTTGTACATGTGAGTAGTTTTATTACTCTTGATTGTATTTTACTCTTTTATAATAAACGTTGATGCGCGAGGAGAAGGCGATGTCTCTCTTTTTGCAGGTGGTTAAAAGTGTCTGAAATTGCCTGAAATGTGTGTGTGTGTATGGCCAGCTTAAGAAAAGCAAAAATTTTGCAGTTGCTGATGCTGTGAACACTCTTTTGCACTTAAAGTGACAATAAACTCAGGAATTAAACCTTAAAAATGCATTCAAGTACGTTAACTATTAACACAAATGTATCTTATTTGTGTATCACTCGGCTGTAGATCCTCAAATCATCTCTGAGTTCATGCTGACACTGTCCTTCCTTCTGGAGAGTGGCTACTTTTGTTCCCCATGTGTTATAAAGTAGCCACCGCTCCAAGCTCGCTCCCGTGATAAACTACAATCTCTTGTCTAGTTTACTACTTTTTATTGAGATTATAGTCTATCACAGGAGTGAGCTTGGAGCACTAAAATGTTTTAGCCAATTTTGCTGAAGTTCTGATTGTACTGCCATTCTTGCATGTTTCTAAATGTAGCACGCCCTTACGCCCCTAGAAGCTATTAAGGACCCCAAGAGGTCAGGTGAAGGTCATATTTCACATCAAGCTCCGTGACTTTTGGTGGGGTTTGGAACAGCTGGATACCAGTTACTTTAGAATTAAACATTTTATTTTATTTGCCACCAATAACTTAGGGACAGAGAATTAGGGCCACAGACTCCAAGGGGAAACATAATCATAGCCTTTGCAGGGAAAAAGGCCTTTAAGCCAGACATCCTATGAATGGAGACATTTTGCAGTGGTTGTCGATGCAGCTTCATCTTCCTGGGTAAGACACAAGCTTCCTGTAAGATCCAAGTCAACCTCTGGATTATTAGTTACCTCCAGCCAAAGTCCTTCCTTGGTGAATCTTCCCAGGTTTATGTTCCACTCCTCCCATAGAAACCCCTCCAACAAAGCTGCAGCAGACTAGGCCCCAGACTCAGGACTTGCAGAGCATGTGTACCCTCTGTAGGCAGCGGGCTTAGGAGGACGAGACTTTCAGCAGGTTCTTTCAAATATTTATACTGTCTCCCAGCTTGCACTACTGGCAAAAGACCTCCTAGTGGTTGGATAAGGAGACATATATAATCATCACTCAGCATTATTTCTAATGTTAGGAATACACCCCATCAGCAGGCAGAAGTAAACAATAAGACTGAACTTAGGGGAACCTTCAGAAAGCTGAGCTAGCAATTCAAGTTGAGCTTATTACAGCCCAGCAAAGCTAAATTTAAAGAGGCACAACAGTTTAAGGCAGGGTCACTACAACAATATACTACAGCATCCTTTCACATGTAAATTGCAGGCCAGTGTATGCCAAGATGACACAAAATATTCTATTTAAAGGGAAAGTCTATCCCAGTGGAGATTTCAGTTTTGAGTTCAATAGCAGAGGACTGTATCATCCACCAGCCTCTTATTTAACCCATGGACTCCAGTAGCAAAATCACTACAGTTACATTTGTCCAAAAAACAGACAAGGTGCATGCCTTGGGCTCAGCAGTGGGG
>NW_017306417.1:56972-63671 GCF_000935625.1 Nanorana parkeri
GGGCATACCCAACCACAGGGCTGACTCAACTATCAAAATAACATCCTCCTTCCCTTCACTCAGTGCAGGGCTCAGTAACTGAGTAGACAATCACCATGCCTGCAGTCACACGAGGGGCATGTCTAGCACTGTGCAGATACCGATCATCAGTATAGGGTTAGTATTTGCCTTGAATCTTGGAGGCTATATAAGCCGCAGTAGGGGCCAGGGTGGTAGAAAGAAGTAAGAAGGTAAGTAAAGGCACTGGTGGTGTCTACGATACAATAGGTGGGGTTGGAGCACAAGTTTGTTTTAAGAACCATCTAGCCTGATGCCCTACCACAATCACACAACTGCACTTTGGACAACTTAGAGATAGGAACCATAAACCTGCAAGTTTTTTTCTCCATTGTGAGAGAAAACTCACAAACACATGGCGAACATAAAAAACCATGATGATAATGTCCGTAATGGGAATTAAACCATGATGTCAGTGCCACAAGTATACAGTCACCACTGCTATCCCACCATGTTATCTATTATACACAGCTTGCATCACTAACTAAGTGATAATTTGGTGCGTAAGTGAGACTTGATCCAACTTTAAATGAACAGAGCAATTTTTAAGTGAAAATTTGAAAAGTTTCCAAACTCAGCTGCACAGCCAAAAATAAATGCATTCCTAACAACATTTCTGTGTTTAGATAAAGATCGAGGACATCTTGACATCTGTATAATTAAGCGGGGAGTACTGGCAGATACGCTGACTCCAATTTGTCACGTTGTCCTCATAGCAGACCTAATTTAGCTTAATAAAAACTTGCTGAAATGTAAGTAGGCAACATGCAATGTACACATATATACAGTGCACAGTAAAACAGGCTTTAGAATGAAAAATACTTTATGACTTGTGAACCTTTCATTTCAGCCTTTGTTTGAACTGCAAAAGAAATTCAACACATAATGCATTTTAAATGCATTTTAAATGCAGCTATTGTAAGTGACTGAATTTGATCCAAACTGGTATACTGTAGGCAAATGTGCTGATGAGATACATACAACTAGAAGTAGAGAACATTGTGAGCCTTGATGTGAATTTCTGCTGCTCCTTCACTGTCCAATCAGAGGCTAGCAAGCAGAGATGAGCTCCTCTCAACAAGGGAGTGCCATACAAATGAGCTGCAGGCTGGGCATTCCCTGCCCTGTAGTTGCATGTAAACAAAGGGGTGGGTGCTTGTGCTGATGTAATAGCAATATTAGGTAGATGTAATTTACCAGATATAGGCAGGTAGCCATACTGTATAAGATCAAAGACATCACTGTATCCCAACTCTTTGCCTTACCTCAAGCTGCAGATGGGGAATTCCCAGGTCACGGCATGGAAGGGGCTTTCTTCTGTGTTTGGGAGGAGTTTCTTCCGGGTTCGAAGGGGCTCAGTTTTGGAGTGGGTTTGATCTGAATCTGAGCTCATCCCCACTAGCAAAGAGGTGACCAAGCTTTTTTTTTGAAAATTCAAGTAATCGGGCTAGCTGTTCTGTGTGATAAGGCTGTGTAAATAAGATAACATCAGGGATAAGTGGATGTAGGTAATTTGACAGGAAGAACAGCCCGTATATAAGTGAAACCTCAAGTGAAAATCTGTGAACTGCAACTGCTACCCAGCAAATGCTACAACTGCTTATAAAAGCAGAAAATCCACCAATAAAGTGTGGGTTCATTTTTTTTTTTTAGTTTGTTTGTTGTGAACTGAGGTTTTATTTCTCTCTCTTTCTCTCCCTTTCTTTGGCTTATCTAAAGAGACAGCAAAGCAGCAGTTATCTCCTTTCATGCACACTCTCTCTGATTGAAAGTTCCTACAGTGCAGTACAGAGGAAAAGGAATATATTGCTGCTCTGTCACAAGTATGTGTAAATTTACCTTGAGCTATTGAGCACTTTAAACAAAGTAAAGACTGAAACATGTGAAAAGCATTCTCAAGTTACACTTGCTGGCTAAGAGTGAGAATTCAGCATTGCTATGCATTTCATTTATTCTATAACTTTAACCACAATAAATAAAAAGAGAGAATGTATACAAAACAGCTATGCATTCCTATTCATTGGAGTCCTGATTAATCCGATGCAGACGTATTTCATAGAGTTCTGAAATATACAATGGGTGCTGCCTGAATCTAAGCTTCATTTTTCTCTTCATGTATCACCAGTTCGAATTCCCCCTCTAGAGCAGGTTTGAGCCTTAGTTTTGACACTTTGATAAATTGGGCTTTCTGTATGTGAGATGCCAGTAGCCTATAGTAGTATTTGGAATCTATATGTGTCATGGAATAAGTTTGCTGCATAACAAGTAAGGAATAAAATAGTGTGTCAGTATAGAGTGATTAGAGTAGCAAAATTATCAATTTATGTTTTGTTATATAGTATGTTTATGTATGTATCAGTGATATTACACAGTTCTATTTGTATTCTAAACATTTCTTTTTGGTTGTTTTTGTTATATTTTTTCCTAAAGGCCATCTAAGGAAAAATTGGAAACTCCCCCGTTGCTCCCACCCAATCACAATTAAAAACCCTTGTTAAGCCATTTTTACATGAATCCACTGTCATGTGACTCTTCATACCTCCACATTTAAGAGTGAAGACGAGTAACCCAATACTACAGTCTGGGCCCACTGCTAACTGGTTTTGTTGCTGCCTTTCATTTTGACATCACCACGCCACTGCTAAGGTTTGTAGGACCTTGTGAGGAGGACCCAATGGAGTGCGTCCATGTCACCAGGCAGAGATAAGGGTACCTGAAGAAGTTCACCAGAAGACCCAGAACATCACAATGACAGATTTAAAGTGGAACTAAAGCCATTTTTTTTTCATTTTGGATAGAGTAAGGGAGGATCATAACCCCTGTCAGACTTATTTTGCCGTCTGTGCCCCATTTGGGAGATTTCCCTTCTTTTTCTGTCCCATAGCCACAACATGAGAGTGAAAGGAAAATTCTCCAAAGTGAGGTAACTCTCTTGTTGTCACCAGAACAAGTGGAGGATTTCCCATCTATCCCTGTTCTGGTGACAACTCAAAGTTTGTGATTTTCTATCACTTTTACTGTCAGTGATAGCGGTCACCAGGGCCCACAGAGAGAGTGAGTCTCCCTAACCAGGACATAGACAGCAATAAAAACCTGACAGGTGTTCTTATCCCTCTCCACTCTATCCAAAACTAAAAAAAGTTTTGGCTTTAGTTCTACTTTAAGTAAATATTTGGCCCATTCATTTTTTTCTCTAAACTTCTTGAGCAATTAGGTGTTGGGGTGGGGGGTGTGGGGACGCTGGGCAGACTTCAGTTTTACATTTTTATAAATAAAGATAAATAAATGTAAAGGATTCCAGCTCACAGTCATTGTAGATGGAACAATTATTTTTTCTTCATCAATGTAGTAGGAGGTCAGCGGTCAGGGCCATCAGGACCATGTAGAATACTGGTGGCTTCTATTTCCATCTGTTTATGGGCCACCAGTATTCTACACGGTCCTGATGGCCCATAAACAGATGGAAATAGAAGATTGGTAAAGAGAACGTGCTCCCAAGTGAGGGAGATAGAGGACATGACAGTGACCTCTGACAACGCAGAGATGAAAGGAGACAGCAGCAATATATTCTGCCTTGGAAACTAGATGAAAGTCTCTTATAAGAATAAGCTAAAGTCATCCTTTCCGGAGACTCTGCATAACATGCATTAGATTCCATATATTATACACAGTGTTTACATCATATACATCACAATGTATTCACCTTAGGTTAATAGCAGTCATTCTGCAACCGTAAGAGCTGCTGCAGTCATAAATGACAATTCGGTTATTTAAAGGGAAACTATAATGGTTTTGGTTCATTAAAAAATACTGTGATTTATTCATTAAAAGGTGAATTTATTTTCACATGGAGCTCACAAAAATACCTGAATCTGTCCTACTATGTCCTTTCTATAATCCCCTGCACAGCAGCATTCACACACAGAGAGGAAATGTTATCTGTTTGAGCCAATTGAATTCTGTTGGTTTGCCTGGTAATCGACAATTTAAACATGTAAGCAGGAGTAGTGATGAGCCGAACACCCCCGTGTTCGGTTCTAACTCGAACTTTCGAACATGGAAAAAGTTCTAACTCGAACTTAGAACTCAATGCAAGTCTATGGGGGTAGAACTCAGAAAATTAAAGGTCCCCATTTTGAAGCCTTATATGCAATTTATTGGCCATAAATCAACTTAATGAAGTTGATAAATTACATGCAGGTGTACCTGCATGTAATTTATCAACTTCATTAATATGCTCACACTTGGAGACTCGGATACATAGAGTTAGGACCACACTTTGCAGAGGTGCCTTGGCGCGGCAGTGTGGCTTCTACATATTTTTGGCCAAAAGTTTGTGCAACTAAAACCTCTGATTTTAACGCATACTGTTGACAGGGCTACTTGTTTGGTTGCAGGCTGGCTGGCAGGTTGAGGCTGGGGAATTTTTGTGTTTTGTATTGTTGTAAGCCTTCCCAATGTGCGCCCTGCTATAAAGGCCGGTTATAGATTCATGCATGTCACAGTCTGGCCCTGAGTTCAGGTGCAGTATTGGGTTCATTAGATGGTAGATTTGTATCCACAACCTAAGCACCTTGGGACCTTCAACTCAAACGTTATTATGTTTCTTTTTTTAATCCATAACATTTTGCCTATAAAAGAAAACAGAAGACTCCACACATTGTTTCTATGCAACAATAAATGAATTCAATGCACCGCCACGCCTTCTCCCAACCCAAAACAAAGTGAGCTGGCCGGGTTGCGTTCCAGAGGCCGCACTGGAACGCACTGGAACGCACTCCTGATGGTGTGATAGGGCCCTTACAGTCAACATGTTTCTAAACAGCCGGCTCCAACTCTCTCAGCTCGGGTTCCCTAAACTTCCTGTCCAGTACAAGATCACAAGGGACAGAGCATTCTCCAGCACCCATCCATCTACTAGCTTGAAGAAGGGAGGAAGGAGGAGAGGGGAGCAGGGAAGTGGTTTGCCCTGCTGTGTTTGTGTGTTTGTGGAATGTTAGAGAGTCACCTGCCTGCATACCTTCAGTTTCCAATTGTCCGTGCTAGAAATGATAACATGGATGCTGCTGTGTCACGATGCCATTGATAATGGAAGTCACCAGCACTCATTTTTGTGCATGAAGCATAAGAACTTTTATTCGGTCACATGTGTCAATAAGCCAACGTTTCGGGGGCATGCAGGGTCCCTTTCTCAGGGTAACACAGTGACTGTCCCTATGTTGCCCCGAGGAAGGGACCCTGCGTGGCCCCGAAACGTTGGCTTATTGACGCATGTATATTTGTGGAGACACACAGATTACTAGCACACACAAGGGTGGCTCCATGGGACCCGGCAAGGGAAAGGAGCCACCCTAAAAGAGGAAATGAGACCCAGTGCTCAGGGGACCAGCTGATTCTGCAGGAAACTAAAACTTTTACACATTAATGAGCAGCATCCATTGTACGTTATTTAATCAGCATTTTAAAAAGCTTAAAACACACTTTAATATCACTTTATGGGTCTGAAAATAAGGTAGAAAAACACTTTAAAAGTCACAGTTTAGAGCAAGGGTGAGCAACTCCGGCCCTCCAGCTCTTTGGGACTTCAAGTCCCATGAGGCATTGCACGACAGTGACAGGCATGTGTCCCAAAGGCAGAGGCACGTTGGGATTTGTAGTTGAAGCACAGCTGGAGGTGCTCTCACCTGGTTTAGATAAAGTGCACCCTATGAATCCTTGGAGAGAGCAGAAGAGCTCACCCATAAGCTCATGGTTAAAAGTTTTGTCTTTAGGGTTAGGATTACACTTTAACATTACTGTATGTATAGGGATTGCAAAGTTTACAGTTTACAACATTACACACCCAAAATACACAGGGGGAATCCAGGAGATGAAACATGCTTACACTCGGAGGCAGATTTCCACCTAAGGCACCTGAAAATTGGGCTGAAAGCATTGCAATGAGGAATATGGAGGAATCAGTTATTTCATGAGCAAGAAAAAAATCTCTCTGTAGTCTTCTTACAATTGACTTCATTACAGCACCCTCTGCTGTCCACATAAGATAATGGATTTAGAAGATGCTTACTTTTATCTTATAGTGTATGACTGGGATAAATAGAAAAAACATGTAGTACATGTCTACAATACATGCATATACCCCCGGTATTTATACTACTAATAATGCTGCAAGTACAGGAAAATACCTGCTGATATGCCAGAAGGTCAGTAAACACCTAATTTTCTGTTATCTCTGCAGTGTTACCTTCAGCCTGTCTCCTGCTTCGCTGCAGTGATGGTATTTCCCTCTGCGTCCTCACGTCCAGTACACTGTATTAAACGTGATAACTCGAAGATCCACTGTATTAAACGTGATAACTCGAAGACCGCTGCAGCGGGAGGGGGGGGGGCGGGCGCTGGAAGGAGCGATCAAACACCATGCCTTTCCGAGGATCAGGTGAGTATAACTTTTTTATTTTCAGCCCTAGACGCAAACCAGCAGTTAACCCCTTGCAGTGTGGGGGTACCCCCACTGTAAGGGTTAATAATGTTTTTGCCTGAAGTTCTGCTTTAAAGCAAAATTAAATTTAAGTCTCTGATGGAATTTTCAAATGTTTTTGTATGAACGTCCATACAAAAATCTACCAGTGCATGGCCAGTTTT